>NC_134735.1:21905000-22205000 GCF_049634645.1 Pelodiscus sinensis
GGGCCTGAGACAAAGCCTCAGTCTTCTAGGGCTGCAGAGGGGCAGGCTGAGGCAGCAGGTCCACACCCCTGCAGTGCCGAGTGGCCGTGCCAGGCTGCACTGTGCCCTGGGGGGGGCTAGATGACGACTGGCAGTGGGTCACTGAGGCAAGTCGGGTCCAGGGGATTGGGGATTCCTGGGAGGGCAGAGACCCCAGAGGGCAGAGACCCCAGAAGGGGGCTGAGCGACACTGGAGGGGGCACTGCCTGGAGGGCAGTGTTCTGAGGAGGACCCTGCGGTCCGAGAGTGGTGTGGGTCTGAGCTGAGCCTAGGGAGGCGCCCTGCTTCCAAGCTAATTCCCAGCGCTACCAGCAGGAGGTACCGTGGCGGTGAGCGTCTGCCCCTCTGCAGGGGTCGGCACAAAGGGGGTTGTAACTAGACAGTGAATGGTGAGCTGTGATCTGCATGGAAGCTGCAGGTGTGTCGATGAGCATGGGGGTCACTAGGTTTCCGGTGCAGGGTGATGTTTGTGGCCATTGTTTATTTGCACTGCGGTGTCCAGGAAGTGGGGCGTAAATTGTTGAAATGACGGTGGAATTCTTCAAGGGCCTCCTCCCCATGGGCCCAGATGATGGAGACGTGGCCAGTGTCGCACGGGTGGAGGAAGGGCACTTGGGGGAAGAGCTGAGGAAGCCTCATTCAAAGTCAGCCAGACCAGCATCGGCGTGTAGCAGCCATGGCCTCCTCTGACCTGCAGATATAAAATGTCCCCAAATCCAAAATGGGGGGGGAGTGAGGACAAAGGCCCAGAACTCAGCCACCGGTTGTGCCGGGCCACCAGCAGGGAGGCTGTTCCTGACAGCCAGAAATGCCCCGCGTGTGGAATGTTGGCTTCTGCACCCGCGGTGGCCAGGGTGGGACCAGAAGGCCTGGCTGAAAAGGGCTCTTGGTGGGTGTGATCAGCACCGCTGACTGGCCGGCTGGCGGCACCATGCTGCAGGGCTGGCGGGCTCCCTGCTAGCCTCCCGCTGCCTGGCTCCCAGCAAGCAGCCAGCACCCCCAGCCCGCGACTTCTGCACACAGGATCAGCCCAGGGGGCTCTGCACGTTGGCGATGGGAGCTGTGGGGACGGCGCCTGCAGAGGGGGTAGCAAGCACCGTAGAGCCGCTGGGCTGCGCCTCTGCATAGCAGCTGGATGGGGGATGTCGCTGCTTCCAGGAGCAGCTTGAGGCAGCCTGAGCCCCCTCCTGCCCTCTAAGCCCCTCAGTCCCAGTCCAGAGCCCCTCCTGCACCCCAAATCCCTGATACGCACCAGAGCCTGCACCCCTGCCGAAGCCTTAATCCCCCCTCCCCATGGGAAAATGAGCAAGTGAGGCTGAGGAGAGTGTGGGGGGGCCGGGCCTTGGAGAAGGGGCAAGGCAGGGCTGGGTCCTGAGGGGGGAGGCAGGAGCAAGGGCGTTTGGCTTTGTGTGAGTGGAAAGTTGGCAGCACTAGATGGAAACAAAGGGAGGCCCCCAGCTGAGGGCTGCAGACGAGCCCAGGGACTCGGGGAACCCGCTGCACAGCGCCCATGCCCACAGGCCTCCGCTCCGGCCACACAGCCCGGCCGTTCCCCCTGCGCGAGCCCACGGCCTGCGAGCAGACCATGAACGCGCTGCGACCCTCCCACTGGAAATCCGCTCTGAGCAGCTGGCTCCGGCTCCGGGGCGCGGTGCCCGTGCACTGGCACGCGGGCTCACAGCGGAAGGGTTTCCTTCGGCACCAGCAGCTGGTGAAGGATGCTCGTCCCTGCGAGATTGGGACTCAGCCTGGTTCTGCTCCTGCAACCTTACCCAAGGGGGGGCCATGGCCCCTCCCGCAGGTGACTGCTGGTTTAGTTGTGGCTTTCCTAATTACCTTGCAAGAACTCTGGAGCAAACCCTGCCCCTCGCTGTGTGTCAATGCCAAGCGCAAGAGAGCCCGGATCCTGCCAGGGGCTGGTGCATGTACAAACAGCAGCAGCTCTTAGGAGCTGACATTCTGCAGCTGGGGGTGATTCTGTGCCCAGTTCTGTGGAGCACACGGGGCCCTGCCTGCAGCCTCGGTGCCCTTGGAGCTGGACAGAATTTTCCATCTGAGTGTTCAGTGAAACTTCCTTGGAACAATTCCTGTCCCACGGCCTGCAGGGAAGTGGCTGAAAAACAGAAAGCCCCCAAATCCAAATTAATTCAGAGGAAAGGGGGTTAGACAAAAATAAACTGGTCATGAATTAATTTAAGCTGGGGAGGAGAAGACGGTCTCTAGTCCTCAGAGGGCAATTCTGGACCAGCCTCCCAGCAGAGCACTGGGGGCAAACACCCAACTGGCTGTAGATGGAGCTTGGTGAATTTAGGACCAGAATTCTCTGCCGTGGCTGCCGGTGAGAGCAGGGGCAGGGCTCAATGACCCCAGAGGTTCCTTCCAGTCCTCGCGTATCCTAGACTCAGGAGTCATCGGGTCCAACCCCCTGCCCAAAGCAGGACCAATCCCAGCTTTCATCCAATGGTTTTTCAGGGGGAAAAGGATCCTTTCCCAACCAGCCGCATCCCGACAGGACTGTCATGCCTGGAGATCCCAGGTATTTAACCTGCCTTGCACTGAAGTATCGGCACCCTCGGCAGACAGACACAGCGCTGGGAGAAGTGTGCCATGGGGCTTCAGGCAGCAGCCCGCCAGAGAGGTGGTCAGCTGGGCCTGCTTTGCAGGCGCTATTCAGGGGGCCGGCACCCCGTTTCTATGCCTGACCTGCAGGGAGGCCAAGGCCCCGCCACAGGAGTGGCTAATGCCGCATGTACCGAAGGAGCAAGCTGATGTGTGCGGCTGAGCTCAGGCACACCAGGCCAGGAGATGTGCAGCGCTCCGCAGCCTATGGATGGCCAGGCCCTGAAAAGGCACCTGGAGGGCAGGGCAGGGGAGCTGGGGGAGTCCAAGGGGCTGGTCATGGGACTCTCCCCAGAGCAGAAGCCCTGTAACCCTTTCATGCCCGGGCCACCCCAGCGACGGGGCAGGCGGGGCGGGGGCGGCTCTCCTGCGGCGCCAGGCTTGGAAGAACTGGGAGTTAATGGTTTTTCCCTTTTCCCCCTTCCCCTCTCAGCAGCTGACAGGCAGCAAAAGACCCTCTGCAGTTGTCACGGCAACGGCGTGTCACAAAGACAGGCGCTGTGAAGTGCCAGCAGCCCGGGGCTCCGCACTCAGTCTCTGCCGCCTTCCCACCGCAGGCAGGGAGTGGCTGCCGCTGCCAGCCGGGCTGCTCCGCACTGGCGAGCGCCACCGGGCACGGGAGCACGTGCGTGTGCACGCACCAGGGAACGTGTGTGTGCACGAGTGGGGGGAGGGGAAGTATCCACACCCGCTGCAAAAGCCAAATCCATGGGCCCCTGCGTGCAGTGTGGAGCCAGAAGCAGCATCTCCTTAGGTGGGGGAGCTGTGTCCCTCTGCCTGGCCTGTGCTTGCTGGGCTGGGCTTCTGGCCAGGACCTGCTCCTGACACCAGGGCTGGCCAAACACTCACGGCCCTGCTGCCCAAACCTTGCTGCAGCCAGGCAGAGCCGAGAGGGGGCTGATGCTCCCGCCAGAGGCCTGAGGACGTACGAACGGCCAGACTGGCTCAGACCAAAGGTCCAACGAACCCAGGGCCCTGTCTGCCAACAGTGGCCAATGCCAGGTGGGAATGAACACACGAGCAATTATCAAATGGTCCATCCCCTGTCGCCTGCTCCCACCCTCTGACAAACAGGCTGGGGACACTATCCCTGCCCACCCTGGCTAGCTCTTTTTGGAACCCTGTTAAAGTCTAGGCTTTCACAACATCCTCTGGCAAGGAGTTCCACAGGTTGACTGTGCATTGTGTAAGAAAAACTTCCTCTTGCTTGTTTTAAACCTGCTGCCTATTCATTTCATTTGGTGACCCCTAGTTCTTGTGTGATGGGAACAGGTAAATAACTTTTCCTTATTCATTTTTTCCGCCCCAGTTATGATTTCATAGACCTCTATCATATCCCCCGCAGCACGGGCACCATCTTTCAAAAGTGCTGGGGGGGACGGCTCTGCCCCAGGCCTCGCTCCCACTTGACTCCTTCTCCCAATCCCCCTACCCCACCTCTTCCTGCCTCCCCTGCACCCTCGACCCACCTCTTCCTTCTCGGTTCCACCCCTCCCCCCACATCCTCACCCCTCTCCTCTTCTCCCCAGAGCCTCCAGAATGCACAAAACAGCTGATCGAAGTGTGTGTGTGGGGGGGGGAGATGCAGGGAGGAAGGGGAGGAGCTGATGGGGGCTGCCAATGAGTTCTCAGGACCCGCCAATTCTTCCCACTGGGTGCTCCAGCCCCCAAGAGCCCACAGAGCTGGCGTCTATGCCCCACAGTCGTGCCTTTTCCAAGCTGAACGGTCCCGCTCTTACTAATCCCGCCTTTGCCTCACTGCCTGTTCCAGCCCTGCCCAGTGGCTCTGCCCCCACGACTGGCCGGCCTGCGGAGCCCCCGTCAGATTCTGCGACCCTCTTTTAGTGCTCACCACAGAACCTGTGAGATGTGGCCTTTCCATGAAGGGCACCCAGGATCCCTGCCCCCTGTGGACCCCAGAAATGGCTCCAAAAGGGGGACAGTTTCCTCTTTCCCTGGTCCCTGACGGCCGCTGTGCTTGGAATCAGCCCGAGGTCACAGCGCGCTACAGGACGCACAAGAGGCTGCCTGCCCTAGACGGCGACCATCGGCCCAGCCCGCCCTGGGACTTGGGGCCTGCTTCTCCTCCCCCCACGCCCATCACCTATAGGCCTCCAGGGGAAACCAACAGCCCTGCCTCCTTGGCAGAGGGGGGACATGCAGCCGCTTCTGGGAGCCGCCTGAAGTGAGCCCCACCTGGAGTCCACACCTTGAACCTGCTGCCCCTGCCCCCCCCTGCACCCCAACTCCCTGCCTCAATCCCTGGCCCCTCACCCCACCCCAGAGCCCCACCCACAGCAAAGCCCTCCCCTCCTCCCACACCCCAGCCTGGTGAAAATGAGCGAGTGCATGAGGGTGGGAGAAAGTGAGTGGGGGGGGCAGGGTGAGCGACGGGAGGGGAGTGGGCGGGGCCTTAGGGAAGGGGCGGGGCAAGGGTGTTTGGTTTTCTGCATTTGGGAAGTTGGGGGTGTGACGTAGTGGGGGTACCTGGCTGGTTTCTATGCTGCTGGCTCTGGGGGAACCCCCACTGGCTGTCGTGGGGACCACGACCCAGCAAAACAGGATGAGTCACTATGCAAACCAGTGGCCAGACACCCCCCATGGAGAGGAACAAAGGAAGGTGGAATGCTGCCTTGGCTGGGGGGCAGGGCTGGAAGTTAGTGAGTTGGTTGCTGGCTGTCGGAGGGCATGGAGGAGAGCCTAGGGGAAGGGGCTGGAGTTTAGGGGCCCAGTCTCCCCCATCTCAAGGGGGCCTGAGGCATCCTAGCCCAGTTCCTGTAACCAGTTACATCTGTGCTGCGCTGTGCTGGAGGAGCAATAAACCACCCTCAATTCCACTGGCTGGTGCAGTCTGTTTGTGCCATTTCGGGGTGCAGGAGACGGGGAACCCCCAACGCGCCGTCACACTGGTGTCAGAAGTGGGATGCACTGCACCCCGTGGATGGAGCTTCCAGCGGTGAGCGACAAGGCGCTGTAGAAGCAAGAGCCCTGGAGCCAGGCGTGCTGGAGACAGAGCGAAGCGGTTCCTGGGAATCGTGGGGCGCTGCAGCACTAGACTGGTGAGTCTGCACCGAGGGGCCCAGCGGGCAGATGGCCTACACCCGACTCTTGAAGGCAGAGCTGGTGGGGCTGTGCAGAGAGAGGGGCTTGCCTGTGCAGAAAGCAACCAAGGCCCAGCTGATTGCCCAGCTGGAAGATAATGACCAGCCACAGGGCCAGGATCTTGTCCCCAGGGGAAGCAGCCAGACCCCCCCTGAGAGTGTGTCAGGCTCAGAGAGGGGGAGGAGCGCTGGAACCCAACGGAGAGATGAGACAGCGTCTCCCGGGAGGCCTGCAAGCCGTAGCCCATCTAGGGCAGGGGACAGCCCAGCGGAGCTGCGGCGCCTGGAGATCCAGCTGCGGATCAGGGAATTGGAAGTAGAGGACCGAGAGAAGGACCGCCAGGACCGAGAGAGGGAGCGCCAAGATCGAGAGAGGCAGCGGCAGCATGAGCTGGCCATGGCAGAGCGGAGAATCGGCGGGGCACCGGCTGCGCCAAGTGCGGATGGGCCCCAGGGTCCCAGGACTGCCAGATGCTTGGAGAGGCCCGTGGTGGCCCAATTGAAGGACATGGGTGACATAGACGGGTTCCTCAGTACCTTTGAGAGGGCCTGTGGACTGCAACGGGTTCCCCCAGCTGACTGGCTGCAGGAGCTCATCCCCGCACTGAGCCAGGAGGCGGCCGGAGTGCTCAGTCAGCTGGAGGACCTACAGCCAGGGGATTACAACCGAGTCAAGGAGGCCCTGCTGCACAAGTTCGGGCTGACCCCCGAGATGTACAGGAAGAAGTTCCGGGGGGTACAGAAAGGGCCACGGGAGACCTATGTGGACCTGGCCTCCCGCCTGGCGCAATACTGCCGCAAGTGGGTGTCTGGAGTCGGAGCCCAGACCGCAGGGGAGCTGCTCAAGCTGGTCATGATGGAGCAGTTCTATGAAGCGTGCCCACCCAAACTGAGGCTGTGGCTCAAGGACCGGAGACCAGAGAACCCCCAGGAGGCTGGGAGACTGGCGGATGAGTTCACGGAGAGCCGGTCCGGGTGTGAACGGGAGTCCCGGAGAGAGAGGGAACCGCGCAGAGACCGGATCTCGGCTGAGCGACGGAGGGAGTCAACTACGGGGCGAGACCAAGGAACAGGTCATCTGTGCCCCAGAGAACCAGCCAGGGCCGGGACAGAGACAGCCCAAAGCCTAACTTGCCATCGCTGTGGGCAAAAAGGCCACAAGAGGGCTCAGTGCACCAGGTCCCAGGACCGGGGACTTTCCAGGGTTAACTGGCTGGGGCGGGAGGAAGGGCAGGCTGCCCCAGAGGCAGGGGCTGGCAGGCAAACCTCAGCTCAGAGAGAGGGGAAGGATGCTCAGTGCACCTCCCCTGGGAGGTCTGATTCTCAGGAGGCGGATTTCTCCGTGTACCGGGTGGGGGCAGGACGGCCCCTGCGGAGCGAGTGCCTCATACCCCTGGAGGTGGATGGTAGGAAGGTGACGGGCTTCTGGGACACGGGGGCGGAGGTGACTCTGGCCCGATCCGACATAGTGGCCCCGGAGCGGATACTACCCCACGCGCAGCTGACCCTGAAGGGCATAGACGGGTCCCCGTTTAAGGTGCCTGTAGCCCGGGTGCATCTGAAATGGGGGGCGAAGGAAGGCCTCAAGGAAGTGGGGGTGCACCCGCACTTGCCCACCGAGGTGCTGATGGGGAATGACCTAGAGGAGTGGCCCCATGAATCCCAGCGGGCTCTAGTCACTACCTGGAGCCAGAGCCAGCGGGGGGCTGACAACGTGGGTCCAGGGAAGGACTCCTGGCAGCATCCTCAGGGTCCCATCCCAGTGGACACGGGGTCCAGCCAGGCTGGGACTCCGGACCTAGGCAGAGGTGGGGGACAGGTCCCGATCCCTGCCTCAGCAGCTGAATTCCAGGCTGAGGTGCAGGCAGACCCCTCCTTGCAGAGGCTGAGGGACCAGGCTGGCCTCCATGCAGCTCAGCCCCGGGGGAGAGGTGGCCAGGAGAGATTCCTGCGGGAGCGTGGGCTCCTGTTCCGTGAGTGGCTCCCCCCCAGGAAGGTGAGGGCATGGAGGGTAGAGCGGCAGCTGGTCGTCCCCCGAAAGTATCGCCTCAAGCTGCTGTATTTGGCCCACGATTCCCCCGTTGGGGGCCACCGGGGGATCCGGAGCACCCGGCTGAAGCTGCTCCAGCACTTCTATTGGCCGGGAATCTTTACAGCCGTGCAGCGGTACTGCCGGTCCTGTGACTCCTGCCAGAGGGGCGGGAAGGCCCAAGACAGGAGGAAAGCGGCTTGGGGGTCTCTACCCCAGATAGACCCTCTGGGCTTGCTGAGAGAGTTATGGGAGGGGAAGTCCTCCCTGGATGGAGCATCGGGGGTGGAAGCCGCCCTGGCTGTCCAGAGAAGGCTCGCTGGGCTCATGGCCCCGGCCCGAGAGACCCTGGCCAGAGATCAAGGCCAGCGGAAGGGTGGGTGTGACCCCCGAGGACAGGCCTGCGTCAGTCGCCCTGGAGCGGGGCGGCGAGTGGACAGAGGGAAGCCAGCTCATGTGGGGCCTCGCCACGGCCGGCCCGAGTCAAGGGGAGCACCCATGTCCCCAGGGCGGGTTCCCACGCAGAGGACCCGAACTTCCCTAGGTCACGAGCGGAGTGACCCTGCTCAGTTCGCTCTCGGAGGGGGGAGAACTGTGACGTAGTGGGGGTACCTGGCTGGTTTCTATGCTGCTGGCTCTGGGGGAACCCCCACTGGCTGTCGTGGCCCACGACCCAGCAAAACAGGATGAGTCACTATGCAAACCAGTGGCCAGACACCCCCCATGGAGAGGAACAAAGGAAGGTGGAATGCTGCCTTGGCTGGGGGGCAGGGCTGGAAGTTAGTGAGTTGGTTGCTGGCTGTCGGAGGGCATGGAGGAGAGCCTAGGGGAAGGGGCTGGAGTTTAGGGGCCCAGTCTCCCCCATCTCAAGGGGGCCTGAGGCATCCTAGCCCAGTTCCTGTAACCAGTTACATCTGTGCTGCGCTGTGCTGGAGGAGCAATAAACCACCCTCAATTCCACTGGCTGGTGCAGTCTGTTTGTGCCATTTCGGGGTGCAGGAGACGGGGAACCCCCAACGCGCCGTCACAGGGGGAAGTAGGACGTGGCCGTGACCTAGCCCTGCTGGCCGGAGCGGGTCTGCCAGCGAAGGGCTGTGAACCACCTCGGAATTGTTCCCAGGCTCGGACAGGCCAGAGGCTTTCCCCAGCCTGTCTGCAGCCGCCGCCTGCCTGGCCAAGGGGACTGGGCTGGGCTGCCTGGCTCAGCACCAGGAGTGGCCATTGACCGGTGTAAACCCTAACCCTCCTGGCTCCAGGGCATTGCTGGCGGGCGGCACCGGCTCCAAGAGCACCTCCCCCCGGCCCCGGGCCTGCCAGAGCAACACTCGGAGGCCCTGCCAGCTCCAGGGGCGCCAGACGCAGGGGACAGCAGAGGAGGGACCCATCCCCTGCTGCGGGCTGGGGGGCTGACAGCTCTGACGCATGCATCCGTCTGCGGCGTATAAACAGCCAGAAGGGAGAAGGCATGTGCTGCTGTCCTGTTGCCAGAGCCGGAGGATGTTCTCCAGCAGATCCTGCAGGGGAGGGGGGCTGGGGGTGGCAAGCCCCCCGAGCTGCTTCCAGGCTCCCCATGTCCCCATGACAGGCCCCGTCCCACCCGCCGCGCTGCCCGGATGCCAGCCCTCCCCACGTGCTTTCCCTACCGGGGGCCCAAGACAGGGAGCCCAGCTTGGCTAAGTCCCGGGTGCAGGCCCCCTGCTGCAGTCACCCACCCCGAGCCCAAAGGGCCGGGATTTGGCGTGGGTCCTCATCTCCTGAGGCTGCCTGGGGCGGCCAGGGTGTGGGTTCATTTGCACCAAACCCTTTTCCTAGCTCCCCAGGGCCCCCGGCTCCCTCCCTGCAGCCAGCCCTTCCCTTGCAGGGCGAGCTGCCAGCTGCACAGAGCGCTCTTCGGGCACCAGGTCTCCCTTTGCCCCAGCTCCTGGAGGAAAAAGTCACATGCCCCCTCCCTCCGTTGCTTGTTCGCTCACTCGGATGGGGCGGGGGCTAGGAGGGAGGAGGGGGCAGGGCTCTGGCTGGGGCCGAGGGTGAGGGGGCTGCAGGCTGGGAGAGGGGCTGGAGGGGGGCTGACCAGAGCCCGAAGGGAAAACTGGACACCTGGCAACCCTAGCAGACCTGCTGCACAAGTTGTTTCCAACATGGCGGCGGGAGAGACGCTGTGTCGATGGCAGCTGAGGGGCTGGCAGTCTCGCGGCTACGGAGCAGGGCCTGGCCTCGGCCTGTGGTGAGAACTGTGGCTTCTCGGAGGCTAGGTCTAGCCGACGGCATTCGTCTGGCACATCTCCGGAGTCCCGGGAAACCTCCGCCGCGTCCAGGGAACGCGCCTGCCCTTCCGACGCTTGCCGCGGGAGAGCAGACGCGCTCGTTCGGAAGCCCGGCGTCCTTCGTTTCGCGAGGAGGAAGGGCTCTTCCGAAAGAGGACGTGTTGCCGAAATTTGGCCCAGCGTGGACCGGCCAAATTTCGGAAAAGCCTCTTCCGAAGAAACAGTGGGAAGAAGCGGCAGCCTAGTCGTGGCCTGAGCCCGGCCCAGGCACCGGGGCGTGTGCTTAGAGATGAGGGCTGCACGCCCCTGGGATCTGGCCGGCAGGCGCAGCCCTCCTGGGGTGTGTAGCTCACCCAGCCTGGCAGCGCCCACTCGTACCCGCTCATGTGCCCCTCTGGAAGCCATTTCCTGCCCAGCTGCCTCCTCGGGGAAGCTCAGCGCCTAATGGAGGCCGCCCGCTGCCCCCATGGGAATGCGCTCCGGGGTGACTCGGGTCTAAATCCGGGGAAAGTCCCTGGAATCCAGCAGGGTTTCGGGGGAGGGACGCCGGGGAGCGAGTGCAGGAGATGGCAGGTCGGAGGTGCCAAGGGGGCGATGGAACTGGATCTCCTCCTGGGCGGCCCCTTTGCCACGTCTCCCCCCGCGTCACTCCTGGGTGCCACGCTTCCCCCAAAGGAGGGGAGAAAACAGCCTCCCGCCTGCCCGGCCTGGAAAACCTCAGCCCCGCAATGCCAGGATGGGTTGCATCATGTCGCCATGGCAACTGGCAGCTTACCGTGCCCGAGCCGGCGAGCAGGGAGTCCTGCCACATGAATCATCGGAGCCGCTGTGACAGCCGGAGACAAAGAGCAGAGACGTGCTGGCCGGGCCCAGCCTGCCCGGCTGGACCCCTGGGTCTTTGGAGAGATGTCTATGGGCCGGGGGAGGCTCCTTCTTTAATTAGCGCTGAGCCCTTCGTTCCCAGTGAGGCAGTGTGGAGGGCGAGACGCGGCGCAGGCTGCTGGGGGGAGGGCGCAGGAAAAGTGGCGACTGAGGCAGGAGTCCGGTGCGGAAAGCCCTGCGGTTCCGGGGTGTGAGGCTGCAAAGGGCAAATTTTTCCAAAGCAGCCGCTGACTGGAATATTGGGAGCCCGCCTGGGCCCGATTCTGAGAGGTGCTGAGCACCTGCCATTCCGCTGAAACCAGTAAGACACTTCGTCTAAGAAAATCCGAGTCCGGGACTCCCAGGAAAGTTGCAGCCTGGCTGGTTTTAGGGGGCCCTGCTGCAGGTGCACAGCTCAGCACCCCTCAAGGGACCCGTCCCGGGTCGGCTCGCCGCTGGGGGCGCCTCCTCCTGGCTGGCCAGGCGCTGTGCCCTGCTCCAGCGGAGCCCTTTCCGCCATCTTCTCATGCCCTCCGCAGCTCGGCATTGTCTCTTTGTGCCTTGGCCTCCAGCCAGGCCGCTCTGTGGGTCTCCCCTCCCTGGTCTATCCAGACCCCCCGGTCTGAAAGGGCTGTCTTCCCACAGCTGCTCTGACCAGGCAGCCCCCCAGGTTCTGGGATGGGAAGCCGGGCCCGTCCTCTGCTCCCGGTTCCAGGCCAGGGCCCTACCTCGAGCAGCTGTGGCCTGCCCTCTCCTAGACCATGGTGGGGTTCCCTGGTGCTGTCCCGCTTCTCAGTTCTGCTTCCTGGCTCCCTCCCTTCTGGGCTTGCTGGCCCAAGTACCCTCCTCTGTGCCCGCACCTGCTTCTCTGCAGCCCCCTGTGCTGCCAGCTCCCTGCTCTTTCCCTCTCTCCTGGGCCCTCGGTGGCCTTCCTCTTTCCTGGGTTCACGGGGCCTACTTTACCGCCTCAGGGCCAGAGTGGGGAGTGGCCAGGGGTCCAGCTTGGAACCAGACAGTCAGCTATTTGAGCTTTCTGTCCGGGAAACAAACCGAGAAAATAGAAGTGAGCCGATAGAACTGTCTGGGATTCTCGAAATGCGCTGGAACGTGGATTGGGCTGGAATGTCACGTGTGTCCGGGGTTTTTGTGAAAACCGTCTGGCAGCCCCAGGCCCACCCGACAGAGACCCTGGACACGTTTCCAGATGGAGGCCCTAGGAGCTGTACCAGCAGCGAGTGAGGACTCGGTGCATTCAGCATTTCTTCATCCCGGGGGAGGGGAGATCCTACTCGGGCAAAGATCCCACTGGCTACACCCCAAGAGGAATTGGCCATTTCCTACGGGCTGTATGGTCTCATCAACACTTCCCAGCTGGCCCAGGACTGGAGACTAAATTGGCGACTTTGTTGGGTGAAGAAAATGGCTTTTTCACCAACCTGAAATATTTTACCAGAAATGTTCAGAATTCAGTTTTTCCCTGGAAAAGGAACACTGGTTTTGGTTGATAATAACCAAAAATAGTTTGGGGGGTTGATTTCTAGTATTTTCCCCCTTTTCTCTCCCTTCTCCCCAGGAAAGGAGAGAAAGAAAAGAAGGGAAAGAAGGGAGGAACCCCACCGTGAAAATTACAATTTGTAATTGAAAAAGAAAACAGAAAAATTCTATGACTATACAGAAAAACATGAAAACTCTTGTGGGGAAAATCTGAAGCATTTTCCAGGGAGGAGCAAGCGTGAGAAGGGATCTATGGAGCAATCATTTAACTAAAAGCCCCGTGCTCTCATCCATGATGTTTATGACACTTTTTATTTGTGCTCATCAAAGGTGCGTACAAGTGAGGGGTTTTCTTTGCAAAATGCCCTTGGGAGTGTGCGCGTCTGCTTGTTCCTGAAGGAAGCACCGAGCCGCCATCTCTGACCTCCCTCCTGTTTATAAATGAGTCAGTCATCCAGTCAGGAAGTAAACAGGGCACCATGTGACTGAGGCTCCTCATTACGGGTCGCAAATAACGAAGGGGGACTCGTCAGAGCCGGAGCTGGAATGAACATTTCCTGAGCAAGAGAAGAGAAATGCTGTTATGCTGGAACGTGCTAATGACTACCCTGCCATCAAGTGTGTCTTTGATCTAAAGGCAATCACAGACCGCTTTGAAGCTGATGGTGCTAGCCAACCTTCATTCAGACTAAACGGAAAAAGCAATTAAGCTTTTTTTATGGAGTAATAGATACTTGAAATAATAGAAGCTACCGCCCAAAGCTCTGGGCCACATGGGAAGAGCTGAGCAAGAACGAATTCACAGAGAATAAGAGGGCTGTCTTGAGGACAGATTGCATCTCCAGGGACTGGGGGTGATTGGCTGAATCTGGGTGAGGCTGTGTGGGTGGCAAAGCAGCTGGAAAGACAGCCCGAGAAGCAGCAGGGTGGCTCTGAGGGAGCAGAGACAGATCCCTTGGGAGCACAGCCCCGGCTGGAGGGGCTCCGCTAGGAAACTGTGAGCGAGGACAGCGGCCTGGTGCTGCTCTTCTCTCCTGTGCTCAGCCAGACAGCACTTCGTACATCCCGTGCAAATGGCAGGGTGGCATCCCAGGCAACAGCTGCCTCGTGGGATTGAAGTGACCCGACAAGCCCCAGCAACTGGCTAAGCACTGGGGCCAGGGGCCAGCCTGTTTGATAGTGAGTCCCAGGGTTTAGTTCACACCAGTGCAGATGTCACTGTGCACCACCGCACAGCCATAACTGCCACCGCACGGAGTCCCAGCCCCAGCTACAGGCAGAGTAATCAATTCTGCCATTGCCCACCAGCCCGGAACGGAGCTGGGTGAGCAAAGCTCAGGTCTGGGCCCCTGGGATCAGGCCCCTTTTTCATTAGCCTGCGGAAGCAGCTGAGCCGAATCCCAGGGAATCAGCCTGTGTCTGGGGCTTCTCTTGGCTCTGCACGGACATTAGAGATCTCCTGCTTTGCCCTGGCCGTCGTGGACCCAGCTCCCCTTCCTCCCAGTGTCGTGCAACGTGCTGCCTGCCAGTCAGCTGCCCCTTTTCCCCCGAGGTGGCTGCACTGCAGTGCTGCTGCCTGCGTGCCGTTTGTAACGAGGCAAGGCCCTCGGAGCCGTACGGCGGCTGCTGATGTTCCTCTCGGGGCAGCGCTTTCGGTATCTGTTGCGGGAAAGGCACAGAGCTCTGAGCTCAGGACTTGGCAAGAAGAAGCATTTCCAGTCACCTCTAACGGTATCTGTGCGGGAGATTTTTCTTTGTCACCTCCAGCCCGCCTGACCTCCTAGCGCTACGCGGGGGATTGGCAGCGGCGCGGCTGCTGCGAGCAGCCAGGATGCCATGGAGAAGGAGAAATGAGCCCTGGTCCCAGAGCTTTGAGGGAGCAGCGCTTTGAAATCGGGATGGGCCGGCCCAGGGGTGGTGCTGCTCAGGGGGTGGACTCCTGGTTGCAGCAGGCGTGAGATCCCGCAGCACCGAGTCTCACAAGCTGGCAGATTTCTCCCGTTCGAGAACCCAGCTAAGCTCTGAGGCGGGGCTGCCCCACAGCCCACTCTGTGAGGCAGGCTCCGAGCGGGCCCTTGACTCTACCCCCCGCGGTGTGGTGAGGGCTCAGCGTTGGGCCTTTCTCCAGCATACAGACAGGGGGATTTGCTGGACTTCTGCCCTGCACTTGCCTCCCTGCAGGAGACCCGGTCACAGCCTTGTCTCCGCTGCTCTTCACATCCCTTCCCCTTAGTTCCCAGACATGCTTTTCTGCAGCCCTGAAGCCGTTTCAAATCGGCTTTATAGACGGTGGCACTGGCGCAAGGCGAACAGCCGGGGCACTGGGGACGGGAGCACGGCCATTCATAACAGCTCATGAACCGCGCTGCAGAATGGGAGGCTGTCTCAGCCCTTCCCCTGCCTGAAGGGGATCCTGGCCGGACTGTGGCCTCGCTGCTGGGGGCTAGTTCTGTGCTGATCTGTCCTGTGAGTGGGCACAGGCCCCAGCAAGTGGCTGAGCGGTTAAGGGGAGCACAAGGCTCAGTTCCCGCCTGGGGTCCGTGCCGGACTGAGCTGCGCTTTTCATTCCTTTCTGCAAACGGATCCCGCGAGCAGGGCTCAGCAGGGGACATGGCCGGGGCCGGGAGGGGACGTTCCGGTGAGGGCAGCCAGAGTCCTGCCTGCTCGGAGGCGCTGGCGCAGGGCAAAGAGAAGGGGGCCAGGGCGGCACAAGCAGCAGCTGGGCACCTGAGAGGCATCCGGGCTGAGGTTGCAGGAGGGGGGGGCTGCCCCTCCCACCGCTTGCTCTGCCACAGGCCCCAGCCGGCCTGTCTGGCTACGTCTCCACCAGCTGCGCTGTCCAGGCACCCAGGCGCTGGCATATCCCACAGGGCAAGCCCATCTCAGGCTGCCCACACAGCCCCCGGGCGAGTTCCCGCTCACATTCCAGTCCCCAGGCTCCACATCATGCTCTGCAGCCTGCCTGCTCCTTTGCAAGACAGGCGCGTCCCCAAGGCCTCAAACTCCAACAAGCCCGGGGAACAGGGTTCTCCTCAACTTTTTCCATCCATGAGAGGAATGCATTTTGCTCTGTGCACCAAGGCATGTGCCAATGTGCACCACACACTGGCAGCTGGGGGTGCTCTGCTAATGAGCTTGGCGGCATTTGTATGTCTCCTGGAGGGCTGCCCAAGTGCAGAGCTGAGAGGGAACATGGCTTGGGAGCCCCTGTGACTGGGTGCACCGTCCAGGTTTTCACCTGCTCAGTTTGCAGGGCCTTCCCAGAACTGTGACACAGCCTGCAAGACCAAGCGATCACTTCTTCCTGCCTTCTCCTCCAAAGGGCCAGACACAGGCAGCAAGGGCCCCTCACCCGGACCCCTGCCTCCCTGCTGGAGATGAAAGCCGAGGGACGTGCGGCCAGGCCAGGCCCTGCTAGGGTTGCCAGGTGTCCAGGTTCTGTCCGGGAAACAAACTGAGAAAATTCCGGACATTGAAAATGTCGGGTATTTTCTAATTAGGGAAGTTCGTTGCTGTTTGGAGTGTCAGGACGTAGTCGCAGACACTGCAAGGGGGGGGCGGGGCAGGAGGGGATCCCCAGGGCTGGACTCGCTTGTGCTTGGCCGGGACCGTGCACGGGACAGGCAGCGCCCGGGTCAGTCCCATTCCGCACCGGCCGATTCTCTCCCTCCGCTCCCACCCTGGCCAGCCCCACTCCCCTGGACCCCCTCCCGGCCAGTCCCCCCCCCCCGATCTCCCCTGGCCAGCCCCGCTCCCCTGGACTCCCTCCCGGCCAGTCCCCCCCCCCCGATCTCCCCTGGCCAGCCCCGCTCCCCTGGACCCCCTCCCGGCCAGTCCCCCCCCCGATCTCCCCTGGCCAGCCCCGCTCCCCTGGACCCCCTCCCGGCCAGTCCCCCCCCCCCCCCGATCTCCCCTGGCCAGCCCCGCTCCCCTGGACCCCCTCCCGGCCAGTCCCCCCCCCCCCCGATCTCCCCTGGCCAGCCCCGCTCCCCTGGACCCCCTCCCGGCCAGTCCCCCCCCCCCCGATCTCCCCTGGCCAGCCCCGCTCCCCTGGACTCCCTCCCGGCCAGTCCCCCCCCCGCGATCTCCCCTGGCCAGCCTCGCTCCCCTGGACCCCCTCCCGGCCAGTCCCCCCCCCATCTCCCCTGGCCAGCCCCGCTCCCCTGGACTCCCTCCCAGCCAGTCCCCCCCCCCCGATCTTCCCTGGCCAGCCCCGCTCCCCTGGACCCCCTCCCGGCCAGTCCCCCCCCCCCGATCTCCCCTGGCCAGCCCCGCTCCCCTGGACTCCCTCCCGGCCAGTCCCCCCCCCCGATCTCCCCTGGCCAGCCTCGCTCCCCTGGACCCCCTCCCGGCCAGTCCCCCCCCCATCTCCCCTGGCCAGCCCCGCTCCCCTGGACTCCCTCCCGGCCAGTCCCCCCCCCCCCGATCTCCCCTGGCCAGCCCCGCTCCCCTGGACCCCCTCCCGGCCAGTCCCCCCCCATCTCCCCTGGCCAGCCCCGCTCCCCTGGACTCCCTCCCGGCCAGTCCCCCCCCGATCTCCCCTGGCCAGCTCCGCTCCCCTGGACCCCCTCCCAGCCAGTCCCCCCCCCCGATCTCCCCTGGCCAGCCCCACTCCCCTGGACCCCCTCCCGGCCAGTCCCCCCCCCCGATCTCCCCTGGCCAGCCCCGCTCCCCTGGACTCCCTCCCGGCCAGTCCCCCCCCCCCCCGATCTCCCCTGGCCAGCCCCGCTTCCCTGGACCCCCTCCCGGCCAGTCCCCCCCCCCCCCGATCTCCCCTGGCCAGCCCCGCTCCCCTGGACCCCCTCCCAGCCAGTCCCCCCCCCCCCGATCTCCCCTGGCCAGCCCCGCTCCCCTGGACCCCCTCCCGGCCAGTCCCCCCCCCCCGATCTCCCCTGGCCAGCCCCGCTCCCCTGGACTCCCTCCCGGCCAGTCCCCCCCCCCGATCTCCCCTGGCCAGCCTCGCTCCCCTGGACCCCCTCCCGGCCAGTCCCCCCCCCATCTCCCCTGGCCAGCCCCGCTCCCCTGGACTCCCTCCCAGCCAGTCCCCCCCCCCCGATCTTCCCTGGCCAGCCCCGCTCCCCTGGACTCCCTCCCGGCCAGTCCCCCCCCCCCCGATCTCCCCTGGCCAGCCCCGCTCCCCTGGACTCCCTCCCGGCCAGTCCCCCCCCCCCGATCTCCCCTGGCCAGCCTCGCTCCCCTGGACCCCCTCCCGGCCAGTCCCCCCCCCATCTCCCCTGGCCAGCCCCGCTCCCCTGGACTCCCTCCCGGCCAGTCCCCCCCCCCCCGATCTCCCCTGGCCAGCCCCGCTCCCCTGGACCCCCTCCCGGCCAGTCCCCCCCCATCTCCCCTGGCCAGCCCCGCTCCCCTGGACTCCCTCCCGGCCAGTCCCCCCCCGATCTCCCCTGGCCAGCTCCGCTCCCCTGGACCCCCTCCCAGCCAGTCCCCCCCCCCCAATCTCCCCTGGCCAGCCCTGCTCCCCTGGACCCCCTCCCAGCCATTCCCCCCCCCCCGATCTCCCCTGGCCAGCCCTGCTCCCCTGGACCCCCTCCCAGCCAGCCCTGTTTCCCGCCAGCCAGTCCCCCCCCACCCGATCTCCCCTGGCCAGCCCTGCTCCCCTGGACCCCCTCCCAGCCAGTCCCCCCCCCCCCGATCTCCCCCAGTCAGCCCCGCTGCCCCCAACCGCCCCCCCCAACCCTGCTTCCCCCACACACTCCTCCTCCTGGCCAACCCCGCTCCCCTCCCGGCCGGTTCCCCCCTGCATCTGAGATCAAGTGTGTCCGGTATTTTTTTGAGGCCACCTGGTAACCCTAGGCCCTGCCTGTCCCCGCGCGGGTGGAAAGGCCCCTGTAGCTCCGTGGAGGTTGAGGGGAGGGATTTCTCTCCGTGTTTTACGGCAGAGACACCCCCGCAAGCACTGGCCTTTCCGGGGCGGTTTTGCCCACAGGCGATGCTGTCGACATTGAACTGTTTGCCCAACACGGTTTGATTTCCTCAAACTGCATTGGTAGTGGAGCCAGCCGACCCCGCCCAGCGCTGGCCACCGCGCCGAGCCACCGTGAGCGCAGCCAGCCGCCCGGAAGCGGGAGAGGCCACCGCGCTGGCCCAGCAGCCTGCTCCGTACACGGCGACGGGACACGCCCGGGAAGGCAGGCGAGCGGCTTGTTCCGCTGGGAATTCACCCCCATGTTCGTTGTCCCAGGACGCCGCGGCGCAGCCTTCCAGCCCCTCGTGTCTCGGAAGGACCCAGCCCAGCCCCCTCTGCCTCTCTCCTGCCAGGAGGCTGCAGGACCTTGGACACGGCACCTGGGCCTTTCTCAGGGAATGCTGCCAGCAGGGAGGGTGCAGCACCCGGCACCAGGACTCCCCCACTGCCTGGGCGGCCTTGGGCCAGTCCTAGAGCTGCCCGCAGCCCCCGTTTCCCGTCTGAAAGGCAGGGCTGCCAATCGGATCTTCCCGGTCGCCCGCGCACAGAGCACTTGGCTGGGGGCAGCGGAAGCTGCAAAGCGCAGCCACGTGTTTCGTTTCCTAGGAGTGACGGCCCAGGGCCTTCCCAGAGCGAGGTGCCGTTACCCCCAAAGACGGCTGAGAACAGGGTGGCCAGGGGGCCGGGTTTGAACTGGACAGTCCAGTATTGGAGATTTCTGTCTGGGAAACAAATTGAGCAAATAGAACTGTCCGGTAATTGCCAAATAAGCTGGAATGTAGATTGGGATGGGATGTCAAGTGTGTCTGGTATTTTTGTTAAAACCATCTGGCAACCCTAGCTGAGAAACTGAGGCACAAGGCTGCTGGCATGCCAGTGAGCTGGGGTCAAGGCAGGGGCTACACTGTTCCCGCAAGGCCCTGTGGGGCGAGCAGAGGACCCTGGAGTGTCCGGGCTCTGTTCTGGCCCCGCTTTTCCAAACCCCTGGCCAGCTCCGCCTCTCCTCCCGACTCCCGCGACGCCTTCTCCGGCCCCAGCTCATCGGCCGCGGCAGCATCTGTCTCCTGCCCCCTGCCTGCACCCAGTGCCCCTCCGTGCGCTGTGATGAGGGCAGCCCGGGGCACTGGGAGCCAGGATTCATGGCCCCTGCCCCATGCTCCTTCCGGAGCCCTGGCAAGGTGGCTCCACTCCGAGTAGCCTGGAGACCCGATGGTAATAAATGAGCCGGGCGCACATCTGCACTCAGCGGAGACGCTCCCTGCCAAGTCGCTGCGCGGCAGGATCACTCTCATCTGTCTCTCTTTAACAGGAACAAATGGAAACGAGCGAATCAATTAACACAGCACATTAGCAAAATGTCAGAGCCTCCGCATCGCACTTAACCCTCCCGCTGCCACCCGGCTCCAGCAGGCAGGTCGGCTCGGACCAAGCGCAGCTCGGCCGCTCCCATGCCAGGCTGCCCAGCACTGGGGCGAGCCGGAGAGCGGTTCCCCAGCGGTGGGGGGCTGCTTGGGGTCCCAGGGCTGCCCCGTTGCTTGTTCCTCTCTGGCTGGAGAAACCGCAGGGGCACGCGGCTGGGACTCTGCTCTCTGGACAGCCCCCTTCCTCCCCACCAGACCCCCACCCCCGAGCTCCAGGAATCATGGCCCCAAAGGGTGTGGGGGGGCTCCAGTCTGAGGGGTGACTTTGCAGCTCACACGCCTGTGAGCCTGGATCACTCTCATCCCCAGAGCCCCCGTCTCTCCAGACCATCCCCCTCATCTCCGGTAAGAGGAGGCTGGCCGGGCTCCAGCTGGCCCGCACTGAGCGAAGCCAGACCAGATTGCCTGGCGTCAGACAGAGCCAGGAGCCGCCCCGGCCTGCGTCTTGCTGAGGGGCTCTGGCTCTGGGGGTGGAGACCAGGGGAGAGGAGGAGAAAGGCCGGGGCCTGCGGGGTTAAAGCCGTAAGCTGCCACGTTCCACTTCGTGGGGGTTTCCTCGTCCTGCCTGCAGGCGGGTCTGTAGGGGTGGCGCTCTCTGGGCCTGGCGGCAGACGGCTGTGACGCCAGCCTGTGGAGCAGTGGGGTGTGTTCTATGTCTACACTGCGGAGCTTTTCCAGAGAAACAACGCTTGCGTCCACGCGATTGCGTTCTTTCGACAGAAAGTGGGAAAACCGGAGGGAACCCCCCAAAGAACCTGCCTGTCAGTGACAAACGCAGGTGTTGGGGGCTCCTGTTTGCTCTAGTGTGCTGCACACGGCCGTGTCCTTTGGCAGAGAGATCCGGCAGCTCAGATGCTCGAGCACCCTACAGCTGGAAGCTGCTGGCGATGGGTGGTGCTTGTAGACCAGCTGCCCACTCCTGCTCAGGCTGTAGGCATCAGCTGAGTCCTGACGGATTCATAGCTGGAAACCAGAAAACTCACCTGGAGGTTAGTGTTGCTCAAGAGGGGTTAGACACAGAAGGCTAAAAGGGGCAAAAAACAAGTATCGTGCCATGATGGGGGCCTGCTTCAGATCATCAGATCGGGAAGAAGAGGGAGATCGGGCTTTTTTCTGTTTTTGTTTTTGACAACTAACAAAATCATCCAAAGCGCAGGACTTGGTGGTGATGGGGGACTTCAACTATCCAGACATCTGTGGGGCACAGATCATCCCTCACATTCTTGGAATGTATTGGGCACCATTTTTTATTTCAGAAGGTGGAGAAAGCTGCTGGGGAGACACTGTTCTAGACTTGCTTTTAACAAATAGGGAGGACTGGATGCGAATTTGAAAGAGGAAGGCAGCTTGGGTGAAAGTGACCATGAAATAATGGAACCGCAAAATAAAGACAATGGATTTGAAGACGGCAGACTTTAGCAAACTCAAGGAGTTGGGAAGTAAGATCCCAGCGGAAGCAAGTCTAAGGGGAAAAACAATTGAAGACAGCTGGCAGGTTTTCAAAGAGACATTATTGAGGACATAAGAGCGCTCTATTCCACTGCATAGGAAAGCCAGGAAGTCTGGGAAGAAACCACCCTGGCCAGGAGATCTGGAATGATCTAAAAATCAAGGAGTCCCATAAAAAGTGGAAACTGGGTCAAATTACAAAAGATGAATATAAGCAAACAACAAAAGTATTTCGGGGCAAAATTAGAAAGGCCAAGGCCCAAAGGGAGCTCAGACTAGCTAGAGGCATAAAGGGTGACAAGAAAACATTCTCCAGATATATTAGAAGCAAGAGGAAGACCAAAGACAAGGCAGGCCCATTGCTCAGTGAAGAGGGAAAAACAAGAACAGAAAATGTGGAAATGGGGAGGAGCTGACTGACTTGTTTGTTAATGGTTTTCACCAAGAAGGCTGGTGGCGACGGGATCTCTAACAGTGAATGCCAGTGGAAATGGAGTAGGCTCAGAAGCTAAAATAGGAAAAGAACAAATTCAAAATTACTTTGAGAAGTTAGATGTCTTCTACGCCCCAGGGCCTGGTGAAATGCATCCCAGGAGCTGACAGGAAGTAGCTGACACATTAGCTATTGTATGTGAAAAGTCATGGAACACGGGAGAGATTCCAGAGGACTGGAAAAGGGCAAATCTAGTGCCCAGCTATAAAAAGGGAAATAGGAACAACCCAGGAAACTAGGGGTATGTCTACACTACCACCCTAGTTCGAACTAGCGGGGTAATGTAGTCATACAGAGTTGCAAATGAAGCCCGGGATTTGAATTTCCTGGGCTTCATTTGCATAAAGCCGGCCGGCGCCATTTTTAAATGCCGGCTAGTGCGGACTCCGTGCCGCGCGGCTACACGCGGCACGGACTAGCTAGTTCGGACTAGGCTTCCTAATCCGAACTAGCTGTACAACTCGTTCCTAGTTCGAACTAGGGTGGTAGTGTAGACATACCCCGACAGACCAGTCAGTTTAACTTCTGTGCCAGGAAAGATAATGGAGCAAGTAATTAAGGAATCCATGTGCAAACATCTAGATGATAATAAGATGATAAGTAACAATCAGCATGGATTTGTCAAGAACAAATCATGCCAAACCCAACCTAACAGCTTTCATTGACAGGGCAACAAGCCTTGTGGATAAGGGGGAAGCGGTAGATGTGGTACAGATAGACTTTAGTAAAGCATTTGATACAGTCTTGCACGACTTTCTCATTAATAAACTAGGGAAATACAACCTAGATGGGGCTACTGTCAGGTGGGTGCAGAACTGGCTGGAGAGGAGTCATTAACAGTTCACAGTCAGGCTGGAAGGGCACAAGTGGGATTCCGCAGGGATCTGTTTTGGGCTCTGTTCAAGATCTTCATCAATCATTTGGATAATGGCATTGAGAGTTCACTGTGGCAGGGTCAGGCCAGGGGGCTGCTGCAGAGTGGGGGGCACGCAGCCCCAAAAGGGAAAGAGGCTGCTAATTTTGGGGGGGGGGGGAGGTGGCTGCAGGACAATTAGGAGCAGCTGGCAGGGAGCTGGCCCAGGTGGACTGAGACCAGCTGACTGCACTGCAGGCCTGCTGGAGGCCTTTGAAAGCCTCCCAGCGAGCAGGCGAGAGAGAGTGAGTTTGGGACAAAGTATCAGCATGTAGCGGCCAGGCTCCCTACCCCAGGAACCAGCTGCAAGCCAAACCCCTGGCCGGGGGGAGGCCTGCCGGCCCAGACGCTGGCAGGGGAGGAGAGGCCCTGGCCGCAGCACTTAGGAAGTTTGCAGATCATGCTGAGCTGGGAGGAGTTGCAAGGGTTTTGGCTAGATGGTTTGGAATTATAACCCTCCCCTCCAAAGTGGAGGAATGGCCGGAAGTAGGATGAAATTCAGCAAGGACAAATGCAAAGAGCTCCACTTCGGAAGGGACAATCAGTGCCGCACGGACCGGGCGGGAAGGAAGGGATATTGTGTCTAGGAAGGAATACAGTGGAAAGGGATCTTGGGGCCATAGTGAGCCACAAGCTAAGATGAGTCACAAAAAAAGGGAACATAGATCTGGGACGTAACAACAGGAGTGTTCTAAGCAAGACACAAGAAGCAATTCACTGCCCTCCTGTAACACACTTTACAGAGATTCATTCAACTTCCCAGGCCCCCAAGTGACTCATTGTAATCGGATTGCGGGATCAGAGTCTGACAATTATCCCCATTGTACAGACAGGGAAACTGAGACACACACCGTGCCGACCACAGTGGGAGTCACTCAGAGCCAGAGTGAAAGCATCAGCGTGGCTGACTCCCCGGGCTCTGCTCCACCCACTGCCCCCTGCAGGAGGGGCTGAGCTGGATGGTGAATTGGTCAGAGATGGACTGGCCTGCGCAGGACAGCCGGATTCCTCTCTCTAACACACACGTGGAGGCTAAAGCTGTTTTAAAACCTGGATCCATTCGGGCTCCTTTTCCTGCCTGTCTCCTTGGCACTTCCATTGGCTGCTTTTCTCCTTCCTCCCGGAGAACAGAGCCACGTGGCAGGTGTCACCCAGATGGCTAAGCAGCCCCTCCCAGAGCGCCCAAGGCCCGGATTCCTGTCTCGTGGTGCGTGGGGATTGCTCTCCAACCCACCCACTGATTGGCGGCGCGGGCGTGCAAAGGCTGCAGGCAGGAGGGGACCCTGACAGGAGGAGCTGGCCTGGGCCACGCGGTGCGCTGCTGGAGCAAGGGAGAGAGCAGGCGGGAGAGGGCCAGCCAGGCCAAGGCGAGCCGGCAGAATGGCCAGTGACTGGCGAGGCTGGGCATGTGGATCTCATGGAATGATGAGGAGCCGGGCAGGGCAGCTGTCTGGGGAAGCCCCGCTCTCCCCCGACCCCATCCACCTGGGAGGAGGCCATGCCTCACAGTTGGGGGGGGATTAGCACCAGGCCTTGGGAGGCAGAACAGCCCCTCTGGTGCGTGGGCCCAGGTCTGTAGCCAGAACAGAGCAGCAAAGTCAACTAGCCCCAGCCCGCAGGCAGGGCAGGGCAGCAAACAGCCAGGGGTCCTGGCTCAGGCAGGCTGCTTGGCCCAGAGGGAGGTGCCTGCCACCGCGGTGGGGGGACCTGGGCCCACCGACTCCACTGTGTCCCAGCCCAGGGCCTAGTGACCCACACTAGGTCAGTGGGGAATCGGCCAACAGCTCCTCAGCCCCTCTGGCTCCCAGCTCTGGGGCTCCGGCGTGTTCGCCATCGGGGACGAGCTCCCGCAGCCCGTGGGGACACGCCTTCTCCAGTGGCTCTTCTCCGAGGGCGCGTCCACACAGCCGGGCGTCACTCGGCAGGAGCGACACAAATTGAGCTGCCTCCGTCGTGCGGCTTATCCGGAACTTGGGAGCGCCTCCGCAGCCCGTATTTCGAAACAGAGCCCTCTTCCTGCGCCCTCCCTTCCTCCTCGCACAACGAGGGCTGCAGGAGGCGGGGGACGACGTCCTCCAGCTTGACAGGGTTTCAACGTTATTTCGAAAGAACGTTGCTGTGGAGACGGACCCCACGCGAGCCGGAGGGCCCACCTCTTATGTCTAGTTCCTAGCCTACCCGTGGGTTTCCTGGCACTGACCACCAGGGGGCGGTCATGCCCCTCCCCTTTCCATCTGGAAGGGCGAGACCACGCCCCCCGGCTAAGCCTTGGGCAGCAAAGCAGACAGGTGGTAGCCCTGTGTGCTAGAGCCACATTTCCCCACCCGCCTGCAGCCCTGCACAGAGCGGCCTAACAGCACAGGACTCGTGCCAGGAGCCGCGGGGATTGTGTGCAGCTCTGTGCACCGCAGCAGCTGCAGAGAAAGGCAGAGCTGGGGATTCGGGGGGGATTTAGCAAGGGAAGAGATTTCACAGCAGTGGACCCCGTCCAAACCCCAGGCCCAGTGTGGTTTCGCTTTCCGGGGTGTATTTGCCGCAGTGCCACCAGTTCCCGCAATATGATTTGCATCTCATGATGTTTGGTGTTTGTCTTCATCCCCCACCTCCTGGAATCAGGAGATTGCACAAAAATCTTAGTGTCCCTTGGGGAACCAGCACGTTTCTAGCCTCTCTTTGCAAAGAAAACCTTTAAGTGTTCAGCATGTGCCAAGGAAGCCGGCAGCAGATAAAAAGAACACGGCCTGGGTTCCTTTTTCCTTTTCTTTTCTTTGTCTTTTCTGTTCAGATCCCATGATTTTTACGATGATCTTGTGATTTTTGAACACTTGGGCTTAGTGATACGGTTGCAAGCTCTGTGTCCAGAGAAACAGCACAATGGAGCCTACATTTTTCACTGTTTCCCCATTTGCCTGCTGTAGCCATCAGCGGTCACTGGTGCTCCCCATAGATTGAAAGCTTTTTGGGCTAAGGTCCATCTCTTTGTTCTCTGTACAATCTCTAGCGTAATGGGGCTCGGCGCCTGAGCTGGGCCTCTCAGGCACCACTACTGTGCTCCAAATAACAAGTGACATGCTCTGTATAAACGACTTTTAGTCCAGATTAGGAACAACAGCCAAACAAGAAAGACCAAAAGGAAAGCTTCCAGGCGAGCGCACGGCGTGAGCGTCTCCTGTGTAACATGCGGCCCGCGAGGGGAGCTGGGTTTTATACTGGCTCCCCTCGCAGGCCAGCTCCCGCCTGACATCCTGCGCTGCTGCCTCAGATACAGCAGCAGACACGAGGGATGACGGGGACTCTTCGGGAGTGAGGCCGGAGCGCACTGGCTGCCGGCCCCGCCCCGGGGACTAGAGACTAGTCGACCAACCTCTCACTCGACTATTCAATTAACCGATATCGAACATCCCTGCTCCTGGCACTGTGCCAGCTCTTTTCAAACACCCTTGAAGGCAGGGGAAGGCAGCCTTGCAGAACAATTCCATCCCCAGCTCCCTGCGGTGCAAGCGTGTCCCAGCTCCCAAGAGGAGCAGGATCCCCTAGGACTTGGTAACTACCGGCAGAGCCCAGCTCATGGGAAGGGCGGCCTAGCGGTTTGGGGCCTGGCCTGGGGGGAAAGCCTAGCTTGAGTCTGTGCTCTGCCACAGGCTTCCTATGTGACCATGGGGAAATCCCTTAGCCAAGTCGGCAGCTGTTCTGTAAACACCGAGCTCTCCAGTGCCCATATATTTTGCAAGTTGCTGGTGTCTCTGTCACCAATGGGACAGATGGGGGGGACCCCCCCAGAACCCCCAGACAACCACTGTTGTGTGTTTGTTGTGTGTGTTGTTCCAGGTCCAGCAGCAGGGTGAGATTTCACACTGTTTATTGTCACTCGAAGCAACAATCGCTGCAGCGCCGGGCCAGGATGTAACTTTGTAGCTGCGGTACAAAGTGCAGCTGCTAGTGCCCTGGGCAGGCACGGCGCTAAGTGCAGGATAAGCCCTCGCCCCATCCCTTGCGGATCAATAATAACCCAGCCAATGTGTCTGTCCCGCCAGCCAGCCCCTTTGCTAGCTGGGTTCCCCATCGGCAGCCCTGGAATGCAGCATCCTGCCACGCAGGGAAGTAAATCAAAGCCCCGCTGCTCTATGCGAGTGATTAGTTTTGCCCACATCTATTCTTTACAGTGGGGACGAGATTCTTATTTCCAAGCATGTGCACAGCCCTTGACTAATCTGTCTCTCCACTGGTATTTTCCATCAGCCTGTCTATTGTCTATTTAGCCCTTTTCCACCCCGGTCGCCCCGCATCCAGTGTCTCCATGAGACCATCTGTGTGTCTGTCTCTAACCATCTGTGTGTCTGTCTGCAGTGTTCACTGTGGCTCTCACGCCTATACCGGCGGCATGTATAGATCTATCAAAGCTAGGTCTAGTTGCCAGTCTCTCTAAGCTGTGCATTGTCAGCTTCATTAACATGCAAATTAGCGGGAGCTGACTGGCTCGCTTAGCTGCTACTTCTCTCAGACAGCCAGGCAACAATGCAAAATGCTAATGAAGCTCTGGAAATGGCACTTACTGCTAAGCAGGCATGCTCCCCGAGCCGGCTTGAAGAGGCCTCAGGCTGCTCTCCGCACCCCCGGCTCAGGCCACAGGGACGGGCACGGGGGGGGGGGGGACCTAGTCAGAAAAATTCCCACCCCCCCAGAAGCTCTGTCTGCTTGAAAACGGGCTCCACACGGAGCGTCCCCTGGGTGAGATGCGCCAGCGTCACCGTCGGGGTCTCGTCCCCACCACGCGGCATCCGGCCTGGGCGGCGGGGGAAGGCAAGCACAAGCCCCGCCCCTTCTGTCTGAAACCACAGCCCTTCCCCCCAACCACCCGCTTCAATACCTCCCCCTCCCCGCCACGCCCCGCCCACCCAGCCCTCAAGCCCCGCCCTTCCTGGCCACCTGCTGGGCTCGGGCAGCGCAGGCATCACCCGTGGGATCCAGATGCTGCTGCTCCCAACACCAAAGGTCGCTTGGCTCCGGCTCCTGCTGTCCCCCACCTGGGCTCACTGAGGCCTGGTTCCCCCTTTCCCCAAGACCGGCTCATTGAGACGCTGGGCTTTGCTTTGTGCCTGGCCCTGGTTCGAAGGGTTCCGGGGACCGTTCTCTCTGCCCCTTTGCAGGGCTCCCTCCAGCTGGGAATCTGGTCAGGAAAGCTGCGCCCGGGAGCTTCCCAGTGCTGAGTCCCAGGTCCGGGGGCTGAGAGGTGTGTCCAGCCCTTTGGGCACTCTCGTCCCCCGGCGAGCTCGGGAGGCCCCACGCCCCACCCTGGCGCCCGGCGGCCGCTCCACCCGACCGCTTTGCGCGCCTTCCTCTTCTCCTCCCCGGCTGCTAACTTGGAAGGTGAATCCAGGCTGCTGGGGGGCGGGGAGGCTGCTGCTGAGGGGCTCAGCCCCATCAAGCATCCCCCTCCTTGTAAAACATGGGAGGTGATCAAACGCTTCGCCGCGAGATGCAGACACCTCGTCTGAAGAGCCTGACTCCAGGATTCCTTTGTATCCAGGAGATTAGATGCGGCCCCGTTTGCTGATGCGGCAGCTGGGTGCTTTCTGGTCGTCCCCCCCCAGGAGGCTGCTTTGGTGGGAAGTAAAGCCCTTTCCCCGCCTCTCCCTCGTCCCCTCACTGATCACTGAGCACGAGGTCTGACCAGGGCGTGTCTGCACCTCTCTACGGACTCACTCACCTGTCAGCCTCCCGCCCCTCCCGCCGGCGTTCCCGTGTTCTCGGCTAGTTACTGGCGTGTGCATGGAGCCTTCCCTTCCGGGCGCCTGCAGCATCCAGTGACCCCGCCCCCCTCGCGTGTGACCAGCTGTCTGACGCAGCGGGGGTCACTGCTCGGCAGCTCAGGACAGGGAGTAAGAATCGCTGCCTCAGGCGGGGGGAGGCAACGCTGACTCCCAGGAGCCCGCTGGCACGGATGCTCCGAGCTTCAGTGATGAAAGGTGCCGCTCTGGGGGGCTGGTGGGAAGGGGGGGCTAAGGCCAGAGGAGCAGCGCCCATGTGATGGGGAGAGGGTCAGAATCTGACCCCTTCTCTTTCTGGCTGGTGCCTTATTCCACGGGCCATGCCTTGGGCTTGGTGAGGCGCTCCCCATGGCCAAGCGGCTGGGCAGGCTGGGCTGCATCCCTGGCCTGTCCCAGGCTCTGGGTCGGGCTTTCTTCCTGCCTCCATTTATGGGGCTGAACTAATGGAGGGGCTGGTTGGCCTCCCCTCCCCAGGCCCCTGCATCCACCACAAGCCCAGTGTGCCAACCCTCCCAGACACTTCTCCAGCCACAGAAAGAGCCCCCAGGCTCTGCAAAGCCCTCGCCCCCCCCAAAGAGCCATGGGGAGCCCAGAGAAGGTGCAGGGGGCTGCAGGGCTGGTTAGCAGCCAGGCAGGGGGAGTGTCAGCGTGCCCAGAACCAACCATCTTTGCCAGGGTACCAAATCTCTCCGCATGGAGCAGGTCGTGCTGGGGGAGTGGCTGGAAGGAAGCCCAGAACCAAGTGGAAGTGAAACTCCAAACTGTTCCGTAGACTCTCCCGGGGCAGTAGCTCTGTGCTGTGATAGTACGAGTAGAGCACAGCTGAGTGCTGTGATAGTATGAGTAGAACGCATCTGTGTGCTGATAGTACGAGTAGAGTGCAGCTGTGTGCTGATAGTATGAGTAGAGCGCAGCTGTGTGCTGTGATAGTACGAGTAGAGCATAGCTGTGTGCTGATAGTATGAGTAGAGCGCAGCTGTGTGCTGTGATAGTACGAGTAGAGCGCAGCGGTGTGCTGTGATAGTACGAGTAGAGCGCAGCTCTGTGCTGTGATAGTACGAGTAGAGCGCAGCTGTGTGCTGTGATAGTACGAGTAGAGCGCAGCTGTGTGCTGTGATAGTACGAGTAGAGCGCAGCGGTGTGCTGTGATAGTACGAGTAGAGCATAGCTGTGTGCTGATAGTATGAGTAGAGCGCAGCTGTGTGCTGTGATAGTACGAGTAGAGCGCAGCGGTGTGCTGTGATAGTACGAGTAGAGCGCAGCTCTGTGCTGTGATAGTACGAGTAGAGCGCAGCTGTGTGCTGTGATAGTACGAGTAGAGCGCAGCTTTGTGCTGTGATAGTACGAGTAGAGCGCAGCTGAGTGCTGTGATAGTACAAGTAGAGCGCAGCTGTGTGCTGATAGTACGAGTAGAGTGCAGCTGTGTGCTGATAGTATGAGTAGAGCGCAGCTGTGTGCTGTGATAGTACGAGTAGAGCGCAGCGGTGTGCTGTGATAGTACGAGTAGAGCATAGCTGTGTGCTGATAGTATGAGTAGAGCGCAGCTGTGTGCTGTGATAGTACGAGTAGAGCGCAGCGGTGTGCTGTGATAGTACGAGTAGAGCGCAGCTATATGCTTCATGTCCTCTCATCCTGCATGTCCCCCACGAAATGACAGGAAGTTGGGGTGGGAGGAGCATGAGGAATAAACAGGAAGATCTGGAAGTCTTGCTATGCCAGCTAGAGTCTGCATTAATTGGCATCACGGAGGCTTGGTAGGCTAATTTTGGTGGCTGGTCCAGTGGGCTAGAGGGCACAGCTGTTCAGGAAGGACAGGCCGGGCACAGGGACACTCCAAGCACTAGCCTGGGCAGCGATGGGGCCTTAACTATCTGGCAGCTGAGGAGAGAGTGACATGGGAAACCACACAGTGTCCTGGATGTTGGGGGGTTGGGGTCTTGCTTCAGAAGGCAGAGGAAGTAACGATAGGCTGGGCCTTCCCGCTCTGGCACCCTCGGGACCTGACTGGTCCTGGATGAGGGATTTTGCCAGACCAGGGGAGGTCATTTCTGGCCTCACTGCTGCCAGCTCCACCCCCTGCCCTGCCCCCCTATAAGCTTCCTGGCTCCCCCAGATAGCTCAGCTGGGTTATGTGTCTGGCTTCCTCCCCCCACCCCTTGCAGCCCAGCGGAGCCACATGCCCGGCTTCCTGGCTCCTGCCCTCTGCCCCCCCCGCCCAGCTGAGCCGCACACCACCCTCCCACATTGCGCCCGCCCAACCCCCACAGTGCTGGGACTCTGGTCCTGGAACATCCTGCCAGACCACGGCTGTGGCCAGACCTGAGAGTTCCCGTTTATAGAGGTGCAGCCGGTGGGGACAGCCCTTTCCAAGCACCGTGTTTTGGGGGACCCTGCGGCATCCACCTCCACCGTCCTCCATGTTAGCCATGGGGCCCAAGGTGGCCTGGGGGATTACCTGGGGGCCTGGTGCAGGGACATGACAGGGATCGGCCCCTCTGCCCTCACTGCAGCGGTCTGCTCCACGGCCATCTGCCCACTGGGCCGCTCCACTTCCTGCAGCTCCCACCGCTGCCACCATGCGCCAGACCCCAGTAATCCTCTGGGGCACGTCTCTGGGGAGGGGGCGGAGCAGGGGAGGCAGGGTGGGGGTTGCACCCGCCCCTCCCCCCAGGGATGGCCCTGGCCATTGCTGACTTGATTCTGACTAGCAGCGAGGAGCGGGCTGTGAACCTGAAGGAGTAAGGCAATGTAGGGGGAAGTGACCGGGGCAGATTGCTGGATACTGAGGAACAGAAAGCGGGAGAGCAGCAGAATGAGGACCAAGCAGCCTTTCCCAGACTCCGGGAGCTGGTAAGGCCCCCAGGGAAGACTGTCTAAGGGGAAACGGAAAGGGGGAAAGGGGCAAGGAAAGGAAAGGAGTCGGGGGCACTGGTCCTTTCTCACAGAGACCATATTAAAGGCACAACAGCAAACATTCCGGTGGGAAGGAGAGCCGGGAAGAAGAGGGAGGCCAAAAGGAAGTTCTTTAAAGACCTGAAAATCCCAAAGGAACCCTACAGGAAGCAGCGCCCTGGAGGCGTCGCGCAGGTGTGTGCACAGTACAAGCGGGTGCGGCTCTGTGCCGGGGCAGGCAGACGGAGACCAGGCCTGCCACTGTGCGGAGCAAGCAGAATGGCACAGCCGGCCAATAGACACAAACCTCCTGTACGTCTGGGAGGGCTTGTATGTCTGGCCATGTATCTGTCTGTCCAAGAACTCCTCCGAAACAGGAAGGGCTCGGACCACCGAATTCGGGATATGGCTTCCGCTTGCCATGACTGGAAATGGGCTCAGGGTTATTTCTGCCTGGAAAACGGGATGTGCCTGGAGTGGGATGGCTTCTCAGAAAAGAGGCCGACTCACCAGGCAGGTGGAAGGGGCTGGCTGGGGACACCACCCCTCCGGGACTGCCCCTGACCCAAGCCTCCTGCCTCCCCAGGTGCCCTTTGGAGAGGGGAGGGGAGGGGGTTGAAGCTCCCCCCCACACACTCCATACAGGAGCATTCCTGGCTGTTCCTCTTCCTCGGGGAGCGAGGGGAAAGCGCCCCGCTTGCTGCATTCCTCGCTCTGCCTGGGAGTGCAGGGGGGCGGGTGAACCTGGACCTGCCCCCTCCCCCGGCTGTGCTGTGGGGCTTCTCACCTGGCCCCAGGGGGTCTGTCTAGACTGCTCCCTCCACGGAGCCATCGAGATGAGGTTTCTAGACCTAATAATCGCCGCTTCGTTAACATCAAAATGGCAGCCGACCAGCTGTTTGGCGGCACAGCGGGAAGTCTGGACGCGCCGCGGTCGACCAGGGAAGCCTTTGTCGACGGCCCCGTTACGCCTCGTGGAATGATCGGCACAGCGCGGCGGCCATTTTCACTTATTTAAATCGCCGCTTCATTTCCCTCTGTCTAATAAACTCATCCACATGGCTCCGTCGACGGTGCCATGGAGTCTAGACACACCCAGGCTGCTGCGACGAGAGGGGGCTGGGGCTGCCCTCGCTCCCCGGGCAGCCCGCAGACCGAGCCTCCCAGCCCGCCCCCAGCAATGAAGACTGGATGTTTTCCTTTGGTTTTTTTCAAAAAAGCCCTGGAGCTGAGGCCCGGAGCAAGGCCAGGGACTCTGGCAGTAACACCGACGCCCTGCTGCTCCCAGGGCCCGGGAGAGGCGCTGGGGCGGGCGGGCGCGGGCTATTTCTCTCTCCCCGAGGAACGCCACAATAAGCGTTTCGCTCCCCGGGCCTGGCGCGAGTACAGCCCCAAGGCCCAGCCGCCAGCCCCGCCCCGAGCTCCTGGGCCGATTCTCTGCTTGGCAAACCCACAGTAAAAGGAAGGAAAGGCCGGAAGGGAGGCGGGTCCCTCCCTCCATGGACACTGCCTGCGGCTCACGCTCCGCGGCTCAGCGCAGAGGCCAGGCAGAATAAAGCAGCTGCTTAATGTGGCCTGTGGGCCCTGGGGGAGGCGGGCGCGTGGGCTGGGTTGCTAAGGTCGGCTCATTAGGAGGAGCAGGATCCGTCTCCCCCTCGGGGCGCCGGGTGGCTCGGTCCCCGGAGAGGTGACCTTTTCTCTGCCGGGGAGCAGCGCCGGAGACGGGCAGCGCCACACGCCAGCGCACGCGCCCCCACGGCCGCTTGTTTTCCCGACACTTACACGGCCTGAGCCGCCGCGTGAACTTTTCATTCTGCCCGGCCTGTCAGCTGCTGAAGGCTCGTGGCCCTGCCGCCCCGGCTGCACCGTCCTGCCGCCCCCGGCAGGGACGTGACTGCGGGGCAGAGGTTCTGCCTCTGCGGAGGCACGGTCCCACCTTGTCTCCCTGCCATGCTGGGACTGTACCCTGCCCTCTCTGGGCGCTACCCCGCACCCCCCACAGCGTTACCCCGCACCCCCCACAGCGTTACCCCGCACCCCCCACAGCGTTACCCCGCGCCCCCCACAGTGTTACCCTGGGCCCCCCACAGCGTTACCCCACGCCCCCCACAGTGTTACCCTGGGCCCCCCACAGTGTTACCCTGGGCCCCCCACAGCGTTACCCCGCGCCCCCCACAGCGTTACCCCACGCCCCCCACAGTGTTACCCTGGGCCCCCCACAGCGTTACCCCACGCCCCCCACAGTGTTACCCTGGGCCCCCCACAGCGTTACCCCGCGCCCCCCACAGCGTTACCCCGCCCCCCACAGCGTTACCCCGCGCCCTCCACAGTGTTACCCCGCACCCCCCACAGCGTTACCCCGCGCCCCCCCACAGCGTTACCCCACGCCCCCCACAGTGTTACCCCATGCCCCCACAGCGTTACCCCATGCCCCCCACAGCGTTACCCCGCGCCCCCCACAGTGTTACCCCATGCCCCCCACAGCGTTACCCCGCACCCTCCACAGCGTTACCCCACGCCCCCCACAGCATTACCCCACCCCCCCACAGTGTTACCCCACGCCCCCCACAGCATTACCCCACCCCCCCACAGCGTTACCCTGGGCCGCCCACAGCGTTACCCCACGCCCCCCACAGCGTTACCCTGGGCCGCCCACAGCGTTACCCCGCGCCCCCCCACAGCGTTACCCCACGCCCCCCACAGCGTTACCCTGGGCCGCCCACAGCATTACCCTGCGCCCCCCCACAGCGTTACCCCACGCCCCCCCACAGAGTTACCCCACTCCCCCACAGAGTTATCCTGGGCTGCCCAAAGCGTTATCCCGAGCCGCCCACAGCGTTACCCCGTGCCCCCCCAGAGTTACCCTGGGCCCCCCACAGTGTTACCCTGCGCCCCCCACAGCATTACCCCATTCACCCCACAGCGTTACCCTGCGCCCCCCTACAGCATTACCCCATTCACCCCACAGCGTTATCCTGCCCCCCCCCACAGCATTACCCCATTCACCCCACAGCGTTACCCTGTGCCCCCCACACTCACACTGTTCCCCTGGGCCCCACCCCCCCAGTGCAGTGTGTTTGGCTCCAGTCCCCATCAGCTCTAGGACGCGGCCTGGGCAGAATGGCGGGCAAGCGGGGACGCAGGCTGGGGGTGCAGGCTGGGAGGAAGGCGGGGAGGACGCAGGCTGGGGCTGCAGGCTGGGAGGAAGGCGGGGAGGACGCAGGCTGGGGGTGCAGGCTGGGGGTGCAGGCTGGGAGGAAGGCGGAGAGGACGCAGGCTGGGGGTGCAGGCTGGGAGGAAGGCGGGGAGGACGCAGGCTGGGGGTGCAGGCTGGGAGGAAGGCGGGGAGGACGCAGGCTGGGGGTGCAGGCAGGGCTGCAGGCTGGGAGGAAGGCGGGGAGGACGCAGGCTGGGGGTGCAGGCTGGGGGTGCAGGCTGGGAGGAAGGCGGGGAGGACGCAGGCTGGGGGTGCAGGCTGGGGGTGCAGGCTGGGGGTGCAGGCTGGGAGGAAGGCGGGGAGGACACAGGCTGCGGGTGCAGGCTGGGAGGAAGGCGGGGAGGACGCAGGCTGGGGGTGCAGGCTGGGGGTGCATTCTGGGAGGAAGGCGGGGAGGACGCAGGCTGGGGGTGCAGGCTGGGGGTGCAGGCTGGGAGGAAGGCGGGGAGGACGCAGGCTGGGGGTGCAGGCTGGGAGGAAGGCGGGGAGGACGCAGGCTGGGGGTGCAGGCTGGGAGGAAGGCGGGGAGGACACAGGCTGGGGGTGCAGGCTGGGAGGAAGGCGGGGAGGACGCAGGCTGGGGGTGCAGGCTGGGGGTGCAGGCTGGGAGGAAGGTGGGGAGGACGCAGGCTGGGGGTGCAGGCTGGGAGGAAGGTGGGGAGGACGCAGGCTGGGGGTGCAGGCTGGGAGGAAGGCGGTGAGGACACAGGCTGGGGGTGCAGGCTGGGGGTGCAGGCTAGGAGGAAGGTGGGGAGGACGCAGGCTGGGGGTGCAGGCTGGGAGGAAGGTGGGGAGGACGCAGGCTGGGGGTGCAGGCTGGGAGGAAGGTGGGGAGGACGCAGGCCGGGGGTGCAGGCTGGGGCTGCAGGCTGGGAGGAAGGCGGGGAGGACGCAGGCTGGGGGTGCAGGCTGGGGGTGCAGGCTGGGAGGAAGGTGGGGAGGACGCAGGCTGGGGGTGCAGGCTGGGAGGAAGGTGGGGAGGATGCAGGCTGGGGGTGCAGGCTGGGAGGAAGGTGGGGAGGATGCAGGCTGGGGGTGCAGGCTGGGAGGAAGGTGGGGAGGATGCAGGCTGGGGGTGCAGGCTGGGAGGAAGGTGGGGAGGATGCAGGCTGGGGGTGCAGGCTGGGAGGAAGGCGGGGAGGACGCAGGCTGGGGGTGCAGGCTGGGAGGAAGGTGGGGAGGACGCAGGCTGGGGGTGCAGGCTGGGAGGAAGGTGGGGAGGACGCAGGCTGGGGGTGCAGGCTGGGAGGAAGGCGGGGAGGACGCAGGCTGGGGGTGCAGGCTGCGGGTGCAGGCTGGGAGGAAGGCGGGGAGGACGCAGGCTGGGGGTGCAGGCTGGGAGGAAGGTGGGGAGGATGCAGGCTGGGGGTGCAGGCTGGGAGGAAGGTGGGGAGGACGCAGGCTGGGGGTGCAGGCTGGGGGTGCAGGCTGGGAGGAAGGCGGGGAGGACGCAGGCCGGGGGTGCAGGCTGGGGGTGCAGGCTGGGAGGAAGGCGGGGAGGACACAGGCTGGGGGTGCAGGCTGGGAGGAAGGCGGGGAGGACACAGGCTGGGGGTGCAGGCTGGGAGGAAGGTGGGGAGGACACAGGCTGGGGGTGCAGGCTGGGAGGAAGGCGGGGAGGACACAGGCTGGGGGTGCAGGCTGGGAGGAAGGTGGGGAGGACGCAGGCTGGGGGTGCAGGCTGGGGGTGCAGGCTGGGAGGAAGGTGGGGAGGACGCAGGCTGGGGGTGCAGGCTGGGAGGAAGGCGGGGAGGACGCAGGCTGGGGGTGCAGGCTGGGAGGAAGGCGGGGAGGACGCAGGCTGGGGGTGCAGGCTGGGGGTGCAGGCTGGGAGGAAGGCGGGGAGGACGCAGGCTGGGGGTGCAGGCTGGGGGTGCAGGCTGGGAGGAAGGTGGGGAGGACGCAGGCCGGGGGTGCAGGCTGGGGGTGCAGGCTGGGAGGAAGGCGGGGAGGACGCAGGCTGGGGGTGCAGGCTGGGGATGCAGGCTGGGAGGATGGTGGGGAGGACGCAGGCTGGGGGTGCAGGCTGGGGGTGCAGGCTGGGAGGAAGGCGGGGAGGACGCAGGCTGGGGGTGCAGGCTGGGGGTGCAGGCTGGGAGGAAGGCGGGGAGGACGCAGGCCGGGGGTGCAGGCTGGGGGTGCAGGCTGGGAGGAAGGCGGGGAGGACGCAGGCTGGGGGTGCAGGCTGGGGGTGCAGGCTGGGAGGAAGGCGGGGAGGACGCAGGCTGGGGGTGCAGGCTGGGAGGAAGGCGGGGAGGACGCAGGCTGGGGGTGCAGGCTGGGAGGAAGGCGGGGAGGACGCAGGCTGGGGGTGCAGGCTGGGGGTGCAGGCTGGGAGGAAGGCGGGGAGGATGCAGGCTGGGGCTTTGGCGTGGGGGGCAGAAGCGACTGGCAATCCCCGGACAACAGCTGGAGACTCCTCAGATCCTGACTCCAGGCCTCTGGCCCCGGAGGGGCTCCCCTCTCCGGCCAACTCCTGCCTCCAACTGGGCCCGGGCAGCCGCAGCATCTCCAGCCTGACTGAGCGACTGCAACGCTGCTGGGGCCTCCCTCATGGGCACCTGCCCGGCCCCCGGGCCCTTCCTGCCATGGGGCCTGCGAGGGGCCTTGCATGGCCCTGCCAGGGCCGTTAGTGCCGTGTCCGGCCGGAGGGCAGGTGCGAGCGCCGGAGACGGACCCGCAGGCTGAGGGCAGGAGGGGGAGCCGCCTGGAGTGTCAGGTGGGATCACCCTCGGGTGGCCACCCTCCCCTGCTCACACCCCTGCAGTTACACCCCCACTGTTAGCACCCCGGTGCCGGTAGGGCTCTGTCTGGAGGGGGCTCAGGCCTCACCTCCCCGCTCCCCCATGTGCCCCTCCACTTCCCTCCCTGCCTCCGCCCTGTGTGGGAGAGAGGGGCCCAGCCCTTCCCTGGCGTAACGCCATTGGCGCCAGTGGCATTGCACCGGAGAGAAGTTACCCCGACGGTCCCAGCCACGGATGTTATCCCACCGCTGCCCCCAGCAGGGCGGGACGAGGAAGCTCCACCCCACGGGAAATTCTGACAGTTTGGCCTGAATTGGAAGGAAAATCCAAATGTATCGCAGATGGAAATCCCCCCCCCCCCCTTCTCTTTGGAAACAGCAAATTGTTTTGTGATGGAGAGGCGAGCCCCGTTGCTTGGGAATGGCGGAGCAGCCTCGCTCTCGAACAGCAGAGCAACCGAACGGTCAGAGACCGCTAGAGAAAACGAAACGAGGAAGCCGAAATGCGTTTTTTGACCGGATTGAAGGGAAATGTTCTGACGCTGGCAAAACAGGAGAAAAAGCGAGTTGTTCGGCTGCTCCCCGGTGACCGCCCGGCTGAAATGTCCCGCAAGCCGCGGGGCGTCCGCCAGAGCAGCAGTGGCCAATGGAAACTAGGGATGTAAACTCCGGGATAATGCCTTAGGCTTAACGGGTTAACCGATTTAGCGGGATCCCACTCCCGCACCTCCCCACGCCGGGCTGCCGGCTCCTGCTCCCCGCCCTGGAGCAGCCCTGTGCCCACGGTGGGTGGGGCAGGGGCGGGGGCTGCTCCAGCATCGAGTAACTGGTACCAAGTAAGCGTCGCCCAGGAAGACGATGCTCGTCAGGTAACCAGTCCCCTGTCCCATGCCTGGTGGAAGCCTGTTCCTTGGGCGTCTTCGGGCCAGTTCTCCCAATGGGCCGCCGGTGCGGAGACATGCCCCCCGGGTTGGGGCTGCCCAGGCAGAGCTCGGGTGTCCCGGGCGAGGGGCCGGGCTGGCTCTGAATCCAGAGTCTGCCTAAGCCTCTCTCCGGAGCCTCTTTAAAGTGCCTCGCGGGGGTGGGGGCGGGGCCTGTTCGGGTGTGGCGGATGGGCACAGCCCCGGCCCCGAGCGGAGGAGACCGCCAGGCAGGGGCGCAGCTGTGGGCAGGGGTGCTGGCGCTCGCGTCCGGAAAATGCCACTGCCCCCCGGGGCTCACGCTCAGGTCTGGGGCCCAGGCAGATGGGCAGTGCTGCCAGCTGGCTCTGGCAGGGGCAGGGAGCGGGCCGGGCCGTCGGCTCCTCCCTCGCCAGCCTTCGGCCATGGAGCCCTGAGCAAGGCAGGTGATGCATTTGCCTGGCTCACAGCACAGCTCACCCGCCCGGGGCGCCGGTCCCAAGTACCCCGGCCTGGAGTTCCCTCTGTTCTCTGATTAAGCAACAGACACAAGCCTGGGCCTGAGCCTACTCCTGAGCCCGAGCCTCAGCCTGAGCCTGCGCCTGAGCCTGAGCCTGAGCCTGCGCCTGAGCCTGAGCCTGCGCCTGAGCCTGCGCCTGCGCCTGCGCCTGAGCCTGAGCCTGAGCCTGAGCCTGCGCCTGAGCCTGAGCCTGCGCCTGAGCCTGAGCCTGAGCCTGCGCCTGAGCCTGCGCCTGAGCCTGAGCCTGAGCCTGAGCCTGAGCCTGCGCCTGAGCCTGAGCCTGAGCCTGCGCCTGAGCCTGCGCCTGAGCCTGAGCCTGAGCCTGCGCCTGAGCCTGAGCCTGAGCCTGCGCCTGAGCCCGAGCCTCAGCCTGAGCCTGCGCCTGAGCCCGAGCCTCAGCCTGAGCCTGAGCCTGAGCCTGCGCCTGAGCCTGCGCCTCACCTGAGCCTCAGCCTGAGCCTGCACCTGCGCCTGCGCCTGAGCCTGCGCCTGAGCCTGAGCCTGCGCCTGAGCCTGCGCCTGAGCCTGAGCCTGCGCCTGAGCCTGAGCCTGCGCCTCACCTGAGCCTGCGCCTGCGCCTGCGCCTGAGCCTGCGCCTGAGCCTGCGCCTGAGCCCGAGCCTCAGCCTGAGCCTGCGCCTGAGCCTGCGCCTGAGCCTGAGCCTGAGCCTGCACCTGAGCCTGAGCCTGAGCCTGCGCCTGAGCCTGAGCCTGTGCCTGAGCCTGAGCCTGCGCCTCACCTGAGCCTCAGCCTGAGCCTGCACCTGCGCCTGCGCCTGAGCCTGCGCCTGAGCCTGAGCCTGCGCCTGAGCCTGCGCCTGAGCCTGAGCCTGAGCCTGCGCCTGAGCCTGAGCCTGCGCCTCACCTGAGCCTGCGCCTGCGCCTGCGCCTGAGCCTGCGCCTGAGCCTGAGCCTGCGCCTGCGCCTGCGCCTGAGCCTGCGCCTGAGCCCGAGCCTCAGCCTGAGCCTGCGCCTGCGCCTGAGCCTGAGCCTGCGCCTGAGCCCGAGCCTCAGCCTGAGCCTGAGCCTGAGCCTGCGCCTGAGCCTGAGCCTGCGCCTGCGCCTGCGCCTGAGCCTGCGCCTGAGCCTGAGCCTGCGCCTGAGCCTGAGCCTGCGCCTGAGCCTGAGCCTGCGCCTGAGCCCGAGCCTCAGCCTGAGCCTGCGCCTGCGCCTGAGCCTGAGCCTGCGCCTGCGCCTGAGCCTGAGCCTGCGCCTGCGCCTGCGCCTGCGCCTGTGCCTGAGCCTGAACCTCACCTGAGCCTGAGCCTGCGCCTGAGCCTGAGCCTGCGCCTGAGCCTGAGCCTGAGCCTGAGCCTGCGCCTGCACCTGCACCTGCGCCTGAGCCTGAGCCTGCGCCTGAGCCTGAGCCTGAGCCTGCGCCTGAGCCTGAGCCTGAGCCTGCGCCTGAGCCTGAGCCTGCGCCTGAGCCTGAGCCTGCGCCTGCGCCTGCGCCTGCGCCTGAGCCTGCGCCTGCGCCTGCGCCTGAGCCTGAGCCTGAGCCTGCGCCTGTGCCTGAGCCTGAACCTCACCTGAGCCTGAGCCTGCGCCTGAGCCTGAGCCTGCGCCTGAGCCTGAGCCTGAGCCTGAGCCTGCGCCTGCACCTGCGCCTGCGCCTGAGCCTGAGCCTGCGCCTGCGCCTGAGCCTGAGCCTGAGCCTGCACCTGAGCCCACGCCTACGCCTGAGCCCACGCCTGCGCCTGAGCCTGCACCTGAGCCTGCGCCCGAGCCTGAGCCTGCACCTGAGCTGCTTTCAGCATCTCCCTGCTCTTGAGTGCCTTGAGCTCTGTGTGCACCGGCTGAGCAGGGCTTCCTGGCTCGGCTGCACCCAGCCCAGCCTGCTCGGGGAGCCGGGGCAGCCCGGCCGGCAGGTCAGGCGTCCCCGCGAGAAGAGGCCCATCCAAGCAGGGGCAAGTGCTCATTCTACTCCCACTGGGCTGCTGTTTTACCGCGAGCGAGCGGGGGAGTCTCCGCCCGCTGGAGCCGGTGGCACCCGCCAGCTGCAGCACCGACCTGCAGACACCGAGCTCGGAGGCGGAGCGAACGGGACCCACCCGGCTGGCAGTAGAGCTCAGCACCTCCCGTCCGGAGCCTCCCTCAGGGCCACTGGCAAAGCCACCAGCCAGGTTCCAGCTTGATCCTTGTGCCAGGAGGGGGATCCGGAGCTGGGCAGGCGGCGCTGGGAGACAGGTGCCCCCAGCAGCAGAGACGCCGACAGCGGCCCCGAGCACCGCAGGCCACCCGCCATGTGAGGAGAGGGTCCGCGCCTGTGCCAGGCCCTGCTCCCACCTGTATCCTGGGGCCGGGGAGCCCGCCGGGCTGGCCCCACACTGGTGGGGATTTCCTGGAGCGCTGCCCAGCAGGCCCTGGGCTGGGCATGAGCCGCTCCTGGGTCGCCCTCGGCCCGCACTGACCCACGCGGGTGGATTCGAAACGCTTTTCGGGACTTGCGCTTTGCAGCCCGTCGAGGCCCGGACGCCTGGCAGAGCGTGCGATTGGCCCATTCGCCCCACAGCCCCGTGGCCCAAGGGGCGGGGGTGCGGCAGTCAGCTGCGGTGCTGCCAGACACGGCCACGGCTCTGACCCACGGCGGGGCCGGAGAGGAGCTTTCCGGCTCAGGCCCGGAGCAGCCTGCGGCACCTGGGGACAGAGCGGGGAGACGCGCCCCCAGGCCAGCGGGCGCTGGAACCGTGCACCCCCCACTTCCCAGGGAGCCCCTCACCCTTCGCTCCACCCCCGGGACGAGCCACAGGCAGGGGGGAGGCTCTCCCCAGCCTGGGCTCGCTTTCTGCCCGGGCAAAGCAGGGCCACGTGAGCTGGCACCAGTGCCCCTTCTGTCGAGAACGGAGCTGGGGGCGGCAGGCGGGGGCAGGGAGAGCCGGCCAGCTCAGGAGAAGGTGCTGGAAGAACCGGCCTCATGGGAGGTGGGAGGCTGGGCCCAGCCAGAGCCCCGCAGAGGGAGGCGTCCCTGAGTCACGCCCCAGGCACAGGCCGGCGTCTGGGGGACTTGCTGTCAGCCCGGTTGTTCCCCTCCCTGGCGTCTGAGCCCAGGCTTCTGCACCTAGCAAGGGCTGGCGGGGGAAACGCACCAGGGCGCCAGGCCCCACCCACACCCGGAGCGGAACGAGGGGATTAGGATCCTAATTCGAACTTCCTACTCCGAGCCGCGTGGAGCCGCGTGGAGCCGCGGGCACGGAGTTCGGACTAAGGGGGATTTTAAAATGGCGGCGCCCGGGAAGATGCAAATGAAGCCTGGGATATTTAAATCCGGGCTTCATTTGCAACCCCGGTTGCCCTCATTTGCCTACCTAGCTCGAACTAACAAGCTAGTGTAGACGTACCCTGGCCAACGCCACGTGGCAGCGCAGGGGCCGGCTCTGCCCTGAGTTCCTCGGGGGGGTGACACGTACAGTGATTGTTCTTGGAGCAGATACAAATTCAAGGCAGAGGAGCGACGCCCCTTCCCCGCCCTGTGTTCAGCAAGGTGACCCCCTTTGGCTGGTTACGGCTCCAGGTGATGGTCCCAGCCACTCTGCCCGCTGCTCCGCCTTGGGAACCAAAGCTCCCGCCAGCAGCTGGCACTGTGGCCGCCGCGGGGAAGCTGCCCCTCCTGCCCCTGCCTAGGGTGGGAAATTGAAGCCTATTCTACCTGCCCTGGTTAAAACCAAGTAGCCTCCCACCCTGGGTGCCCGGGAATTGGCACCGCGGCCGGGCACTGCTCCATGGCAGGGGTGGGTGCTCTGTGCCGGGGAGGCAGCGCTTCGGTCTCGGCAAGAGGATGGCAGCTGGGGGAGAGCAGCGCGGAGGGGCCCAGCTGAGCGGAACCCCGACCGCCTGCGATTTGCAGCCTCCTGCTCCCCGTGGAGGGTGCTAATAAATCTCCATACGGCATTTCGCAGGAGACGTGTTGGCAGGGAGGACGGGGGGGGGGGGGGGGGGCGCCTGCCAGCTCCTCACTTGCATAGCAACAAGATGCTGCTTCTCTGCTAAGGACGCAGCCCGTAATTACCGTGCTATTCCCCTTCGCCAAGGCAGCTCCTCCCAGCGCGCCCAGCAGCACACGGCCCCCATCTGGATCACTTCTCCAGGGGTGCGGGGCAGCCGGAACACAGCCCTGAGTGACAGCCTGCATCAGCCCCCCGGGACCGCCCGCTCGGCCTGGGGAGGCGAGGAGAAGAGCAGGCCTGGGCCATGAACCCCCGATCCCTCACGCTGCATGTGAGGAGCCCCGTGCCAGCCGCCTGCCGTTGTTTTAGCTGCATCGGCACTATGGTGCCCGCTTGGAAGCTGGTGCCAGCAGCTGCCCCGTCGGCTGGGCTGGCAGAGACCCCACCCCTGCTTTGCAGGCTGGGGACCCCCTGAGTCCCAGTGTCTGACGGGAGATGCCAGCTCTGTGTGTGTGCACAGGCGAGTGGGGCACGTGTGCATGGCCATGTGGGACTCATGCCTGTGTGTGTGTTGAGTGTCTGCCGGTGGGCTCATGCCTGGGCACATGTGTGCAGGTGGGGTGGGGCGTGGGTCATGGGGAGAGCTATTTGAGGGTGTCATTCTCCCCAGGATTCGGGCAGGAAGGCTGCAGTGACCCAGCCCAGCCCCGAGGGCCCAGGTGTTAACTGGAGACGGCTCAGAGAAGAGCCACGAGAACGAGGAAACGTTTGGAGAACCTGCCGGAGAGGGAGAGACTCCAGCAGCCCAACCCGCGAGCGGATGCCAGGCTGTTCCCCGTGGGAACGGCCCTTGGGGAATGGGCTCCAGTCTAGCAGCCCGGCGGTGGGAGCCCGGCAAGTCCAGAGTGGAAATAAGGCTAAGGAGGGCGAGGCCCCGTTGGGACAAGGTGCCCCCGGCTGCGGTGGAGTCTCAGCTCTTCAGTGACATCTGGGGGGTCTCCATGTGGAGTGACCTTGGAGAAGCTGTAGGCCCGGGAGCTTCCCACACTGGCCCCGTCTGGCCTCGGGCGCGATGGGGCCGTGAGCCAAGTTCACGGAAGAGAACGGAAATTTCCACTGTCGTCGTAGTCAGCCCGTCACAGCCCCTCCCCCAACCCTCCACCCAGTGGCCCGGGAGTCCTTCCCCTTTGCCTCCAAAGCTCTGTCCCACGGGGGCAGGGGAGGCTGAGGACTCAGGCAGCCAGGCCACCCCCCCTATGACATGGCACAAAGGAGCCCGCTAGGCAGCTGCCAGGGCTGAGGCGAGCAGGGGGCAGGGTCAGCAGCCAGCTCAGCCCTATGGGGGAGGGTCCGTGCATTGCACGGCAGCCCTCGGCATCTCAGGCCCTCACACCAGGCTGGTGAGCAGGGCCGGCCTTAGGCCGATTCCACCAATTCGGCCGAATCGGGCCCCGCGCCTAAGGGGGCCCTGTGCCCCTGACCCTGGTAGTGCCGGGCCATGGGCGCAAGTTACTATTCAGAGCCGGGGGCCCTGCTCCAGCAATATGTGGATCTGGGTCTCTCCCCCGGCTCTGCCTGGAGTGGGCCCCGGACCTCTCCCGCACCCTTGGCCCCGGACCTCTCCCGCCCCCTCGGCCCCGGACCTCCCCTGCCCCCTCGGCCCCGGACCTCCCCTGCCCCCTCGGCCCCGGACCTCCCCTGTCCCCTCGGCCCCGGACCTCTCCCGCCCCCTTGGCCCCGGACCTCTCCCGCCCCCTCGGCCCCGGACCTCCCCTGTCCCCTCGGCCCCGGACCTCTCCCGCCCCCTCCGCCCCGGACCTCCCCTGCCCCCTTGGCCCCGGACCTCTCCCGCCCCCTCGGCCCCGGACCTCCCCTGCCCCCTCAGTCCCGGACCTCCCCTGTCCCCTCGGCCCCGGACCTCTCCCGCCCCCTTGGCCCCGGACCTCTCCCGCCCCCTCGGCCCCGGACCTCCCCTGCCAGCCCCCCCATGTGTCCTCCCACCCTGCCCCCAGAGCGTCCCCCTCGGCCCTGGACCATCCCTGCCGTGCGTGGCTCTCAGTGCGGCTCCCCCTCGCTGGCTGCTGCTGCCATGCGCGGTGCTGCAGGTGGGCGGGGAGGACACCAGGGCATGACGTGACGTCACGGCCCGGGATTTTAAACCTCCTCAGAGCCACGTTGCGGGGCATGGCTGGCTCCGGGTTCGGACTCTGGGGCCTGAGCGCAGACTCCAGCCCCGCAACGTGGAAGGCAGAAGGTAGGGAAGGGGCTTGTGCAGAGGGGGAGGAGGAAGAAAGGGGGGGCACCAAGTGGCAGGGTGGAGGAGAAACAAATGGCAGGGGGCCAAGTGCAGACAATGAGGGAAAGGGCAGGAGGGGAGGTGTCAGTGGGAGGGGGGACAGGGTGATGCTGGGAGAGGAGGGGGAAGGGCGTTGGGGGCTAGAGGGGGAGGTGCTGGGAGAAGGCTTGAAAGAAGGGGTGGGAATGAGAGAGGTGGAGATGGAGCATGTCATGAGTGAGGGCACAGAGGGGCAGGAGGGGGTGGGGCAGAGAGTGCTGAGGGGGTGGGTATCAGGGAAAGAGAGGGCAAAGGGGGCAGGGGCAGTAAGGGAAGGGGGAGGCACCAGGAGGGTGCAGGGCTAAGGGAAAGTGCAGGTGCCAGGGGATTCTGGGGTGAAGCAGAAGGGCAGACACCTGCAGGGGAGGGACCAGCACCAGAGGAGAGCGGCAGGGCCAGGGGCGGCCTGTGAGCCGAGGCAAACTAGGCAGTTGCCTAGGGCGCCACTGGCCCAGGCGCCTGATGATGACGTCACGGCCATTGACAGCTGTGCAGGCGGGGGCGCCAATCGTGCCTTCCGCCTAGGGCGCCAGCTGCCGCAGCCGGCCTCAGGCCACTCCTGGGCAGGGCAGGTGTGTAGAGGGAGGTGTTAGAAGAGGGGTCGCTCACATGATCAGAGTGGGGCTACTGGAGGAGTGGGCAGAGGGGGGAGAGAAGGGCTGGAGTCAGGAGAGCAGAAGAGGGTGGGGAGTTGGGGGGCAGCAGGCACCAGGGGAGATGATGGAGCAAGGAGAGGAGACCTGGCAGCAGAGAGAAAAGGTAAAGGGTTAAAAATATTTATCAACTAGCCAGTTAGCCCATCATAAGACGGGATTTTCAGGTCTCTCCTCCACGTCGGTCTTCTCTCCTGAGCCTCCGGTCTCTCGCTTCGTCTCTCTCTCTCCTCCTCCTACTGCTTCCCCCGCCCTTTCAGCTCTCCTCCGCCTCCTGCCTCTCTCTCCATCTCTCTCTTTCTCTTCTCCTCCCCCTCCTGCCTCTCACTTGGGGGACCACGGAGCCCAAATGGCTGTTTGGGCGCCACACTCCCTGAGCTGCATGGGGGGCGCGGAGCCCAAACGGCCGCTTGTGCCACTTGCTCCCCCGCGGCGGCCCGGCTGAGCGGCGCAGAAGTCAGCCGAGCGCCACGGCGGGAGGGGAAGGGGGGCGGGGCGGTGACGTTCACGGCCAGGGGGCAGGGCCTGGAGCCGCTGTCACGCAGCACGTCACCGCCCCGCCCCCCTTCTCCTCCCGCCGTGGCGCTCGGCTGACTCTGCACCACTCAGCCGGGTCGCTACGGGGGAGCAAGGGATGCAAGCAGCCGTTTGGACCCCACACTCCCCATGCAGCATGGGCCCCCCCAGAGGGAACAGCCGGCATTTCAGGCAACAGCGCCCCCCAGAGGGAACAGCCGGCATTTCAGGCAACAGCGCCCCCCAGAGGGAACAGCCAGCATTTCAGGCAACAGCGCCCCCCAGAGGGAACAGCCGGCATTTCAGGCAACAGCGCCCCCCAGAGGGAACAGCCAGCATTTCAGCGTTACAGACTCTCAGACACTGGGCTACTATATATATAACTTGGTTTGCTGCCCATGGCCAGTTTGTTTGCGCCCCACGGTGCAGTTTGGGTTTCTGTGAAGGTCAACACGTGGCCGGCGAGTGGGAGCCAAAACAAAAAGTAATCAGTGCAATGATCTTCTGTTGAGATGTGTTTAGTAGTTACATTCTTGGACTGTGATTGCTCATTCAAAGTGCTGACACATGGGTAGAAATCAGGTAAATGTTGCATTTTATTAATATCAGCAGAACTGACTTAAATGGGGCCTGCGTGTTGTGTAGTCTCGCCTTAATCTTTGTATTCATGCCTGTCAGTGTGAGAAGCTATTTGTATCTATTTGCTTGCATATGCAACCACACTTAAGTTGAGGCCCTCAGCATGTTCTGTAAGTATCAGTGTGGCCCCTGGGGCTTCCAAAGTTGAGTTGCCTTAGCTCATCCCTGACAGGCGTCTGTCTAACCTGGTCTTAAATATCTCCAGTGATGGAGATTCCACAACCTCCCCAGGCAATTTATTCCAGTGTTTAACCACCCTGACAGGCAGGAAGTTTTTCCTAATGTCCAACCTAAACCTCCCTTGCTGCAATTTCAGCCCGTTGCTTCTCATCCTAACCTCAGAGGCCAAGCAGAACAATTTTTCTTCCTCCCCCTTATGATACTCTTCTAGATACGTGAAAGCTGCTCTCATGTCCCTTTTCGGTCTTCTCTTTTCCAAGGTAAACAAGGCCAATTCCTTCAGCCTTGCCTCATAGCTCATGTTCTCTAGACCTTTCATCGTTTGTGTTGATCTTCTCTGGACTTTCTCCAGTTTCTCCATGTTTCCTGAAATGTGGCGCCCAGAACTGGACATGATACTCCAGCTAGGGCCTAATGTAGATGGCTCAGTCCCTGCCTAGGGGACGTGAGACTGGGCAGGTTAATTTCCAGTCCTCCTGTTTATTCTTTTGCTAAGCCAGGAGGGCACGGTAGTTCTGATGGGGGCTCTCAGGAAGGCAGCCTGCACTGCCCCCTGCCTGAAACCTTGTGCAGGTGTTAAACAGCTGTCCAGCCCACCCCAGAGGTGACTGCATTTCAGCGTGCCTGAAGCAACGCAGCACCAGCAATGGACAGGAGAATGGCTCCCGGGCATGGCTTGCTCATGACTGCTTCAGTCCCATAGAATGGGCCTTAGCTCCTTTCCTTCCCCTCCCCCGCTTTGCAATGGGACTGTAGACTATAGGGGAGAGGGGTGGAGGCAGGCAGGGTGTCTCAGGCAGCAGATGTAGACACGTCTCTGTATTAATCATTCTCTGGTTGAAGGTTTTTGGCTTTGTATTGAGTCCGTTTACATGGAGACTTTGGATCAGGTCTTGGTAGAATCGTCCCTAGGACAAGTGAGGCAGAGACTGGCCCTGTGGGTGGATGAGGTGGGAATGGAGAAGGCGGAAGGTGACACCTCTGGGCAGTTGCAGAGGTTGGAGAGGGGATGGAAGCCAGATCCAAGATCAATGAGCCCTGGGCAGTGGGCCCACGGAAAGGAGACTGGACCTGTGGATGCCTTGGGGGTCTGCAGCAAGGGCCTGCTTTGGGAAGCCCCCTCTTTGGAGGTGAACGTGGCAGCATTGAGACACATCCCCCCCCAGAAGCAGGCGCCACAGACACTAACTGCAGATTCATGGGACGGCTCTCACAGATCTTGCACATGCAGAAGATGATAGATCTGCAGGGGGGCGGGCAGTGGTGTAGCGAGGGGGCCAGAGGGGTCAGTTGCCCCTGGGCACCATGCTAGGGAGGTTCCAATTTAATCCCATTCTGCTCCCGCCATCATCCCTTCAGCCCACGTGCTCCTACTGCACCTGCCACCGGCAGCTGGAGCCTCCTCCCTGCCTCTCTGCTCCAAGCCCGACCCTGCTCCAAGCCTGACCCTCCTCTATCTCCACTGGCGGTTTAGTGCATATAGGAACCAGCCCCAAACTGTAGGGGGTGGGGGAAGATGCGGTACAAGTGGGGGAAGATGTGGCAGGAGGGAAGGGGAGGGGGCAAATTTTTCCTTTGCCCCCGGGCGCATCACACTCTCGCTACGCCACTGATGGCACATCCAAACAAGCCACATGAACTCAGTGCAGGTGCACAGCACAAAATCCATTCTGCTCATGGGAGGAAACTCTTAGGCTAAGTCTACGCTGGCGGCTTCTTGCGCAAGAACACGTCCACACTGCCACGTGCAAGCTGTGCTTTTGCGCAAGAGCATCCATGGCAGTGTGGACGGTCTCTTGCACAAGAAAGCTCCAATGGCCATTTTAGCCAGAGGGGTCTCTTGCGCAAGAAATCCCTGCCGAGTGTCCACACTGCCCTCTTGCACAAGAGCTTACACCTGTTAGAAAAGAGCATAGCTCTTGTGCAAGACGCCCTCTCTTACCACACCGCACTGTAAATCCCCTTGCACAAGAGCAGGCGGGCAGTGTGGCTGCTCTGTGGGTTCTTGCCAAGAACGGCTGTACTTGCGCAAGAAGCCGCGAGTGTAGACAGAGCCTTAGAGGGAACCCTTCCCCCAGCCTCTCTGCCCCTGAGTTAATGTCACACACGTTGGGTTAATGCAACTGCAGGATAGTTGCATGAGGGGGCTTTGGTGGGAAAAGTCCTTCGAGAGGGGAGACATGACACCTTCTACTTCTGGTCATGTGTCCATCTTGCCCCGAGTGTGTTGCCTCCAGAGGCCTGGCTAATGGGGGTCAGGGGGTGTGGCTAATGGGGATCAGGGGGTGTGGCTAATGGAGGTCAGGGGGTGTGGCTAATGGGGCACCACCAAAAATTATACAAATCTGCCGACCCTGGAGGAGGAGTGCATCGGTTGCCTGCGCCACAGGTGGTGTGAGTTTAGTGCAGGATGTGTGTGTGTGTGTGTGTGTGTGTGTGTGTGTCTACACTACCCCGCTAGTTCGAACTAGGAGGGCAATGTAGGCATACCGCACTTGCAAATGAAGCCCGGGATTTGAATTTCCCGGGCTTCATTTGCATAAGCGGGGAGCCGCCATTTTTAAAACCCCGCTGGTTCGAACCCCATGCAGCGCGGCTACACGGGGCACGAACTAGGTAGTTCGGACTAGGGTGCCTATTCCGAACTACCGTTACTCCTCGTTCCACGTCCGGGGAATGGGAGGAAAAGCGAGCCACGTCCTGGAACATGCGGCTGCTTCCCCCCCCCACACACACACCCTCCCAAAATGGCACCTTTGCATCTTGGCCCTGTCCAGGCCTAGCAAGGGAGCGAGGCCCTGAAAGACCCCAGCGTGGTCTCGGGTGGTCTCCAGCCTGTGGCCCCAAGCCAGGCCTGGCTGTGCCCACCTGCGGCCTGTGCTGCACCCGTGTCAGCGAGGCCCAGGCACCAGTCTCAGATGCACTGACAGGCTGGGGGTCGGCGCTGCTCCTGCCAGCCCCGCGGCTCCCGGCTCGGCGGGCAGTGGAACAGAGCAGCAGCCCAGAGGGGCCCGAGTGGAGCAACGGGGGGGCAGCGGGTGCGCTTGGTCTGAGCAGCGCCCCATCCCCGCCTGCATCCCACCCCCGCCACAGCCAGCGCCTGGCAGCCCGGCAGAGCCCCCACCGGGCACCTGGCTGGCGGTGACATGCTGAAGACAAGCAGAAAATTCCTTCTTGGCCCCTGCAGTGATCAGCTGGTGCCCCAGGCAGGAGACTCATTAACCTTCTCTTGACAAGAATAACTACTGACGGGATTATCGACCGGGACATCCTGCAGCCCGCCGCAACCGCCTGCCGCCAGGACTCGCCAGGCAGGTCGGCACAGGGCCAGAGGGCCTGGCGGCGGGGTACAGGCCGTGACAGCATCCGGAATCAAATGCCCCCGTCCCCGGAGTCCCAAAGGGCAGGGCTGTTCTGCACCCCGGCTTCGCTTCTGCTCCGGGAAGACGGGGCCGTTGCCAAACCTGGAGGTGGGTTCAGAGCCTGGACTCCCCCAGCTGGGAAGTCAGCGAGCGCCCAAGGCAGTCAGGGCCAGACAGGACGCTGCGTGTGGGAGAACTCAGACCAAGCCCTGCCTGAGGGCTAGTGTGCACAGCTGAGGGCGTCCGCTCAGGGCGAATTGCTCAACTTCAGGGCTCCTTACAGCCCCCAGACTGGTGACCTCTCCAAACAGGCCCCAAACCAGTCCCACCGAGCGCTTCAGCAGCCTGCCTGAAGCCTCACGAGCAAAACCCCTTCGACACCCCAGCAATATCCGTGTCCCAGATGGCCCCGGGCCTCATACACAGGTGGGGGGTCCTAGCACCCAATCCCACCTACCCCGAACAAGTTCTGTCCGGTCCCAAGAAACCAGCCACAGATCCCTGGTCAATTTACCCTTTGGACCTTACCCACAAATCACGCTGGGCCAATCCTTTAGACTCTAACAACTAAAGGTTTATTACCACAAGAAAGAAAAGCATGAGAGTAAGGTTGTTAAAGGATAGTACGTTACATGCACCGAATCTCCCAGTTCTCGATGCAGGCTCTAGCAGAGATGTTACAGCTGCTGGCTTAAAAGTCCATGTTGCACATCCTAGGGTCAGGATGGGTTCACAGGTCTTCTGGGCTCTTCGATCCCTGCAGTGCTGCCTCTGGGATGAAGTGCTGAGCTGAAGACCAAGATGGAGTCCACCACGTGGCCTATTTATCCCTCCTTCCTGGTCTCTTCTTGGCTACAGCAGGTCACCTGGCCCACGGCTTATTCCTGTGTTGCCTGCTGGTAGCCCTTAGGTATGAGTCACCCTCCTTCTTTAGGTGTGTCCTTGGCCCATTGAGTGCCATCGTCCCACAGGGCCTCGCTGATTAGCATGTCCATAGGCCGGGCTCTGCCCACTGCTCACCCACATGCAGAGAAATATTCAGTATCCACACAGATTACAGACTCCTAACTACACACACAGACATTATACACTCACATGACTAGTGTACATAGGATTATCAAATAATAAGCTTCTATTCAACACCTCACATGACCCCCTTTTATACCATTTCTGGGGCCAACACCCCCACCTATGGGTGCAGCAGTGATCTGGCTGCTCCCCTCAAAATCCAGTAACGTGACAGCTAGCTCTCAGAGTCTGTGGGGCTCCCTCGTCCCCTCGTCTCAGCAGTGATGGGCTGCAGGCCGGCCAGCAGGCGTGTGCAGCGATAGCGTGAAGTGCATCCGAAGCAGCCAAGTCCAGTCAGGGGTCACCCCGAGCCCACGAGTCACCGGGCAGTGGGCCAGCGGGGGGGCTCGCTCCTGGAGGAGGCTGAAATATTTTCAGCCCAAAGGAGGTGAGTAGAAACGGGTGGAGAATGCACTTTTGTGTTCAAGAAAACCCAGAAAACCGGAAATTTGCAGAGGTAAAAATTGTTCAGGTTTGGGCCTTTGGAAACTGGTTTCACTGAAAAAGCCAAAACTGGGTTGTGGGAAACGCTGATGAACAGGAACCAAACCGAGGATTTTCCCAGAATGTTCCGCGGCCAGGCAAAGAGAACGCTCTGCCGGGCAGGCGAGGCAGGGGCCTGATCCTCCTGGCAGTCCTTTCGCAGGCCACATAGAGCAATGTGCTAACCGCCCCCCAGCTCAGACCATGAAATGGGGCTCCCCTGTGATAGCCGGTCTTTCCTGGGCTTTTCCCCTACGTTTCATGGGGAGACCCGAGTTTCTCAAACTGGGGGCCTGACCCAAAAGGGAGCTGCAGGGGGGTCGCAAGGTTATTTTAGGCAGGTCACAGTATTGCCACCTTTCCTTCTGCGCTGCTGCCTTCAGAGCTGGGCGGCTGGAGACCAGCAGCTGCTGACGAGGGCCCAGCGCCGTAGGCAGCAGCACAGAAGTGAGTGTGGCAGCACCACATCCCCCCACTCCTTTTCGGGTCAGGACCCCGCAGCGACAACACTGTGACATTTCGGGCCAAAATAGCTGAAATCGTGACATTTACGATTTCTAAATTCCTGTGACCATGAAATTGACCAAGTGGGCTGTGAACTGGGCAGGGCCCCAGTGTCAGAGATGGAGCCAAACCCGCCAAGCTCCCCCGTGCAAGGCTCCCGGCAGCAGGGGCCCGCTGGTCTGCAGAAGGCGAGCGGTGACCTGGCTCGCCCAGCCTCCGGCCACTGCTGCCTGAGCAGCTCATAGACTCATAGACTTCAAGGTCAGAAGGGACCATTATGATAATCTAGTCTGACCCCCTGCACAGAGCAGGCCACAGAATCTCACCCACCCCTCCTAGAATAATCCTCTCACCTGTATCTCAGATATTGAAGCCTTCAAATACTTTGAAGGCCCCAAAATGCAGAGAATCCTCCAGCTGTGATCTGTGCCCCATGCTACAGAGGAAGGCGAAAAACCTCCAGGGCCTCTGCCAATCTACCCTGGAGGAAAATTCCTTCCCGACCCCAAATATGGCGATCAGCTGAACCCTGAGCATGTGGGCAAGACTCACCAGCCAGACACCCAGAAAGTTCTCTATAGTAACTCCTAGGATCCTGCCATTGACCTATTTCCCACTGATAATAAATGGTCAATTAGTTACCAAGATCATGTTATCTCATCAAACCATCCCCTTCAGCTGTCAGGGGGTGTCAGGGTGCGGCTGGGGGAAGGGTGCGACTGCACCTGGCCGGGCTCTGGGCATTCCCCGCATCCCGGCTGCGGCGCAGAGGTGGGAGGCGGATTCACCGAGCGCTGGCGTGGGGAAAGAGCTAGGGAGGGGAGGGGGATTTAAGGCTTGGAGAAAGTGCCTCAGCTGGGCATTTGAAGGAAGGTAGCCCGAGTGGTATGTGAGGTAGCTTGGTCTGGTGGGCAGCTCCCGCCTGAGAGCAAGGGCTGCCGGCTCTGACACTGACTCTCTCTGAGACCTCAGTCATGCCACGAAGGCTACGTCTACACTGGCCCCTTTTCCGGAAGGGGCATGTAAATTTCACCAGTCGTAGTAGGGAAATGCGTGGGGGATTTAAATATCCCCCGCGGCATTTAAATAAAAATGTCCACCGCTTTTTTCCGGCTTTTAAAAAAGCCGGAAAAGAGCGTCTACACTGGCCCCGATCCTCCGGAAAAAGCGCCCTTCAAAGTAGGAATAAGAGCCTCCGGAAAAGGGCGCTTTTTCCGGAGGATCGGGGCCAGTGTAGACGCTCTTTTCCGGCTTTTTTAAAAGCCGGAAAAAAGCGGCGGACATTTTTATTTAAATGCCGCGGGGGATATTTAAATCCCCCGCGGATTTCCCTACTACGATAGCTGAAATTAACATGCCCCTTCCGGAAAAGGGGCCAGTGTAGACGTAGCCTTACTGTTCTTCCTCATTTCACCTGCCCCTCAAGAGGAAGAGGCCTACAATGGTCTGTTGAAAACTGTCAAGCAGCCCTGCACTGTGAGCTCCCACCACATGCTCAGGAGGCTGTCGGGTTAGGGTGTGTGGGAGGGAGGGAGGAGCAGGGGAATGTGTGTTTGTGTGTGTCACGGCTCACAGGTCGAGCCCACACTTGGCCCCTCGGCTCCTGGGTGGACCCCCTCCCCCCGCCAGTGCGGCAGCCCCTTCTCGGGGAGCCCCCCCTCCAGCGGCAGAGAGACGGCCCCTTCTCGGGGAGCCCCCCCTCCAGCGGCAGAGAGACAGCCCCTTCTCGGGGAGCCCCCCCCTCCAGCGGCAGAGAGACAGCCCCTTCTCGGGGAGCCCCCCCCTCCAGTGGCAGAGAGACAGCCCCTTCTCGGGGAGCCCCCCCTCCAGCGGCAGAGAGACAGCCCCTTCTCGGGGAGCCCCCCCTCCAGCAGCAGAGAGACAGCCCCTTCTCGGGGAGCCCCCCCCTCCAGCGGCAGAGAGACGGCCCCTTCTCGGGGAGCCCCCCCTCCAGCGGCAGAGAGACAGCCCCTTCTCGGGGAGTCCCCTCCAGTGCGGCGACCCTCTCTCGGGGGCCCGCTCTCACCTGAGGGTCCACTCTTCCGCCTCAGGACGGTGCCTCTCAGGGCCTCCAGCCGCCTGCCTGCGCCGTGAGCCCCAGGGGGGGTCCACCCTCACTGGATGCCTGGGCCTCTGCTCCCAGGACTGGTGCCCCCCGTTCTCTAGAGCAGAGCGACTATCAGCCAGCACCGAACAGGAGGGTCTATTGGGCTTTGAACAGCAACGGGTCCCTCAGGCCAGTCGCCTGGGCCCTCAGCCCCACGTCAGCCTCCCCTGAGCTAGCCCCCCCTTTGAACCCCCAAACTCCCCACTTCCTCACGGTGTGTGCAGGAGGGAGGGAAAGAGGTGGGGGGGAATGTGTGTGGGGGGGAATGTGTGGGGGGGGGAATGTGTGTGAGGGGGAATGTGTGGGGGGGGGGCAAGGGTAAGGACAGTGCCCTGGCCTGCAGGCGCCAGTGGCCCAGAGTGCCCCAGTGCTGCCCGCACGGCAGGGGAGTTACCCCCTGGCTCTGCCGGGGGCCAGCGTTGCAGCGAGCTGGCTGCTAATTCCCTGCTTCCGGCCTTGCTCTCCTGCCGGGCTCCCCAGGCACTTCCCGCCGCCCGCCCAGCTGGTTCCGCCCCGCGGCCCTGCAAACCCGGCTCGGCAAAGGGTCGAGCCAGCGCAGGGTTGGGCACGGGGCTGCCCCTGACCCGCGGGAACCGTGTTAGCGGGTGGCGGCTGCCAGGTTCCCAGGACACCCGGCGGCAGGGAGCACGGCCCGGGGCTCAGGCAGCAGGCGAGAGGGACCAGTGCTTGCCCAGACCCTTGTGGAGGAGCTGCCTCCCGTGGGTGCGGGACCCTTTCCCCTTAAGGAGCCGGACGCTCTGGACTCCGTGCCCAGGCTGGGCAGTCGCTGGCTGGGGCCTGCCCTGTGCCCCCAGGGAAGTCACATCCCCGTTGACCGGCCACGTCAGGTCATCCTGAGCTGTGGCCTGTGAGCCGAGCAAGCGGGATCCATCCAGGGGGCTGACGAATGGCAGGAGACTCCCAGTCCCACCTCCAGGATTGTCGCTGGCTGCCGGCTCCCAGCCCCACTGGGGCAGCCCACGAGTGGGAGGCCGCTCCAGAGCACTGGTTAAGCATCGCCCAGTTAGTTAACCATTCACATCCCTAGCTCCCAGTGCCCCGAGACACTCACAGCCTCCTCCGGCTACAGAGCTGCGCTAGTGCCTCTCGGGGGCAGTGGGCGTAGAGTGGCCCCCGGCCAGGGGGTACGATGTGACTGTCCCAAACCTCAGCCCGGATCCCGCTCTGGCCTTTGAGCCAATGCCCGTTTCTCTAGGCAGGACCTGACGAACGGCAGCGTCGCCCCTTCCTGGCTGGCACAGTCAAGCTCCGGCACCGTGGGGCAAGGCCAGGCCAGGGCCTGCCGGCAGGAGCGAGAGGCCTCTCCTGTGCGGGGCTCCCGGCAGCTCCAGCTCGCGGGACTGGAGAGCGCTCTGGTGGCAACGGCGGCGTTTCGAGAGGGCTGGAAATCTGGTGGGTGAAATTAATTGCACAATCTGCTATTTACACCCATTTCCTATTGCTCTGGAACGCTCCTCACTGCTGGAGCCATCTGGACCTCGGAGCCAGCCTCCCTGGGACCAGAATATGGAACGTTTCAGGTAGTGAGTCAACGTGCTGCATGAGGCGAGCTCCTTCCAGGGGAAAATTCTCCTCCGCATCCCTGGGTCTCTGCTGCCCGGCACAGTTGGGGGGGGAGGGGAAAGGGGGGGTCGTTTAAAGAAATAAACGAATTTGGGGACACGCTGCGTCCAAAGCGCGCGACGTCGCTTGGGGACTTGAAAAAAATCCCTTTGGGGCCCAGCAGAAAGGGGCTTCGTTCAGGCCGTGGCCGTAGCTGGTCCAGTGCCCAGCATGCCCAGGGGTGTCAGAGACCCAGGCTGGGCCCACCAGGGCAAACCCCGCAGAGCCCGGGCCTCCTGCATGTCTGGGGTCAGCTCCCCTCCTCTCTCCTCCAGCTGGAGTCTCCCCGAGTGCCCTGCCCACTAGGCCGGAGGCCCCCTCCAAGGACCAGCCATTGTCCCGCAGGGAGCCCCTCGGGGGCTGCCCTTGGCATGTTCCCTTTGTCCCTCTGTGCATTGAGCCCACCACAGAGCAGTGACACAGGGCGGCTGCTTCCCCCGAGTGAGCTGGGATGGGCCTGCTACTCCCGGGGGCTGCACACGACCCGGGCGACGTGGGCCGGGAAGGGCTCTGAGGAAGGGGGAGCTCTGGGGCCACAGGGGCGCTCGGTGCCCGGATGTGCCTGGTTCAACGTGACAAGGGCGGAGTTTGTTGTTGCAGGGAACAGCCCAGAGCTGGAGCCGGCGTCTGGGGCCCCTGGCCCTGCTCAGAGGACACGGCCGGTTCCGGGCAGACCCCACACAAGGGCTGCAGCGGGGAGACCCCGGCCCCCTGCCCAGCTGGGCCCAGCGCGGAGAGAACCTTGGATGGAGGCAGAGAAGAGAGGGGCCAGGCGACCCTCTCACCTGCAGAGACACTGGCGGGGGAGGGGTGCTGCTGGGGCATTGGAGCTCTGCTGGGGGTCGGGGCTGTTTGGGGGGGCAGAGCAGGCAGGACTCAGTGGGCTGCGGGGAGACTGGGGGCCAGGCTGTGAACACAGCTCAATAACCCTTCTGCTTTGTGCTGGCTGGGAGTGGCCCCCCCATACACAGTGGGGGCAGGGAGCGGCGCCAGCCCCCCAGGTGAGAGGGTGCCCCCCAAGACAGGGTCACTGCACTGAGCACCTCTCAAAGGGAGGAGGGTCCTCCCAGGAGCCAAGTGTGGGCAAGGCCAGTGAGCCATAGCAGGCTCCGAGACCTCACCCCACCCCTCCACCCACAGGCTTGCTGGCCTCTAGAGCTCCCTGCCCAGCAGTGCCCCCCCCACGGCTGGGCCCAAGATCCCTGAGGGCTCCATCCCCAGCCTTGCCATGGTCCCTTAGAGCAGGGCGGCTGCCCTGGCCCACTGAGGGCTGCAGGCAACTCCCAGAGCCGCCGGCTGGTCCATGCTACCACCGGGCGGATTTGAACCGGCTCGGTGCAGGAGCCGCTGCAGCCCGAGCTGTGAGGCCAGCTGGCTCCCAGGGCGGGTGGCAGCGCTCCGGCTGTCAGGGCTGCGTGGGACCGTGACCCGCACTTGGCCTGGGGGCTGCACTCAGGGAAGAGCGGGAACGGCCCAGGAAACACGCCCCGCCCTCCGGCCCGGGGACCCCCAGCATCTCTGGGACATCAGGGCGGGTCAGAGTCTGTTCCTTGTAGGTCCCAGGCCCCTGCCCAGCCCCAGCCTCCTGACTCCGTCATTGGCCGGTGTGACGGCGGGTTGGGGATCCCCCGTCTCCTGCACCCCGAAGTGGCACAAACAGACTGCACCAGCCGGTGGAATAGAGGAAGTTTATTCCCTCTCCAGGATACAGCACAGCACAGATGTAATCTGGTCACAGAGCTGGGCTAAGATGCCTCAGGCCCCCTTGAGATGGGGGAGACTGGGCCCCTAAACTCCAGCCCCTTTCCCTAGGCTGTCTCCTCCATGCTCTCAGACAGCAACTAACTAACTCTCTTCCAGCCCTGCCCCCCAGCCAGGGCAGCATCCCCCTTCCTTTGTTCCTCTCCATGGGGGGTGTCTGGCCTTACTGGTTTGCATAGTGACTCATCCTGTTTTGCTGGGTCGCAGTACCCACGGCAGCCAGTGGGGGTTACCCCAGAGCCAGCAGCATAGAAACCAGCCAGGTACCCCCACTACGTCACAGTTCTCCCCCCTCCGAGAGCGAACTGAGCAGGGTCACTCCGCTCGTGACCTAGGGAAGTTCGGGTCCTCTGCGTGGGAACCTGCCCTGGGCACATGGGTGCTCCCCTTGACTCGGGCCGGCCGTGGCGAGGCCCCACATGAGCTGGCTTCCCTCTGTCCATTCGCCGCCCCGCTCCAGGGCGACTGGCACAGGCCTGTCCTCGGGGGTCACGCCCACCCTTCCGCTGGCCTTGACCTCTGGCCAGGGTCTCTCGGGCCGGGGCCATGAGCCCAGCGAGCCTTCTCTGGGCAGCCAGGGCGGCTTCCACCCCCGATGCTCCACCCAGGGAGGACTTCCCCTCCCATAACTCTCTCAGCAAGCCCAGAGGGTCCTCTATCTGGGGTAGAGACCCCCAAGCCGCTTTCCTACTGTCTTGGGCCTTCCCGCCCCTCTGGCAGGAGTCACAGGACCGGCAGTACTGCTGCACGGCTGTAAAGATTCCCGGCCAATAGAAGTGTTGGAGCAGCCTCAGCCGGATGCTCCGGATCCCCCGGTGGCCCCCAACGGGGACGTCGTGGGCCAAATACAGCAGCTTGAGGCGATACTTTCGGGGGATGACCAGCTGCCGCTGGACCCCCCATGCCCTCACCTTCCTGGGGGGAATCCATTCACGGAACAGGAGTCCCCGGTCCCGCAGGAATCTCTCCTGGCCACCTCTCCCCCGGGGCTGAGCTGCACGGAGGCCAGCCTGGTCCCTCAGCCTCTGCAAGGCTGGAATTCAGCCTGGAATTCAGCTGCTGAGGCAGGGATCGGGACCCGCTCCCCACCTTTGCCTAGGTCCGGAGTCCCAGCCTGGCTGGACCCCGTGTCCGCTGGGATGGGACCCTGAGGACGCTGCCAGGAGTCCTTCCCTGGACCCACGTTGTCAGCCCCCCGCTGGCTCTGGCTCCGGGTAGTGACTAGAGCCCGCTGGGATTCATGGGGCCACTCCTCTAGGTCATTCCCCATCAGCACGTCGGTGGGCAAGTGCGGGTGCACCCCCACTTCCTTGAGGACTTCCTTCGCCCCCCATTTCAGATGCACCCTGGCTACAGGCACCTTAAACGGGGACCCATCTATGCCCTTCAGGGTCAGCTGGGTGTGGGGTAGTATCCGGTCTGGGGCCACTATATCGGATCGGGCCAGAGTCACCTCTGCCCCCGTGTCCCAGAAGCCCGTCACCTTCCTACCATCCACCTCCAGGGGTATGAGGCACTCGCTCCGCAGGGGACGTCCTGCCCCCACCCGGTACACAGAGAAATCCGCCTCCTGAGAATCAGACCTCCCAGGGGAGGTGCACTGAGCATCCTTCCCCTCTCTCTGAGCTGAGGTTTGCCTGCCAGCTCCTGCCTCTGGGGCAGCCTGCCCTTCCTCCCGCCCCAGCCAGTTAACCCTGGAAAGTCCCCGGTCCTGGGACCTGGTGCACTGAGCCCTCTTGTGGCCTTTTTGCCCACAGCGATGGCAAGTTAGGCTTTGGGCTGTCTCTGTCCAGGCCCTGGCTGGTTCTCTGGGGCACAGACGACTTGTTCCTTGGTCTCGCCCCGTAGTTGACTCCCTCCGTCGCTCAGCCGAGATCCGGTCTCTGCGCGGTTCCCTTTCTCTCTGGGACTCCCGTTCACACCCGGACCGGCTCTCCGTGAACTCATCCGCCAGCCTCCCGGCCTCCTGGGGGTTCTCTGGTCTCCGGTCCTTGAGCCACAGCCTCAGTTTGGGTGGGCACGCTTCATAAAACTGCTCCATCATGAACAGCTTGAGCAGCTCCTCTGCGGTCTGGGCTCCGACTCCAGAGACCCACTTGCGGCCGTATTGCACCAGGCGGGAGGCCAGATCCACATAGGTCTCCCGTGGCTCCTTCTGCACCCCCCGGAACCTCTTCCTGTACATCTCGGGGGTCAGCCCGAACTTGTGCAGCAGGGCCTCCTTGACTCGGTTGTAATCCCCTGGCTGTAGGTCCTCTAGCTGACTGAGCACTCCGGCCGCCTCCTGGCTCAGTGCGGGGACGAGCTCCTGCAGCCAGTCAGCTGGGGGGACCCGTTGCAGTCCACAGGCCCTCTCAAAGGAGCTGAGGAACCCGTCTATGTCGCCCATGTCCTTCAATTGGGCCACCACGAGCCTCTCCAAGCGTCTGGCAGTCCCAGGACCCCGGCCCCCATCCACACTTGGCGCAGCCGGTGCCCCGCCGGGTCTCCGCTCTGCCATGGCCAGCTCATGCTGTCGCTGCCTCTCTCGGTCTTGGCGCTCCTTCTCTCGGTCCTGTACTTCCAATTCCTTCATCCGCAGCTGGATCTCCAGCCGCCGCAGCTCTGCTGGGCTGGTCCCTGCCCTAGGTGGGCTACGGCTTGCAGGCCTCCCGGGAGACACTGTCTCATCTCTCCGGTGGGTTCCAGCGCTCCTCCCCCTCTCTGAGCCTGACACACTCTCAGGGGGGGTCTGGCTGCCTCCCCTGGGGACAAGATCCTGGCCCTGTGGCTGGTCATTCTCTTCCAGCTGGGCAATCAGCTGGGCCTTGGTTGCTTTCCGCACAGGCAAGCCCCTCTCTCTACACAGCTTCACCAGCTCTGCCTTCAAGAGTCGGGCGTAGGCCATCTGCCCGCTGGTCCCCTCGGTGCAGATTCACCAGTCTAGTGCTGCAGCACCCCACAATTCCCAGGAACCGCTTCGCTCTGTCTCCAGCACGCCTGGCTCCAGGGCTCTTGCTTCTAAAGCGCCTTGTCGCTCGCCGCTGGACGCTCCATCCACGGGGTGCAGTGCATCCCGCTCCTGACACCAGTGTGACGGCGCGTTGGGGGTCCCCCGTCTCCTGCACCCTCAAGTGGCACAAACAGACTGCACCAGCCGGTGGAATAGAGGAAGTTTATTGCCTCTCCAGGATACAGCACAGCACAGATGTAATCTGGTCACAGAGCTGGGCTAGGATGCCTCAGGCCCCCTTGAGATGGGGGAGACTGGGCCCCTAAACTCCAGCCCCTCTCCCTAGGCTGTCTCCTCCATGCTTCCAGCCAGCAACTCACTAACCCTCTTCCACCCCGACCCCCAGCCAGGGCAGCATTCCACCTTCCTTTGTTCCTCTCCATGGGGGGTGTCTGGCCTTACTGGTTTGCATAGTGACTCATCCTGTTTTGCTGGGTCCTGGTACCCACGGCAGCCAGTAGGGGTTACCCCAGAGCCAGCAGCATAGAAACCAGCCAGGTACCCCCACTACGTCACAGCCGGCCTGCCCTGTCAGTCAGGCTGGCCTTTTCCCATTGCTCCGGGGGTCTGTCAGTCTCAGGGTCCTGCTTTCCCTCCAACCTGCCCCCTTTTGGGGCTGGGGCTCACTGAGATGGGAGGGGCCAGCAGGAAGTGGAAGGAAGAGCCTCTCCCTCGCGGGGTGCGGGCTTCAGAGGTGGGCGCACGAAGCCTCCCGCTCGTCCTTCTCCTGAACTCGCGCTGCTGTGCAGACAGAGCCTTAGTGGGCGGCGCAGGGACAGCGGGTTCGGCCAGAGGACCCGCGGTGGGTGGCCCGGCTGCATTGGGCTCTCGGGGCCGCTCGGTGCACAGCCAGACATGCTGGGCGGGCGCTGGGCAGCAGGCTCACACCATGGCAGCGCAAGACGACCCCAGGGTGCCGAGTGCACCGTGCCCGGCGGGGCCCCTGCCCTCACACCGGCCGAGCTGCAGCGCCAGGGCGCCCAGACCTTACCAGGCAGGCAAGCAGCACCCCGCTCCCCGCCAGAGGACGGAGATGCCGCCACTAGCGCTGCTTGCTGAGACAGTCAAAGGCTTCTTCTGCACCGCTGGACGCTGTGACAATCGAACGTGCACGGCCGCTCAGCCGAGCAGGAGGGCCCAGGGCTCGGGGCGAAGTATTCTGCCCAGGAAAAGCCAGTTCTGGGCCGCATCCTCCTCCCCAGAGAACGAGCCACAATGACTCCACGATCGGATGGGACTGGACTGTTGGTGGGTCCCTCTCGGGCCCTGCTGCCGTTCCTGGGGCTCTCAGCGGGGGCGGGCTGGGCGCTCGTGGGTGACTCGTCTGCTCGGTGCCACGCCCTGACTGTCCAGGCAAGGAGTGATACCGCTGGGCTCTCCGCAGGGCAGCTGGGCAGCAGGAAGACACGGCACATGCCACTGTCACAGTACGGGCTGGGCCCTCCCCCGTCTCCTGCCACCTCTGTGATACCTGGGAGCAGACAGCCCTTCCCGCCACAGGTCCCTGTCAGGCACGGGGCAAGAATCAGCCCCAGGGAGGCAAGTATCACTCTCCCTGCTTGAGAGACGGGGAAACTGAGTCACAGAGCCAGCGGGCTTCTGCCCAAGGTCCAAAAGGGGCAGGGATAGAGCCTGGTTTCCCGAGCCCCCCTCCTGCGGCCTCGCCTCGGCGCCCAGGCGGCTGGCGGCAGGCAGAGGGGAAGTGACTCCACTGTGCTGTTTGCTCATCGTTCTCCTTGACTCACGGCTGGTGGGTGTCGCAGCACAAGGGAGTCTCCTGATGTTCCTGGAGCTCAAGCTGCGTCGTGAGGGGAACGGGACGTTCTCGCGCCTCCACACCCGCGGGGGGGCAGATTCTCAGCTGCTGGAAATGGGCCCAGCCCCACTGAAGCTGGGGGGACTTCCCCACTGCCGCTAGCAGATGCTCCGGCTGGGAAGCTGTGTCCGGAGGGAGTGTGCCGTGGCGTGAGGGGTGAGCAGTCAGCCCAGAAGGGCGTGCTCCCCTTCTCCCCTCCCCAGGGCCGGGGGGGCAGCCGAGGGGTTCCCAGAGGGCGGGGGGGGTCTAGTGTGGGCCCCTGCAAGAAGTGCTCTGTCCTGACAGGTGGGAGAAACAGCAGCCCTGCCATGAGGGGAACCTTCATCCAGATGTGCTGCTGCTAGTGGACAAGGGCTGGGTCAGCCAGGCTCAGCCCTGCGCAGCCTGGATGGGCCCCTGGGTGAGGCCATCCCAGCACACCCCACCCATGGGGGCAACGCGCCTTCCTGTCTCCGTCCCTGTCCACCAGGGATCAAGGCTGCCTGCCCCCCCTCCTCTGGGGGTTTGTCCAGCCCCCAGCAGCAGGGGCCCCAGATCCTTACTGGACACCCTATAAATGTGTCTCCCTTGTTATTTATATTACAGAGCACCTAGCAGCCGGCCATGACTTGGAGCCAGGGGCTAGGCGCTGTACATTATATATTAGGTGCAATACGGTAGTACCTAGCAGCCCGGCCATGACTTGGAGCCAGGGGCTAGGCGCTGTACATTATATATTAGGTGCAATACGGTAGTACCTAGCAGCCCGGCCATGACTTGGAGCCAGGGGCTAGGCGCTGTACATTATATATTAGGTGCAATACGGTAGTACCTAGCAGCCGGCCATGACTTGGAGCCAGGGCCTAGGCGCTGTACATTATATATTAGGTGCAATACGGTAGTACCTAGCAGCCCGGCCATGACTTGGAGCCAGGGGCTAGGCGCTGTACATTATATATTAGGTGCAATACGGTAGTACCTAGCAGCCCGGCCATGACTTGGAGCCAGGGGCTAGGCGCTGTACATTATATATTAGGTGCAATACGGTAGTACCTAGCAGCCCGGCCAGGACTTGCAGCCAGGCACTGCACATTATATATTAGGTGCAATACGGTAGTGCCTAGAGCACCAGCCACTGGCCAGACCCCACAGTGCTGCTCAGAAGCAGTCCCTGCCCCCAAGCTCCGTGGAAGGGCAGAGAGACGGGGAGTACGAGGCAATGGCGACACGGCGGGGACAGCAGGCAGGGCGGTCTCGGCACGCCAGCACCTCACCCGTGTCAAGTGTCCAGAGACACCACCGCTGCCCGGCCTCCTCACCCGAGTGCACAGTGTGAGGCCAGCAGCCCCGCTGCTGGGTTTGTGAAAGCTCCGCCCCGAGGGTCCGTCTACACTACAGGAATCTCTCGAAAGAAGCTTCTTTGGAAGAGATCGTCTGAAAAATCTTCCAGCAGAGCGAACCCTCACTGCCCACGCGCATCGAAACAGCGAGCTGCCTCTTCGACAGAGCGTCCACACTGCCCACCCACATCGGAACAGCGAGCTGCCTCTTCGACAGAGCGTCCACACTGCCCACCCACATCGGAACAGCGAGCTGCCTCTTCGACAGAGCGTCCACACTGCCCACCCACATCGGAACAGCGAGCTGCCTCTTCGACAGAGCGTCCACGCTGCCCACCCACATCGGAACAGCGAGCTGCCTCTTCGACAGAGCGTCCACACTGCCCACCCACATCGGAACAGCGAGCTGCCTCTTCAACAGAGCGTCCACGCTGCCCACGCGCATCGAAACAGCGAGCTGCCTCTTCGACAGAGCGTCCACACTGCCCACGCGCATCGAAACAGCGAGCTGCCTCTTCGACAGAGCGTCCACGCTGCCCACGCGCATCGAAACAGCAAGCTGCCTCTTCGACAGAGCGTCCACACTGCCCACCCACATCGGAACAGCGAGCTGCCTCTTCGACAGAGCGTCCACACTGCCCACCCACATCGGAACAGCGAGCTGCCTCTTCGACAGAGCGTCCACGCTGCCCACGCGCATCGAAACAGCGAGCTGCCTCTTCGACAGAGCGTCCACACTGCCCACCCACATCGGAACAGCGAGCTGCCTCTTCGACAGAGCGTCCACACTGCCCACCCACATCGGAACAGCGAGCTGCCTCTTCGACAGAGCGTCCACACTGCCCACGCGCATCGAAACAGCGAGCTGCCTCTTCGACAGAGCGTCCACACTGCCCACCCACATCGGAACAGCGAGCTGCCTCTTCGACAGAGCGTCCACACTGCCCACGCGCATCGAAACAGCGAGCTGCCTCTTCGACAGAGCGTCCACACTGCCCACCCACATCGGAACAGCGAGCTGCCTCTTTGACAGAGCGTCCACACTGCCCACCCACATCGGAACAGCGAGCTGCCTCTCCGACAGAGCGTCCACGCTGCCCACCCACATCGGAACAGCGAGCTGCCTCTTCGACAGAGCGTCCACACTGCCCACCCACATCGGAACAGCGAGCTGCCTCTCCGACAGAGCGTCCACACTGCCCACCCACATCGGAACAGCGAGCTGCCTCTTCGACAGAGCGTCCACACTGCCCACCCACATCGGAACAGCGAGCTGCCTCTCCGACAGAGCGTCCACACTGCCCACCCACATCGGAACAGCGAGCTGCCTCTTCAACAGAGCGTCCACACTGCCCACCCACATCGGAACAGCGAGCTGCCTCTTCGACAGAGCGTCCACACTGCCCACCCACATCGGAACAGCGAGCTGCCTCTTCGACAGAGCGTCCACACTGCCCACCCACATCGGAACAGCGAGCTGCCTCTTCGACAGAGCGTCCACACTGCCCACGCACATCGAAACAGCGAGCTGCCTCTTCAACAGAGCGTCCACACTGCCCACCCACATCGGAACAGCGAGCTGCCTCTTCAACAGAGCATCCACACTGCCCACGCGCATCGAAACAGCGAGCTGCCTCTTCGACAGAGCGTCCACACTGCCCACCCACATCGGAACAGCGAGCTGCCTCTTCGACAGAGCGTCCACGCTGCCCACGCGCATCGAAACAGCGAGCTGCCTCTTCAACAGAGCATCCACACTACCCACCCACATCGGAACAGCGAGCTGCCTCTTCGACAGAGCGTCCACACTGCCCACGCACATCGAAACAGCGAGCTGCCTCTTCAACAGAGCGTCCACGCTGCCCACGCGCATCGAAACAGCGAGCTGCCTCTTCAACAGAGCGTCCACACTGCCCACCCACATCGGAACAGCGAGCTGCCTCTTCAACAGAGCGTCCACACTGCCCACGCACATCGGAACAGCGAGCTGCCTCTTCGACAGAGCGTCCACACTGCCCACCCACATCGGAACAGCGAGCTGCCTCTTCGACAGAGCGTCCTCACTGCCCACGCACATCGGAACAGCGAGCTGCCTCTTCAACAGAGCGTCCACACTGCCCACCCACATCGGAACAGCGAGCTGCCTCTTCGACAGAGCGTCCACACTGCCCACGCACATCGGAACAGCGAGCTGCCTCTTCAACAGAGCGTCCACGCTGCCCACCCACATCGGAACAGCGAGCTGCCTCTTCGACAGAGCGTCCACACTGCCCACCCACATCGGAACAGCGAGCTGCCTCTTCAACAGAGCGTCCACGCTGCCCACGCGCATCGAAACAGTGAGCTGCCTCTTCGACAGAGCATCCTCACTGCCCATGCGCATCGGAACAGCGAGCTGCCTCTTCGACAGAGCATCCACACTACCCACCCACATCGGAACAGCGAGCTGCCTCTTCAACAGAGCATCCACACTACCCACCCACATCGGAACAGCGAGCTGCCACTTCGACAGAGCGTCCACACTGCCCACGCGCATCGAAACAGCGAGCTGCCACTTCGACAGAGCGTCCTCACTGCCCACGCGCATCGGAACAGCGATCTGCCACTTCGACAGAGCGTCCACACTGCCCACGCGCATCGAAACAGCGAGCTGCCTCTTCGACAGAGCGTCCTCACTGCCCACGCGCATCGGAACAGCGAGCTGCCTCTTCGACAGAGCGTCCTCACTGCCCATGCGCATCGAAACAGCGAGCTGCCTCTTCGACAGAGCGTCCACACTGCCCACGCGCATCGAAACAGCGAGCTGCCTCTTCGACAGAGCGTCCTCACTGCCCACGCGCATCGGAACAGCGAGCTGCCTCTTCGACAGAGCGTCCACACTGCCCACGCGCATCGAAACAGCGAGCTGCCTCTTCGACAGAGCGTCCTCACTGCCCACACGCATCGGAACAGCGAGCTGCCTCTTCGACAGAGCGTCCACACTGAACGGGCGCTCTCTCCCATGCCAGCTGTGATTGCGGTGGACGGAGCCGCCTGTGCTGTCTCTCGGAGGCCTCTTCTTTCGAAAACGCTCTCTCCTCTGCGTCCACACACGCCTTTTGCGAGGGCTCTTTGGAAAAGGTGTTCTTCCCTGTCGAATGAGACTGACCAATGTTGGGAAACCCCTCTGCTCTTTCGATTTTCTTTCAGAAGAACGCGATAGCCGTGTGGACGTAAGTGAAGTTTTTTCAGAAAAGCCCGGCTGTCTAGACATTCCCTGGGCGCAGCCCCGCCCCGGCACGGCGCCAGAACAGGACGTCACTCCTGGGGCGTGTCAGTCTCCCGTCTGCTACCCCTCGTCCTTTTGTGCCCAGACAGTGCCCAGCGGGGAGAGCGGCACAGCCTGCTGCAGCCGGCGCACACGCCACGGGGCTCAGAACGGTGAAAGGGGAAGCCCCACTGTGTGTCCAGAGTCGGGAGTGTCTGGCTCCCCAAGCCACGGGGGCCTGCAACCCAGAGCCAAAGGAACTTGAGCATCTCATGAAAGGCAGGGCCCAGTGTGGCTCTTCTGCCCTGCGGCGGAGCTTCCTGCGCCTGGCTGGGGGACAGGAGCTCTCATGGGGGGACTGGCCCCTTTGCATAGCTCCTCCAGGACACCGAGGTGCCAGGTGACTGTGGGGGAGCCCGGGGGCCCTGCCCGGTGGCTCACGGCTCTGAGAACCGCAGGCACCCTGGCGGAGGAGGGGTGGGGCACGCCCGTGACCTGCTGGGTTTCATTCTGACCTAAGCGTGAAGCCTTCATGAGTCCGGCATTGCTGAGCGTGAGCAGCCCGGAGACTACGGGCGTGGTGGGAGGGGGCGGCCCACGTCCTCACTCTCCCCGTGCCAGCCTGTCCCTGCCAGCCCCGCTCTCCCTGGTGCCAGCTCTGCCTTGCGGACGGACTCGTTCCGTCACCGGCCCATCTCCGCCGCGTCTACCAGAAGAGGGATTTTCACCAGCTCGAGGGGCTTCCCCTTCGTCCCCACACCGAGGACAGCCGGCCTGGCCGGTCAGCCGCTGCCCTTTCCGCCTCACGCCCACACGGCAGAAGGAGCAGCTGGCTCCAGGCCCCGGGCGCAGATCCCAGGCCAGGCCCCGCGCGTCCGTTCTGCTCCCTGCTGTGGCTGGGGCAGGGCCGAGGGCGCGTTGCTGCCGGGGCCCGGATTCGCACAGACGCTCTCGTGGCAAGTCCTGGTGCAGCGCAAGGCCCGAGGCCAGTGACCAGCTGCAGCGGGCGGTGAGGAGCTGGCTGCCGTGATACCCAGCGTGCCAGCGGCTAGGAGCCAGAAGCAGCCCGGCCCAGCCACAGCGGCCTTTATTCGCAGGGGCGTGGTCCCGGCTGTGTGCCTGGGCCCTGCCCCGCCTTGGGGGCCCAGTGCCAGGGAAGGGCCAGCCCTGGTTTCAGAGGGGATGCTGCTGCAGAGGGGCGGCCGGTGGCTGGTCCCACGGCCGCGGGACAGTTGAAGCAGGTTTCAGTCTCGTCCCCTCCACACCAGAGCGTCCCTCCCACTGACCTGGCACGAGGGCCCCAGGACAGAGCGGGGAGCAGGCTCGCTGGCTCCCACTGCAGCCGCCCGGCGCCCAGCCACTGAGGCCCGTGGGAAGCAGGGCTGGCTCCCGTGGGGCTGACGGCTTCCCCGGAGGGAGCAGGGGGCCAGGCCTGTGGTCCGTGGTGAAGAGCCTGCAGGCCCAGTGGGACGGCCCCGCCCCAGCACTGCGCGAGTGGGCTGGCACGCGTGTGCCGCAGGGCCCCGGGCTGGCAGCCGGGTCAGAGGGGCCGGGGGGGACGTGCAGTTACAGCGTTGGCACTTGTGCCGAGGTACCGCGAACCGGACGCCCGGCCACAGGCCGTCGGCTGAACCCCAGCAGGGCAGGGCACCCTTGGCAGCAAGCCGCCCCCCCGCGGCGCTGAGCCCCCTGCTGTGTTCCAGCTCCCAGGCTGGTGGGGCTCAGGGACAGGGCCCCGAGAGGAGGCGCCATCGCCGGCCCCCAGGAGCCCAGCCCTGGACTAAAGCCATTGGCTCTGCCAACAGCTTCTCACCCTGGGCCCCGATGCTCAGCTGCCCGCAGGCTTGAGCCCCGTTCTCCTCTCCCAAGGGGCAGGTAACCCGAGGGCCGCGCGCCTGGGCCGAGCGTTTGGGGGAACCCAGCCTCTCCCTGGCTCCCAGGGGTGAGAAATGCCCTGGAAACGGGGCTCTGACGCTTTCATTGACAATCTGAAAAGGGGGGGTCGGTTTTGGCCCCTGCCGCGAGCCGGCCCGTCTCTTGGAACATGTTGGTTGAAGCCCAGTTTCGTAGCCGAAACAGTTTGAAGGGGAAGTTTTGGTCCAGCTCCAATCCCCTCGCCGCGCCTCGCAGCCGCGCCCCCTTGCGGCACCCTGGGGAACGGGGGCCTGACTCTGACATCGTTACAGACAACCTGGCGAGAGCTGGGTGCTGGTCTCCGAGGGGCACATGAACAGCTGCTGTGCTCCCGGCCAGAGGTGGCTGCCTTTTGGGTCCTGTATCCAGCGGGTCACGAGGGCCCCAAGCACAGGCCCGGTCGCTATGTGACCAGCGCCGGACTCGCTCTCCAGCCTCAGGCCACGTGGAAATGCCCCGGGGCGGCTGGCCCTGACTGCAGCCACAGGAACGCCCCGAGGCGCAGTGGCAGGAACTGAGGGCACCCGCCAGAGCCGCTCAGCCCCTCCGCCAGCTCCATTCCCAGCGGCCAGCAGGGGCCGGAGGGAGGTCGGGGGCAGTGGCCTCTTGGGCAGGGAGGAGGCAGCTTGTGGGAAGCAGATAACTGGGCCTTCAGGCAGCGAAGGAATTTCCGCTCCCCTCCCCCAGGCCTGTCAGCTGGGAGGAGCTGGAAGCGGCTTGTGGAATTCGCGAAGCCTCGGCAGCAAGCGGCTGCGCAGCATCATAAGGCTCCTGCTCTCGCTGACTGAATTACACCCAGCGAGCCCCCAGCGGCACCGGCCCCCCCGCTCTGCAGCCCACCTGGGCCGTGCACTCGGGAACAGAGCAGGGCATGGGGCGCGGGTCGGCATCCAGGAGGCACATGCGCTGGTCTGCCAAGGCTGCTGCCTCCAAGCGAGGACGTGGGCTCGGGGCCTTAGAAATCACCTCCCCCCGCTGCACCCACCATGCGGCAGCGCTGGCCCCTGGCCACCCACATCCCCGGCCAGCGCCTGCTCGCGACTGGCGCCTGCGGTTCGGCTGCTCTCGGGGCTAACCCCGTTCTCCCAGGGCTGGTGCGTCCCGCAGGGCGATGCGGACGGCCCCGGCACCATGTGGACTCGGCCTCCCCGGAGGCTGTGGAGCGAACGGCTGGGTCCTCCCAGTCGGGGGGCAGAGCCAAAGCAGCGGGCGCGACTGGCTCTGGTGGGAAAGGTTGGGCACTTCCCGCCCCACGGCTGCTGGGGGGGGCCATGGCTGTGAGCACTCTGGGGTGGCAGGCGCGTGGGTGGCACCATCTCTCATGAGGGGAGCTGGCTCAGTACTGGGACCGTATTTCCCCAAAGAGAAAACAGCTCCCTATGGGCCAGCCCAAGCCCACCCCCCTCTTCCGGACATGGAGCCGGCCTCGCCCCTGCTGCCTGCCCACGCACGAGGCCGCCTGAGGCCCCTCTCCTGCCCAGACCCAGGGCCAGCCCAGTCCCCTGCTGCCTGCCCACTCGTGGGGCTGGCTGGCCCGAGCCGCTCTCCCTGGCCCTCCCCAGTGGCCTTGCAGCTCCTCTCCCCGACCTGTTCCCTGCTCTCCCGGGTCCCCCCCCCCCCCCCCGTGTTCCCCTTGCGCCTGCCGAGAGCAAGCGGGACAAATGCCCAGTTAGACCAAAATCAGGGCGGACGGGACGGGGCCTCGAACCGGACACACGGTCGCCCTCCCGTTTACCCAGCAGCCCTGCCTCTGCTGCGGTGCAAGGCCTAGTCGAGCCGCCTCCCTGTAACCAGAGCTGCCCCTCGCCCCTGCAGACAAGCTGCCCCTGAATCGATAGCCGAGAGGAGGGCAGGGCCGAACCCCGCCCAGCAGTAAGGGTGCAAGGCGCCATCTCAGGACACGCCCCTTCCCCGGGGCAGAGGGGGAATGTCTATACTACAGCACTAATTCGAACTAACAATTCAAATTAGTTAATTCGAACTAAGCTAATTCGAACTAGTGCATCTAGACCTAAAAACTAACTTGAATTAGCGTTTTCCTAATTTGAACTAGCATGTCCACATTGAGTGGACCCTGAACCGAGGGTTAAGAAGTAGGGGTATGTCTACACTACCCCGCTAGTTCGAACTAGGAGGGTAATGTAGGCATACCGCACTTGCAAATGAAGCCCGGGATTTGAATTTCATTTGCATAAGCGGGGCGCCGCCATTTTAAAAACCCCGCTAGTTCGAACCTCGTGCAGTGCGGCTACACGGGGCACGAACTAGGTAGTTCGAACTAGGCTTCCTAGTTCGAACTACCGTTACTCCTCGTGGGTTACTGCACGGGGTTCGAACTAGCGGGGTTTTAAAAATGGCAGCGCCCTGCTTATGCAAATGAAGCCCGGGAAATTCAAATCCCGGGCTTCATTTGCAAGTGCGGTATGCATACATTACCCCGCTAGTTCGAACTAGGAGGGTAGTGTAGACATACCCTAGGAGGGGAAGTATAAAACTATGGTACTCCATATCTTCAGTACTGTGTACAGATGTGGTCTCTTCACCTCAAAAAAGATATTTTGGCCTTGGAAAGGGTTCAGAAAAGGGGAACTACAATGATTAGGGGTTTGGAACAGGTCCCATATGAAGAGAGGCTAAAGAGACTGGGATTTTTCAGCTTAGAAAAGAGGAGACGGAGGGGGGACAGGATAGAGGTCTCTAAAAGCAGGAGTTGGGTGGAGAGGGTGCATACAGAAAAGTTCTTCATTAGTTCCCATAGAGAAGGACTAGAGGACACCAAAGGAAAGGAATGGGTAGCAGGCTTCAAACTAGTAACAGAAAGTTCTTCTACACAAAGCAAAGAGTCAGCCTGTGGAACTCCTTGCTGCAGGAGGCTGTGAAGGCTAGAACTAGAACAGAGTTTAAAGGGACGTGAGATCAAGTCATGGAGGTTGGGTCCATGGAGTGCTATTAGCCAGGGGGTAGGAGTGGTGTCCCTGCCCAAGGTTTGTGGAAGGCTGGAGAGGGATGGCACGAGACAAATGGCTTGGTCACTGTCTTCGGTCCATCCCCTCCAGGGTCCCTAGGGTTGGCCGCTGTTGGCAGACAGGCTACTGGGCTAGATGGACCTTTGGTCTGACCCAGTACGGCCATTGTAAGCTCAGGGCTCAGGGTTGGGGGTCTCACCGGACCACCTTGATTTTCATGCAAACCTGCTCCTAGGTGGCCAGGCTGGCAGCTCTCCTGCCCTAGCCGGCCACTTTCCTGTGCCTAGTGCGGAGGTCGTGGACGATGTCCGCACTAGCCCAGGCGGGTGCCCGCCTCTTGCGGTCCCGGGCAAGCTCCCAGGAGCTGCCAGCCTGGTCCCGGGAAGAGGGGAAGGGCTGGGGGGCATCGGGTGTGTGGCTCTGTGCCGTGCCAGGTGCAGGGTCTGCTGGCTGGGTGCTGGCAGGCTTGCACCTGGCACGGGCACCGTAGCCAGCCCGTGGCCCTTTAAGGGGTCCGGGGCCAGGAGGGGGGCATAGAGTTTCCCTGGCGTTGGCCAGAGCGGCCACCAGGGAAAGCTGGGGAGGGCTAGCCTCCCACTAGTTCGAATTAAGGGCTACACACCCCTTAATTCAAACTAGCTAGTTCGAACTAGGCTTAATCCTAGGAGAAGGGTGTGGAGGTTGAGGTGGGAGAAGCGGGAGGGGGAGCAGGAGCTGGGGAGGCAGCAGTGGCTACGTCTACACTGGCATGATTTTCCGAAAATGCTTTTAACGGAAAAGTTTTCCGTTAAAAGCATTTTTGGAAAAGTGCGTCTAGATCGGCAGGACGCTTTTCTGTAAAAGCACTTTTTGCGGCAAAGCGTCCGTGCCAATCTAGACGTGGTTTTCTGCAAAAAAGCCCCGATTGCCATTTTCGCGATCGGGGCTTTTTTGCGGAAAACAAATCTCTGCTGTCTACACTGGCCCTTTTGCACAAAAGTTTTTCGGAAAAAGACTTTTGCCCGAACGGGAGCAGCACAGTATTCCCGCAGAAGCACTGACAATTCTACATGAGAGCGTCAGTGCTTTTGCGGAAATTCAAGCAGCCAGTGTAGACAGCTGGCCAGTTTTTCCGGAAAAGCAGATGATTTTGTGGAAAAACTTGCCAGTCTAGACGCAGCCCAGGCGCTGGAGCGGCACGAGGCAGCACGCTCTGCACCAGGCCTGCAGATGGGCACAGATGGCACGACCCTGGGCACGCAGCTCCCGCCAGAACTCCCTTTCGTCCTGCACCCACTGCGCCATGGTGCGGTGCAGGGCTCGCAGGGCCCCCAGGTGCTGGTCTCGGTCCTGCAGTGTTGCGGTGGACCTGCTGAGCCCTTGGGTGCGGGAGGATGTCCCGGCGGGGTGGTGCGCCCTGCATGCACAGCTGGTGGAGAAAGAAGAGGAGTGGTCAGTTCTCCCTGGGGACACAGTGGGTGAAGCCCAGCCCCCCTCTCCGAGGTGAGGGTGACCGTGCCCTGCACCGTCAGTGCCGCTGTGCTTGCAGGGGCTGTGGTCGCAATGTCCGGCTATCCCCGGGAGTGGGAGCTGCCCCGAGATGTAGTGCTGTGTGTAGTGCAGCCGAGGTGGGGGGGAGATGTCCCCTGCCTCTGTGTAGGGAGGGTTTCCTGCTGTGTCCCGCCCTGGGGTCAGGCGCATGTCAGGTCTCTTCACACACGCGTGTGGCTATCAGGCCTCAGCCCCTGTGTGGCACGCAGCTGGAGCCACCTGCCCAGGGTGGCACGGCACATGCTTGCACGTGCACAGGTTGCTGCGTGATCCGTGGTAAGCAAGGCCCACGCGCGTGGTCCCTGGTCTCCCTGCCTTCTCGCTCCCCCCCACCTGGGAAAGGGACAGTGATGGCACTTACATGGTGTGGCCTCCCCGGACGACCCTGGTGACTCTGCAGCTCGGGGCTCCGGCCAGTGTGGAATCCTCCGTGGCGGCTCCTCCTCTGCGCCCTGGTCAGGGCCCTCCGGTCCCGGATTGCTGCCCCCCGGGGTGGCACGGACCGTCCTGCCCCCCCATGATGCAGTCCAGGGCGTGGAAGTAGGGGCAGATGTCTGCCCCTGCTGAGGAGCTGCCCTGGTGTACGCCTGCCGCAGCTCCTTGATCTTCCTGCGCACCTGTTCTTGTGGGTGCACGTGGCCTATGGTGGCCATGGGGCCAGCTACGCGTCCGTAGACTTGGCGTTCCTCTGTGTAGTGCGGAGATCATGGACATTGGAGGCCTCCCCCAAAGCTCAGTGAGGTCCATGATCTCCTCACTAGCCCAGGCGGGTGCCCACCGTCTCCGGCCCCTGGCTGGCTCCTGGGAGCTGGGGGACTGGGCGGGGGACAGCTGGCTGGCACTGGCTGCCCGGATCATTCTCTGGCCACTGGGTGAGGGGCAGCGACTGCTGGCAGGCCTGGCTCTGGCATACAGTGTGGCCAGAGTCTACCCCTCTAAGGGCTCCGGGCCTGGGGGAGAGGAGAAGAGTTTTTCTGATTTGGCCCAGAGTGGCCACCAGGGGAAACTGGGAAGGGCTGGAGGCCCCCTATTTCGGAATAAGTGTCTACACAGCGCTTATTTCGAATTAGCTATTTTGAATTTGGTGTTATTCCGCGTAGAATGAGGTTTACCAAACTGAAATAAGCACCCCGCTATTTCGATTTTATTTCAAATAGCGGTTTGCCTGTGTAGCCGCTAGGAAAGTTAATTTGAAGTTACGGCTGTTATTTCGAATTAACTTTGATGTGTAGACATACCCTGTGTGTGAAACTGATTGTTCCTTCCTAAGTGGAGCACTTTGCAATTGTTCTTATTAAACTTCGTCCTACTTACCTCAGACCATTTCTCCAGTTTGTCCAGATCATTTTGAATTATGACCCCGTCCTCCAAAGCGCTTGCAACCCCTCCCAGCTTGGTATCATCTGCAAACTTAATAATTGTGCTCTCTATGCCAATATCTAAATCGTCACTGAAGACATTGAACAGAACCGGTCCCAAACAGATCCCCTCAGGACCCCACTTGTTCTGCCCTTCCAGCAGGATTGTGAATCGTTAATAAGTACTCTCTGAGAACGGTTATCCAGCCAGTTATGCACCCACCTTACAGTAGCCCCATCTAGGTTGAATTTCCCTAGTTTATTGATAAGGTCACATGAGACCGTATCAAATGCCTCACTAAAGTTTAGATACACCATGTCCACCGCTTCTCCCTTATCCAGAGAAAGCTAGCAGATTGGTTTGATGTGATTTGTTCTTTACAAATCCATGCTGGCTGTTCCCTAGCACCTTATTTTCTTCCAGGTGTTTGCAGATGACTTCCTTAATTACTTGCTCCATTCTCTTTCCTAGCACAGAAGTTAAACTGAGTGGTGTGTGGTTTCCTGGGTTGTTCTTATTTCCCTTTTTATAGCGGGGCACTAGATTTGCCCTTTTCCAGTCTTCTGGAATCTCCCCTGTCTCCCATGACTAAAGGCTCAGACACCTCCTCTATGAGTTCTCTAGGAAGCATTTCATCAGGCCCTGGTGACTTGCAGACATCTCACTTTTCTAAGTAATTTTTAACTTGTTCTTTTTTTTATTTTAACTTCTACACCTACCCCATTCCCACTGGCATTCACTATGTTAGGCACCTCGTCGCCATCCGTCTTCTTGACGAAATCCGAAACAAAGACGTCGTTAAGCCCCGCTGCCATTTCCAAGTTTCCTGTTATTGTTTCTCCCTCTTCACTGAGCAATGGGCCTACCCTGTCCTTGGCCTTCCTCTTGCTTCCAATGTATCTGTAGAATGTTTTCTTGTTACAAGTATCAGAGGGGTAGCCGGGTTAGTCTGAATCTGCAAAAGCGACGAGGAGTCCTGTGGCACCTTATAGACTAACTGAAGTGTAGGAGCATAAGCTTTCATGGGCAAAGACCCACTTCATCAGATGCATGTAGTGGAAATTTCCAGAGGCAGGAATAAAAAACTCCTGCCTCTGGAAATTTCCACTACATGCATCTGAGGAAGTGGGTCTTTGCCCACGAAAGCTTATGCTCCTACACTTCAGTTAGTCTATAAGGTGCCACAGGACTCCTTGTCGCTTTCTTGTTACAGTTTATGTCTCTAGCTAGATCTAGCTCGTTTTTTGCCTTTGCCTTCCTAATCTTGCCCCTGCATACTTGTGTTGTTTGTTATCCTTTGTAATTTGACCTAGTTTCCACTTGTTTTACAAGTCCTTTTGGATTTTTAGATCATGTAAGATCTCCTGGTTAAGCCAAGGTGGTCTCTTGACAGATTTCCTGGCTTTCCTACGCAGTGACATAGTTTGCTTTTGGGCCCTTAATAAAATCCCTTTGAAAAACTGCCAAGTCCCTTCATTTGTTTTCCTAGAACAACTCAACATTTCAGGGGGGCAGGGTCCCAAAATTGCTGCAGGCCGGGGATCACAGGAGGAGATGAGTCAACCAGGGAGTCGTGATCTGCTTGGGGGCCAACTGTCAACAGGAGAAGACGTAACCTTGACTGAGGAATTGTTCCTGCCCTCTGCAGGGGCTGTTCTGCCTCATGCCCAGGGCAGTTTGTAAGACACGCTCAGGCGCTCACTGCTCACACACACAGGGAAAGCTGCTGTCTGTCTATCCCCCCCCCCCCCGCCTGTCTGTCTAACCCCCCACACCTCCTCTGTTTATCTATCCCCACACATCCCTTCTGTCTCTCTGTCTAACCCCCCACACCTCCTCTATCTGTCTATCTATCCCCACACATCCCTTCTTCTCTCTGTCTATCCCCACACAACCGCTCTGTCTGTCCATTTAACCCCCCTGTCTGTCTATCTCCACATAACCCCTCTGTCTGTCTATCTATCCCCACACACCTCCTATGTCTGTCTGTCTATCTATTTATCTATCCATCCCTCACACAGCCATCGGGGCCCGTGGCTCTAGGCGGACTCGGCTGCCACCAAGGGTGCCACCGCCTGGGGCGCCCGATGATGACATCAGTCCATTGACGGCCCTGCAGGTGGGGGCGCCGATCGCATGCTCCGCCTGGGGCCCAGCTGCTGCAGCCAGCCTCGAGCCGCCTCTGCACCCTGTCTTTCTATCTATCCCCACAACCCCTCTGTCTGTCTGTCTAGCCCCACACACACACCCTGTCTGTCTATCTAGCCCCATAACCACCCCCCATCTCCATGGCCTCTGTGACCTCCCATCACCTCCCCCCACCGCTCATTCCGCGCTGCACGGGACACCCGCTCACTGCCGAGGGATGCAAAGCCCCGTGGTTATTCCCAGTGCGATGGGGTTCGGCGGTGCCCGTCCCTGGCCCAGCAGGCCCTCGCAGGGGAGCCAAGGCTGGGATGCCCTTCGCTGACAAGCCAGGGCTCTTTTGGGGACTACTGTATCTTTAACGGCCCCCCCCTCGCCCAGAGGGCGGTGGACCAATTCTGACTGGAGGAAGCGCGCGGCGGCGAGAGGGAAGTGAGCTTTAACAACTCCTGAGCCGGTCCCTGGGCGTTCATTAATGTTTCATGGTGCTTTCAATTATTGCCTCCTCTGCCACCGCCGTCATCTGTCTCTTCAAATCGACGGTGTAATAACCACTCGAGCAGAACTCCGCTGCCTGCCTGCATGCCTGGTGCTCCCCTCCCCTCCACGCTCACGCCCACGGGCCCTGCCACGGCCCGGGCCTGTCCGCCGCCATCTCCGGGGGGCTGGGGGCGCCTCAGACCCGCCTAGCTCAAATCAAGCAGCCCCAGCCCCGCTCCCCACGTAACTCTGTGGCATTGTCGCAAGGAGAGGCCTTGTCACGTCAGACGTTTCATGCGCCGGCTTGGCCAGACTTAGGCACACCCCTGTCGTGTGCCCTGCACACACATGTACACACACATGCATGCCCAGACCCACACACATAAATACTGCCACATGCTCAGCACGGCGAGGCCTGCATGCCCACACCCACACGCCTGCACGCACACCCTACGTGTGCACACACACACATGCTATCTGTGCACGTATACACAGGCCCGCACACATGCACACGCCATGTGTGCGCACACGCTCATGCATGCTGATAAGGGTGCACACACACTCACACACCTGCATCCCGACACATGGGCATGATGTATATGCACAAACAGATGAGTGAGCAGAGACCCCCACAGAGTCTACACACATACACCCCGGTCCATTCCAGAGACAGAGCACATCCACACGCACACAGATGCACAGATCCTCGCCAACACATTCACACACAGACGCACACAGGCGGGGCCTCTCCCTTGACACACACATCGACTGGGACGAGCTCTGTGTGTAGCGCCAGAACCTGTCTGACACAAGCGGGTCCCTCCCCATCTTGGTCACTTCCCGGTGACCTCAGTGGCGGGTTTCTTCCGCTCGGGCCGCAGGGGTCTGCTCCCCATTCGTGCGCTACCTTGTCAGGCTTTGCCATGGCCTGGCTGTGCTGGATCCTGCCCCAGGCCCTACGGAGCCCCGGCAGAGCCTGCTGGAGAGGGGCACAGTCCAGCCATGCACTGGCAGATGAACTGGGGATCAGAGACTTACAAGCACTGGGAACGGCGGGGCCCCCAGACAAGTCCTACCAGAGCGCCGCTGGCAACCCCCCACCACTGCGCCCTCCAGGCCTTTCCATCCCACGAGGATTTTTTTTCCATCCCGGTGTGGAATAAATGTTGTTCTGTGCACCAAGGCATGTGGGGATGTGCACCCCCGTAGAAACAAACAGTGGAGCGGTGGGCGCTCTGCTGATCAGCAGGGCAGCAGCTGAACCGCTCAGAGTGGCCACGCGAGCGCCTGGCTTCCTGGGAGCACTGCCCGGCACCCCAGGGAAGCTGGGGTTGCAAAGCAGCCCCCTCGGCTTGTGCCTCAATTTGGGGCCTGTGGCGGCAGGTGGTGGCACCAGGGTGGGCCCCTCAGCGGGTGCTGCAAAGAAAGCCAACGTCTGCAGGAGCGACATCCCGCTGGAGCCCCCGGCGCCACGGAACCACCCGGCTCTGGACAGGCCAGAGGCCCCCGGGGCTGCCCCACGCCGGGCAGTCGGCTGCGCACGTTCGCCCACGTCTGGGGCGTCTGCAGCCTCCAGGGGGCCGGAGCGTGAGCCGGAAGGGCCGTTCCCCACAGGAGCCCCTCACCAGGGACGCTGCACCCAGAGCCGGGTGAGTGCGAGCGGGCGGCCCCACTGGAGATGAGGCCTGCCTGGCAGAGGGGAGGCGTTGGGGGAGGGGTTGGGCGTGGGTATGGTGGCATCCAAAACGTGGCCAGGCTGCCACCCCGGCGCGTGGGGCTTTGCGACACTAAGAAACGTCCAGTCTCTGGCCTGAGCTGAGCGGGGTCCAGGCAGGGTGCAGGAAGCCCCCGAGCAGTGACCCCCCAGCTCCGGCAGCCTCTGGGACGGCGCCACGGTGCCTCTGCCAAGGGCTCGTCTGGGCCCCGGGGACGGCAGGGAGATGGGGACCCCTGTGAGGCCCCTCTGGGAGGTGCTGGCTGCGCATAGCACCCCGCGCCCTCCACGCCCCTGGCCTCAGGCGAGACGCAGGCTCCCTCGTGCCGCTGGGAGCCGAGCAGCCGCTCCACGTGTTCGCTGGACACGGCCGTCTCCAGAGGCAACGCCACAAGAGTACAAACGAGGAAAGAACCGGGCCCAGAACGAACCAGAGTGAGCAGTGTCGGCTGTGAATAGACGCCCCCAAGACTAGCATGCGCGCACACACAGACACACGTGCACACACATACACTTGTGCATGTGCACGCACATACGTGCACGCAGACACGCACGCATTCACAAATACACATGCATACGCGCACACACACAGGCAGGGAAAGAGGTGTCCCCTTAAAGAGCCAGGATGCTGACTTTGCCTGGCACCTGGACACACAGGGATGCAGTTGCAGGCCGGGAATGTTCACAGAGCCCCCAGGGCCGCTCTGGACATGCGCACACACACACACACACACACACTTATGCACAAGCCCCCTGCCCTGGCCCCTCCTTCAGTCCCCACGCTGTTCTTTTCTGACTGCGCCCAGCTTGCTCAGGGGGCAGTGTGTCCCGTGCTCAGAGCAGCAGGCAGGGCACCAGGACCCCAAGGCCTGCTTCCGGCTCTGTCACTGTCTCGCTGGCTGGGTCCTTTTGCCGCTCTGGGCCTCAGTTTCCCTGTTTGCCCGGGAGAGGAGACTGTGCCGCTCCTCAAGGCGGGTGGTGGCGTGTTTGTAAAGAGCATGGAGAGCCTTGAATGACAGGTGCTCTGACCAGATGGGGCTGGGCTGATGTGTTAAATGCGCTATTCTTAGACGGATTATTAATTCCTGCGATTCGCCAGGCCCAGACCCCCTGCCGGGGCGGCCGCTTGGTTCCCGTTTCTGGGCTTTGCGGCCCACCGTGCAGCGCATGTGAGAGGGGCCTCGTGCGCAGGGGCCTGGCTTCGCCGGCGGATGCAGGGAACCTCAGAACGACCGGCCGGAGACTTTCCTGCTGGTCCCGGCTGCCCTGGCGCCGGGGTCCCACACCAGGCTGGTGCTGCAGAGAAGGCTGGGGCAGTCCTGTGCTGCAGGAGCCCAGCCAAGACAGGCTCATGCCTGGGGATTTGGAGAGCCTCTGTCTGCTCCCCACCCCCCTCGCTCTCGCTAATCCCCACAAATGCTAAGAGATTGAAATGTGGCATTTTCCAATCTAATCAGCCTTCCCAAGTGGCGCTGCCGGGAGCAGACCCGCCGCTGGCTCTGCGGAGCATTGAGTGAATGTCGGGGTCACGACGCAGCCTCCGCTCCAGACACAGGCACCCGCCCTGGGCAGGGAGACTGGGGCCCCGGTGGACAGCGCTGCTAGACGCCCCCTCGCACTGCAGCCCTGAGAACAAGGGGGAGGTCCCCCCTCTGGCTCTGCCCTCCCCAGGCCAGGGCCCTGCCAGTGCAGCGGCCCCTGGGTGCATGCACGGGGAGGGGTGCTAGATGGTCAATGGGGGGTAAGGGGAAAGAGGAGGGGCCGGGGTGGTGGAGGGGGAAGGGCAGGGGAGAGGTGGGGGGAAAGGCAGGGGCGGGGCAGAGCAGGGGGAGAGGCGGGGCCTGGGGCAGAGGGGGGTTCTCCAAGCCGCCCGGGTCTCCGTGCACGCCCATAGCAATGGGACGACGTAGCGCTGTTATCTGGGCCCCGCCCCGCCCTGACTCCAGGAGCTACGCAGCGAGCAGCCCGACGCAGGGAGGAGCGAACCGTCTCCGCCGACACACGGGGCCTCACCTCCCAGCCAACGGCCAGGACACCCTCCCCGCGCTCACACCCGGGCCCGCGGCGAGGCCCCGCTGGGCTCGCAGCCACGTCCTCTGTCGCCTGTTTGTAAGAAGGGGCTTGTCTCTGGGTCTGCAACACGCCCCGAGCGCCGGGGGGCTGTGATCCCTGCCTTGCCCTGACCAGTGGGTCCAGCTGGGACTGAGACGGGTTGGTTGAAACTGACGTGTCTCTGAACAATGCTCCGATGTGGCAGAGCTGGCAGGGCGCCCCGCCCGTCGTGGATTTCAGCCGGGACGCTTTATTTGTCCACGCTTTGGGGGCACGGGCTGCGCCACTCTGTGCGGGGGCCGCGTCCAGGCTGAGCCCCCCCCTTGGGACTGGGCTCTAAATAATGACCCTCATGCTAACCAATAGCCAGGCATCCGAAGAAGGGGGCTGTGCCGGCGACAGCCCACGAGCCCGTCTGCATGTGTCAGTCAGTAACTGGAAAAGCGTAAAACCCGAGGGCTGGTCTTGCAGCACCGCGGAGACGACCCCCGCCCCCCGAGCTGAACGTAACAAGGGCTCCATGAGCAGCTCCCACCCCTGTCCCGCGCCGCCCCCAGCCAGGGCTCAGCCTGAGCCTCGCGGCACAGCGAACCGGGCTCCGTGTCCCCGCGGGGCAGGCGGTTTTGCAGGCGCCTGGCCCCAGCCCACGTTCCATCGGCTCGGCCCCTCCGGCCGAACGTGACCCGGTTTCGATCAGAAACGGTCGGTACCAAATTCTGACGCTGAAAACGGGACCTGCGCTCAGAGCCTCCCGGACCCACGAGCCAGCTCACGTCTTCCCACACGGCAGACGCTGGGTCCCAGTGTGCTAGGCCTGTGGCGGCAGAGGCACATGCAGCTCTTCGCCGTCCAACGCCCAGCTCCTGAAGCACCGCGGCCTGTGGGGGGGTTGCTCCTGGGAGCAGCCCGCTGAGCCCGCGAGGCCGAGGCAGGCAGAGGGCGCTAAACATGCAGAACTGCTTGGGGGCTTGGGCCTTCGGTGTTTCCAGCCTAGAGCTCCTGCCCAGGGCCTGTGGCTCCATCCTTGTCCGCCAGCTGCCCTCCCCCAAGAGCGCTGAGCAGTGGGCAAGCCTGGAGCATTTGGGCAGCAGGACGTTTCTGAGCTGCCAAAGGGCCGGGAAGTAAATATGGGATATTGTGTGGCTTGGAATCCCCCTCGGCTCTTTATTGCTCCATTTCACAGACAGGGAAACTGAGGCTTGCCCAGGGCACTCAGGTCCCACCTTCTCCAGGGGAGAGGGAGGAGCTGAGCCGTGCGGAGGGAGAGCAAGGCAGGGGGCGGGCTCTGCGGCACCTTGGAACAAGCGTGGAACTGAGGACGGGTTCAGAACCAAATCTCTCGCGGTGTCTCCGTCCTTCCCCAGCTTGGGCACCGCCACTACCCATCCTCTCTGGCGAAGGCTGCACAGCGCTGGGGCACCGAGCCGCGCAGCCTGGCACTTCACCCGCTCTGGGTGGGATGAGGTGGGTTTCCAAGCCCCTGCAAGATGACTAGGAGATGGTAATTATTAACGACGGAAAGAGGAGCCAAGCAGCTTTGTGGTAGCGCCCGGCCATCAGGAGAGGCAGCTGCCGCACGTAGGAAGGGAAAGAAAGGCGGAAAAAAGGGAATAAACAAGTTTTTTTTTTAATAAAATTAAAAACCCAGGGAAATAAATTAATGTAGAATTAAAGTGCCAGGCAAGGAGGGGGAGGGGCCCGCGCGAAAACAAGACGAATATTGGGGACCAGGGCAGAGTGGGAGGAAGAGAAACGCCAGCACGGCATGTGGGGTTCGATCCGGCCTGGCGATGGGGGGGCCACGCGCTGCTCACCCCTGGGTCCAGCTTCCTGCCCCACGGCCCAGCCACCGCGCATGCCGGCTGCAGGCAACCAGGCTTTGCCGAGCGGCGATGCAAAGGCAGGGCAGACGCTGGAACCGCCCCAAGTGCACCGGCAGGACCCGCGCTGGGATCCAGGGCGCCCGCTAGCCTGGAGCCCGAAGGGGTCTGTGTCGAGGGGCAGGGTGGATGGGTCACACCAGGACACGGCGTCCCGGGGAATCTGCTGGTGAAAAGGGGGGCGGGGTGTCGATCCCAGGCTGCACGAATACGTTCATGTCCAGGAGGGAGAGAATTGGCCCCAAAAAGCTGCAAAACATTTTTCACAAAACTCCCAAATTTTTCATTTTCTGACTTTGGTGAAAATTCCTTGTGCGAGGGGGGGGGGGGGGGCAGGGGGAGGTTCCTGAGCCGCCGGCACTGGCCAGCAAGGGGAGCGTCCCTGCAGCGCGGTCGCCCTGCTCCGTGTCCGTTGCTCACTCCAAACCCTAGAGCCAGGGGCCCCGCCCGGCCAGTGCAGATCCCGCCCCACCGAGTCCCTGTTCTGCAGGAGCCCCTGGCCGGAGCACGGGGAGGAGGGCTGAACGGGAGGGGCTGTGCGGGCGCCATTGTGAGAGCAGACCCGGCGGGACCCCCCCCGCCCTGCAGAGCCCAGCGAGGCGCCCGGGCCGCGGGGAAGGAGCTGAGTCTGCGCCGCGAATGTGGAATTATCAGCTCAGAGCAGCAGCAAATAAATGAAAGATGCGCCGAGTTTCGGTGCCTTTGATGTACAGATGACGGCTGCGTGTGTCTGTGCGGGGGGGGGGGGTTCTCCGCTGTCTGGGCGGGGGGGGGTTGGTTTTCTCTGCTGTCTGTGCGGGGGGGGGTTGGTTTTCTCTGCTGTCTGTGCGGGGGGGGGGGGGTTTCTCCGCTGTCTGTGCGGGGGGGTGGGTTTTCTCCGCTGTCTGGGCGGGGGGGCAGCTCCCATATCAAAGTCTCTTTTCTCTGGCTGGCTAGTTAGCGCGGCTCCCAGGCTGGGCGGGTGAGCGGGTGCAGGCGCTAAGGGGCCTGCCGCTGCCCTGGGGGTCCCCTGGCTTGGTCAGTGAGCGCGTCTCGCTCTGGGGGGATGGGCCCTCGCGCCCCACGGGCCGGCCTGTGGCTGTGGGCAGGGCAGGCTGCAGGGGGCGAGGGGGCCTTGCTCTGGTTCCTCGGCTGCTTTGAGAGCCCAGGGGCGCTCGCGTCTCAGTCGGGGGCTCCCGGCGCCTGCCCAACGCAGAGACACAAGGGCCCCTAGATCCCTGCTTTGCACGGGCCCCGCCGGGGGCGCCAATCCCGCGAGGCCGGCCTGGGCTGCCCATGGGCCCTGCGGCGGGTTCCGCAAAGGCCGAGGGCAGAGCCAGGAGCTGGGCGGCGCGGGGGGTGCAGGCTCAGGGGGGCAGCCGGGGAAACGAGCTGCTGAGTGTCCCGGGCCACGCGGCCTTTCCACGCGACTCCCCAGAGCCTCGCGCCGGAGCGGAGGGCAGGGGAGCACGCGGCCTGCCTCAGACGGGGGGGTGCAGGACCCAGAGAGAGCAGGGTCGCTCCGTCTGCAGCCTGGCCATGGGCCACTGGAATTCAACACACACAAAAGTGCGAGGGGGGGGGGGGGTCTTGGCCTCGCCCGCTATAGGGCCAGGGTCCAATTGTGGCCCCCAGGGGCTCAGAGCCAGCCCACTCCCTCCCTCCCTCTCTCCGCCTGGCCCGCCCCCTCGTGCTCTCCCCTCCCTTCCCTTCCACCCCCAGAGCTGCCCTACCCCCCCGGCTCTTTGCTCCATGGTGCCTGGGCTGCGGGGTGGCCGGGGCGCGGAGCTGCGCGGGGAGGGCAGAGCAGTGACGCGCCCGCAGGGCACCTTCCTGCGCCGGTTCTCACAGCCCGTGTTCCCGGCTGGCGGGGCACCTGGGCGGCTCCCAGGAGAGATTCCGGTGCTGCCCAGTGGACTGGCCGAGCGCCCCCAGCTGGCAGCGTGGGTTTCTACTGGTGGTGCACATGTGACATGCCGGAGTGCACAGAACAACATTTATTCCGCACACGGATGGACAATATTAGGGGGACCTTTGCTCACCACCGGCCTGGCTGAGCCCCGAGGGGCTCCGGCATCAAGCAGGCCCTTGGGATTCTGATCCTTCATTTCAACCCTGCCCTGCAGGTGCTGGAATCGGGGTTCTGGGGGCTGCTGCAGCCTCTAGCACGAAGTGGTTTCCATTCTACCTAGGGTGCTTGGCACCCTGCCCCCCCCCCACCTTTCCCTCCCTCTGTGCCCCTCCCCCACGCTTTCCCTTCCCCCTCCCCCCCGCCTGTGTCTCAATCATCCCATGCCACATGGCACAGAGCCCCCCTCCCCCTGGCACCCGGAGGCTGGCGGCGGGACCCGCAGCACCCAGCTGAGGCTGGTGGGGGCGGCAGCGGCAGCGGAGGGACAAAGCCGAGCAGCCAGGCCTGCCCCTGCGTCTGCGTGCAAAGAGTTAAGGCTCTGATCTGCCGCGTGAGTTGTGGGGAGAAGCCGCTTGCCACGCGGCGCTGGCACAATGAGACGGAGGCACGTTAATCGCGCCTCCCACTGCTCCATCGCTTCTGCTCCAGTGGCCCCATTGAAGATTTCACTTTTCTTTTAACAGTCAGAATAACAGAATGTGACATTAAGCCTTTTACATGCAGCAATTTATTCTGAAATATCGGGGCACTCCAGGCAGGCTCCGGCACAGTAAATAAGCCAGGCGGGAGCCGGGCCACGGAGCCGGGCTGCGGCGAGCACACAGGAGGCAGGCGGTGCTGGCGTGGGCAAAGGGGGCTCCCTGTGACCCGTAATGACTGAACAATCGGAGCTGGAGAGAAACCCCCCCCCCCCGTCAGGGCAGCAGGGCCCAGGCGTCCCCCGAACAGACATCAGGCAGAGAACGTCACCGGGAGGCAGCGTCGCCGTGGGGCGGACGGGGAATGAGCCAACCCCCGGGAAGGCCTGTGCTGTCGGCCCAGACCCTGCATTTCTGTTGGGCCTGTAATGACCCCGGAGCCCCGGATGTCCCAGCGCCACAGGAAGGCGGCAGCCACCTCTGGGGCGGAGGGGGCAGCAGATGAGCCCTGCCCAGCAACATGCCCAGCGGTTTGGGGGGCACAAAGGGGCGTACTCCCCACACCAGCCCCCTGCAAGGGGCTCACGCAGCCAGTGAAGGTGCAAATGGAGAGATTTAGGCTTGGAGGAGACGGCTGGCGGGAAGCGGGCTGGCCTGCAGAACACTGGGGTGGGGACCAGGCAGCGGGGGGCTGCAGGGGCCATGGCTCCCCAGGAGGGAAGGGGGAGGATCCCGGAGTGGGAGCCTGGTAGGATGCAGTCCGGGGGCGAGAGCCGCAAAGCTGGGCTGCTTGGAAAGGGGCCCCGGGCTGGCCCCCAGACAAGAGGGGGGCCGGGTTCCCCTGCGAGGGGTGCCACGAAGGGAGGATAGAGCCAGGCAGGGCGGGAAGAGGTGCCACCCAGCACTTGGGGGTCTCAGAGCCCTGCGTGTTCCCTGGCTACGCCCCAGCGCTGGCGTTGAGTGTCCCAGCCTGTCACCTGGCACCGTGCCCCGCGCAGTGACCCTCGTGGGGAATGCACCCTGCCCGCCTGGCACCGTGCCCCGCGCAGTGACCCACGTGGGGAATGCACCCTGCCCGCCTGGCACCGTGCCCCGCGCAGTGACCCTCGTGGGGAATGCACCCTGCCCGCCTGGCACCGTGCCCCGCGCAGTGACCCTCGTGGGGAATGCACCCTGCCCGCCTGGCACCGTGCCCCGCGCAGTGACCCGCGTGGGGAATGCACCCTGCCCGCCTGGCACCGTGCCCCGCGCAGTGACCCACGTGGGGAATGCACCCTGCCCGCCTGGCACCGTGCCCCGCGCAGTGACCCACGTGGGGAATGCACCCTGCCCCCCTGGCACCGTGTCCCGCGCAGTGACCCTCGTGGGGAATGCACCCTGCCCGCCTGGCACCGTGCCCCGCGCAGTGACCCTCGTGGGGAATGCACCCTGCCCGCCTGGCACCGTGTCCCGCGCAGTGACCCGCGTGGGGAATGCACCCTGCCCGCCTGGCACCGTGTCCCGCGCAGTGACCCGCGTGGGGAATGCACCCTGCCCCCCTGGCACCGTGCCCCGCGCAGTGACCCTCGTGGGGAATGCACCCTGCCCGCCTGGCACCGTGCCCCGCGCAGTGACCCGCGTGGGGAATGCACCCTGCCCGCCTGGCACCGTGCCCCCCGCAGTGACCCACGTGGGGAATGCACCCTGCCCGCCTGGCACCGTGCCCCGCGCAGTGACCCTCGTGGGGAATGCACCCTGCCCGCCTGGCACCGTGTCCCGCGCAGTGACCCGCGTGGGGAATGCACCCTGCCCGCCTGGCACCGTGTCCCGCGCAGTGACCCGCGTGGGGAATGCACCCTGCCCCCCTGGCACCGTGCCCCGCGCAGTGACCCTCGTGGGGAATGCACCCTGCCCGCCTGGCACCGTGCCCCGCGCAGTGACCCGCGTGGGGAATGCACCCTGCCCGCCTGGCACCGTGCCCCCCGCAGTGACCCACGTGGGGAATGCACCCTGCCCGCCTGGCACCGTGCCCCCCGCAGTGACCCACGTGGGGAATGCACCCTGCCCGCCTGGCACCGTGCCCCGCGCAGTGACCCGCGTGGGGAATGCACCCTGCCCCCCTGGCACCGTGCCCCGCGCAGTGACCCACGTGGGGAATGCACCCTGCCCGCCTGGCACCGTGCCCCGCGCAGTGACCCGCGTGGGGAATGCACCCTGCCCGCCTGGCACCGTGCCCCGCGCAGTGACCCGCGTGGGGAATGCACCCTGCCCGCCTGGCACCGTGCCCCGCGCAGTGACCCGTGTGGGGAATGCACCCTGCCCGCCTGGCACCGTGCCCCGCGCAGTGACCCGCGTGGGGAATGCACCCTGCCCTCCTGGCACTGTGCCCCGCGCAGTGACCCGCGTGGGGAATGCACCCTGCCCGCCTGGCACCGTGCCCCGCGCAGTGACCCGTGTGGGGAATGCACCCTGCCCGCCTGGCACCGTGCCCCGCGCAGTGACCCACGTGGGGAATGCACCCTGCCCGCCTGGCACCGTGCCCCGCGCAGTGACCCGTGTGGGGAATGCACCCTGCCCGCCTGGCACCGTGCCCCGCGCAGTGACCCACGTGGGGAATGCACCCTGCCCGCCTGGCACCGTGCCCCGCGCAGTGACCCTCGTGGGGAATGCACCCTGCCCCCCTGGCACCGTGCCCCGCGCAGTGACCCACGTGGGGAATGCACCCTGCCCGCCTGGCACCGTGCCCCGCGCAGTGACCCACGTGGGGAATGCACCCTGCCCGCCTGGCACCGTGCCCCGCGCAGTGACCCTCGTGGGGAATGCACCCTGCCCGCCTGGCACCGTGTCCCGCGCAGTGACCCTCGTGGGGAATGCACCCTGCCCGCCTGGCACCGTGTCCCGCGCAGTGACCCTCGTGGGGAATGCAACCTGCCCGCCTGGCACCGTGTCCCGCGCAGTGACCCGCGTGGGGAATGCACCCTGCCCGCCTGGCACCGTGCCCCGCGCAGTGACCCGCGTGGGGAATGCACCCTGCCCGCCTGGCACCGTGCCCCGCGCAGTGACCCGCGTGGGGAATGCACCCTGCCCGCCTGGCACCGTGCCCCGCGCAGTGACCCGCGTGGGGAATGCACCCTGCCCGCCTGGCACCGTGCCCCGCGCAGTGACCCGCGTGGGGAATGCACCCTGCCCGCCTGGCACCGTGCCCCGCGCAGTGACCCGCGTGGGGAATGCACCCTGCCCGCCTGGCACCGTGCCCCGCGCAGTGACCCGCGTGGGGAATGCACCCTGCCCGCCTGGCACCGTGCCCCGCGCAGTGACCCGCGTGGGGAATGCACCCTGCCCGCCTGGCACCGTGCCCCGCGCAGTGACCCGCGTGGGGAATGCACCCTGCCCGCCTGGCACCGTGACCCACGCAGTGACCCGCGTGGGGAATGCACCCTACCCGCCTGGCACCGTGCCCCGCGCAGTGACCCGCGTGGGGAATGCACCCTGCCCGCCTGGCACCGTGCCCCGCACAGTGACCCGCGTGGGGAATGCACCCTGCCCGCCTGGCACCGTGCCCCGCGCAGTGACCCGCGTGGGGAATGCACCCTGCCCGCCTGGCACCGTGCCCCGCGCAGTGACCCGCGTGGGGAATGCACCCTGCCCGCCTGGCACCGTGTCCCGCGCAGTGACCCGCGTGGGGAATGCACCCTGCCCCCCTGGCACCGTGCCCCGCGCAGTGACCCACGTGGGGAATGCACCCTGCCCGCCTGGCACCGTGCCCCGCGCAGTGACCCGCGTGGGGAATGCACCCTGCCCGCCTGGCACCGTGTCCCGCGCAGTGACCCGCGTGGGGAATGCACCCTGCCCTCCTGGCACTGTGCCCCGCGCAGTGACCCGCGTGGGGAATGCACCCTGCCCGCCTGGCACCGTGCCCCGCGCAGTGACCCGTGTGGGGAATGCACCCTGCCCGCCTGGCACCGTGCCCCGCGCAGTGACCCGTGTGGGGAATGCACCCTGCCCGCCTGGCACCGTGCCCCGCGCAGTGACCCGCGTGGGGAATGCACCCTGCCCGCCTGGCACCGTGCCCTGCACAGTGACCCGCGTGGGGAATGCACCCTGCCCGCCTGGCACCGTGCCCCGCGCAGTGACCCACGTGGGGAATGCACCCTGCCCGCCTGGCACCGTGCCCCGCGCAGTGACCCTCGTGGGGAATGCACCCTGCCCGCCTGGCACCGTGCCCCGCGCAGTGACCCGTGTGGGGAATGCACCCTGCCCGCCTGGCACCGTGCCCCGCGCAGTGACCCTCGTGGGGAATGCACCCTGCCCGCCTGGCACCGTGCCCCCCGCAGTGACCCGCGTGGGGAATGCACCCTGCCCGCCTGGCACCGTGCCCCGCGCAGTGACCCGCGTGGGGAATGCACCCTGCCCGCCTGGCACCGTGCCCCACGCAGTGACCCGTGTGGGGAATGCACCCTGCCCGCCTGGCACCGTGCCCCGCGCAGTGACCCGCGTGGGGAATGCACCCTGCCCCCCTGGCACCGTGCCCCGCGCAGTGACCCGTGTGGGGAATGCACCCTGCCCGCCTGGCACCGTGCCCCGCGCAGTGACCCGCGTGGGGAATGCACCCTGCCCCCCTGGCACCGTGCCCCGCGCAGTGACCCGTGTGGGGAATGCACCCTGCCCGCCTGGCACCGTGCCCCGCACAGTGACCCGCGTGGGGAATGCACCCTGCCCGCCTGGCACCGTGCCCCGCGCAGTGACCCGCGTGGGGAATGCACCCTGCCCGCCTGGCACTGTGCCCCGCGCAGTGACCCACGTGGGGAATGCACCCTGCCCGCCTGGCACTGTGCCCCGCGCAGTGACCCACGTGGGGAATGCACCCTGCCCGCCTGGCACCGTGCCCCGCGCAGTGACCCGCGTGGGGAATGCACCCTGCCCGCCTGGCACCGTGCCCCGCGCAGTGACCCGCGTGGGGAATGCACCCTGCCCGCTGGGGGACAGCCGCGCCTCGCAGGGGAAAGCCACCGTCCACGAGGCAGCTTGTGGACCAGGCTCGCCCGGGCCGGTCCCCTCTCCAGCTGTGCCTGCCCTGGAGAGGTGCTTCTCAGCTGGCCCCAGAGCTGGCTGTCCTCTCGCCCAGAGCCGCGATGTAAATGAAGAAAAACAAGTGGCTGGAGCGATGGACGCGCCAAGGCTGGGTACCGCTGTCCCGGGGCCGGCGGGACTGCAGCTGGCCCCTTAGTGCGAGAGCAAATGCACTGAAGTTACCAGCTCTGGGGCCCCCAGCGCAGCGGGCGGGTCCAGCTCCGGTAAGTGACCCGGCCTCCTGCGGTGGGTGCTGCATTAATCCAAGGAAGGGCTGCGACTGCCAGGGACCCTGGGATCTGTCGGCCCCATGGATCTGAGCAGGGCGGGCCGGGTGGTGTCTCCGCCTCATGCCACGCTCCCCGGCTGGCTCCTTAGCTAGCCCCCCACGCCGCTGCGGGGCCTGCCAGCTGAAGCCCGCCCTGCTGCTCCGGGCTCAGCCAGGAACCCTCGCCGCCTGTGGCAGAGCCCCCGGCTTTGCTCCCAGCATCAGCAGGGGGATGGTGCCTCCGGGCAATTCATTGGCTTTGCCGGCTGCCCGCCCCAAGCCGCCAACCCCGAGGGAGACGTTTCAGCCACCGCATTCTCCAGGCCGGCACCGCATCCTGCTACCGCCCCCAAGGGTTCTGTGCCCTGCGGGGGGTCCAGAGAGGGCAGCTTTGCCCACTAGACCAGGTGCATCCTCCCATGCTGGCCAGCGAGGCCCCTGCGCTGGGTGCACCAAACAGTTGCTGCTGGCAGGCCAGGAATTTCTGCATATGCCCAAGGGCGCTGCCCGTGGCAAGGACCACGCCGAGGCCTTGGCTCCGGGTTCCACAGCCCACGGCCGCGTTTTAGTGCCGTCGGCAGGCGTCAGCGCTGCTGCGTCATTAGCCACAGTTTATCCTTGTGTCCCACTTCTCCTCCGAGCAGCTCCCAGGGCTCTTCGAAGGCAGGGAGAGCGGCGCCTCCCCGCTCCCTGGGAGTGCACGAGGCTGCATCTGACCGTGCACCCTGGGCCAACAGCAAACCGAGCTGGGCGGGGTACAGAGGCGCTGGGCTGCCAGCAGTGAATAAAGCGTCTCCATGAAAACAGAACTAGGGAGCTCTGCGGTGCACGCTGGGCCCGCTCTCCCAGGAGTGGGACACGCCAGACGCAGCGTCCCCAGCCGTGGCGCTAGGCTGATCGCAGGGCGCGGAACCGCCGCGGCAGCTCACGCTCTGCTGTTCCACAGGCCACAGACACACAAGATGGCCCTGGCAGCACAGACCCGTCCCGCCGCGCACGCTCACGTGGGAACAGGCCCGTCTAAGCTCTCGCGGCTGGATTCAGACTCCGCAGTGGGCGCACGTCCGCTCAGACACCTTCTGTGCTGCCCGCTGAGGGCTAACCCCGGGCACCCGGGCCGTGTCACGTGCCAGCCCTGATCACCCCGTGTGCTCGGCACAGAGCCATCGCGGGCTGCTTTAAAGTGCCTGCTTCCAGCTGCCTGGACTCCCACGCTGCCCGGGGGCTTGGCAGCCAGGACCAGCGCCCCGCTGAGGCTATTTCAAACACTCCTGCGGTGCAGTCCAGTCCTCAGCTGCTCTGGGTGCTCCCGATGGCCCTAAGGAAACCCCTGTGGCACTGCACTGTGGCCCGGACCCCACGTGGGCAGAGCCACAACACTCAGGCCACGGCTACACTGTGGCGCTATTTCGGGATGCTGGAGGTAACGAACTATAATGGGCGCGCCATTCCGAGGTCCCTGTATGCCTCGTTCCGCACGCGGTGAGGCACGCTTCGGAAGAGCCGGCTGCGCAGACAGCGCCAAAGTACAAAATAAACTCTTTCGAAATTGACTCGAAATAAGTGACGCAATTCGCCTAGCTTCCTTTGAGCTCCGGGGGCCGTGTAGACACCCCCTGGGGACGGGCTGTGCGGGGCCGGGGGCCGTGTAGACACCCCTGGGGACGGGCTGTGTGGGGCCTGGGGCTGTGTAGACGCCCCTGGGGACGGGCTGTGCGGGGACGGGGGCCATGTAGACACCCCTGGGGACGGGCTGTGCGGGGACGGGGGCCGTGTAGACACCCCTGGGGACGGGCTGTGCGGGGCCGGGGGCCATGTAGACACCCCTGGGGACGGGCTGTGCGGGGACGGGGGCCGTGTAGACACCCCCTGGGGACGGGCTGTGCGGGGACGGGGGCCGTGTAGACACCCCTGGGGACGGGCTGTGCGGGGCCGGGGGCCATGTAGACACCCCTGGGGACGGGCTGTGCGGGGACGGGGGCCGTGTAGACACCCCTGGGGACGGGCTGTGTGGGGCCGGGGGCCCTGTAGACACCCCTGGGGACGGGCTGTGCAGGGACGGGGGCCGTGTAGACACCCCCTGGGGACGGGCTGTGTGGGGCCGGGTGCCATGTAGACACCCCTGGGGAGGGGCTGTGTGGGGCCGGGGGCCCTGTAGACACCCCTGGGGACGGGCTGTGCGGGGCCGGGGGCCGTGTAGACACCCCTGGGGACGGGCTGTGCAGGGACGGGGGCCGTGTAGACACCCCCTGGGGACGGGCTGTGTGGGGCCGGGGGCCCTGTAGACACCCCTGGGGACGGGCTGTGCGGGGCCGGGGGCCGTGTAGACACCCCTGGGGACGGGCTGTGCAGGGACGGGGGCCGTGTAGACACCCCTGGGGACGGGCTGTGTGGGGCCGGGGGCCCTGTAGACACCCCTGGGGACGGGCTGTGTGGGGCCGGGGGCCCTGTAGACACCCCTGGGGACGGGCTGTGTGGGGCCGGGGGCCATGTAGACACCCCTGGGGACGGGCTGTGTGGGGCCGGGGGCCCTGTAGACACCCCTGGGGACGGGCTGTGTGGGGCCGGGGGCCCTGTAGACACCCCTGGGGACGGGCTGTGTGGGGCCGGGGGCCATGTAGACACCCCTGGGGACGGGCTGTGTGGGGCCGGGTGCCATGTAGACACCCCTGGGGAGGGGCTGTGTGGGGCCGGGGGCCGTGTAGACACCCCTGGGGACGGGCTGTGTGGGGCCGGGGGCTGTGTAGATGCTGCAGCAAGGTGCCCTGCTCAGCTGGAGAGGGGCGGGACTGGCTGTGGCCCTTGGGCAGCGTCCAGGGTTCACGGCTCCCACCATTCGCCCGCCGCGTTGGCCCGTCCCCACAGCCCAGTCCCAGCCGGTCTCTGCCCGGGCTGGCCTGTGAGCGGCCCCTGCCGAGCTCGTCACGCCGCACAGCCGCCCGCCCTGCCCCCAGTCTCGCCCTCTCCCCAGGGTCAGGGCGGGAGGGAAACACGTGCTGAGCTGGGTGCCCCGGTTGCGTCTCGCCCTTCCCACTAGGCCACACTGCCTCGAGCAAAGCTGCCGGGCCGTGGGCTCCCCAGTGCACGGAAAGCAACCCTCGCAGCCGCTGCACCGAGGCCGGGGGAGACTCCCAGCCCAGGCTGGACGCGCTGGGCCTCAGAGGAGCGGGCCCGCCTGGCAGAGCCCAAGGTGGCCGGGGGCAGCCCTGCCCCACTGCACCCGTCCTGACCTGTGCGCCGCGTGGGCCTGGCCCTGAGGCCTGCGCTGTTTCACAAGCCCCGTGGTGGCTCGGCAGGCGCTGCCCGGCCCGGATCGCGACCCAGCAGGGCTCAGCGATGGGAGCTGACCCCATCCCCCTGCAGGACACTGGGCTGCAGCCCCCTTGCCGTTGCAGGGGGAGCGGAGGCCCGAGAGGGGCCGGAGCTCTCCCCAGCGGGTGACTGTAGCGGGACTGGCAGCCTCCTGCCTCCCGGCTCAGCGTGGCGCGCTCTCGACAGCGGCTCGTTTGCCAAGAAAGCCCTCGCCGCCGTTTACAGGGACAGACGGGGACTTTTATGTGCAATCTGCACAGCTCTCCAGAAAGCACTTACCGTTATGGTGCTCGTGAAATTTATAGCCAGTTGGCAGGGCTGCCCGCTGCCTCCCCTCCGCCAGCCACCATGGAAGGAGCCAGCCACACATTCAAGTGGCATGAAAGGCATTTCTACAAGTCAGGCTCCTGCCCAGTCTTCTACACTCTAACAAGTCTCTAACAAGCAGGCAGGGTCTCTTTGTGCCCAGGGAGAACAATCCCTTTCAGAAATGGCCTTTTCACAAAGCCTGCACCTTCCCTCTAATTAAGGTTAAATAGCTCCATGTTTTCTGGCCAATTTCATTCTTTTCCCTTATTCCCCTCTTAACAAGGCAGCCTTTAAAAAGGCTCCACTAATTGGTGTCTGCTTCTCACATACCAGGCATGCTTTGATAGCCGGCTAGAATGCCTCCCCCATCCATCAAACGTACCGAGCGCCCGCCGGCTAACGCGCTCCATGTGTCTTCCGCAGGACTGCGCCGTGCGGCAGGTCCCCAGGCCCGGGCGTGCCCGTTCCCACCTGCCCCCTCGCGCCGCCCGGCAAGCAGGTCCTGCCCCTGCTGCGCCCGCCCCCCCAGCCCCCTGGGAACAGGCAACGAGAGGCGCCCAGGGCAGACGGGCAGCGCGACGTGTGTGGCCAGAGGGGAAATGCACCGTGGGCAATTGTCATGCTGATGCGCCTGGACGCAGGCCAGCGACGCCCAGCTCCGCCATTGCCTCCGCTGGTTCTCCGTGGGCGCCGGGGAGGAGGGGCCGGGAGAGATGTTACTAACAACTCAACCCCCCCCCCCCCCCGCACTCCTGGAGAGAAACATACGGGCGGGACAATCGCTGGGGAGCGCCACCCACTCCTGCCCTGCGCCCCCGGCTGCGTGGTATCAACACAGGCGGCATCTGCACCCGCTCTCAGGTTGTGGGTTCCAGGAAGAGCCCCCCTCCAGTCAGGCTGTGCCAGGACAGGGGCTGGAGACACCTGGAACGCCTGGGCGCTGGTCCGTCCACCTGCCCTCTCCGGCGCGGTTTTGCACAGGTCCCTTGGAGTTCACACCCCAGGCCTGCCTTGGAGCAGATTCTGGGCTGCTCCTGGGCCTTGCCCCCACGCCACTGGGGAATTATGGATCGGATCAAAAGTCTGTAAGGTGGGTAGAAAGCTGGCTCCATCACTGGGCTCCGCGGGTTCTGATCGATGGCTCCATGTCCGGCCGGCGGTCGGCTTCAAGCAGGGTGCCAAGGGTTGGTTCTAGGGCTAGTTTTTGTTCAGCATGTTTCTCAGTGAACTGGATGAGGGGATGGGTTGCACCCTCGGCAAGTTCGCAGATGACACTAAGCTGGGGGCGGGTAGATACGCTGGAGGGCAGGGAAAGGATCCAGAGTGACCTGGACAGCTTGGAGGATTGGGCCACAAGAAATCTGATGAGGTTCAACAAGGAGAAGTGCAGAGTCCTGGACTTGCGATGGAAGAATCCCAAGTATTGCTACAGGCTGGGGGCTGACTGGCTAAGTAGCAGTTCAGTAGAAAAGAACCTGGGATTTATAGTGGATGAGAAGCTGGATGTGAGTCAGGGCGCCCTTGTAGCCAAGAGGGCTAATGGCACATTGGGGTGCATTAGGAGGAGCGTTGCCAGCAGATCCAGAGATTTGATTATTCCCCTTTATTTGGCTCTGGTGAGGCCACATCTGGAGTATTGTGTCCAGTTCTGGGCCCCCCACTACAGGAAGGATGTGGATGCACTGAAGAGAATGCAGCGGAGGGCGACCAAAATGCTGAGGGGGCTGGAGCACTTGACCTACGAGGAGAGGCTGAGGGAGTTGGGTTTGTTTAGTCTGCAGAAGAGAAGAGTGAGGGGGGATTTGAGAGCAGCCTTCGACTTCCTGAAGGGGGGTTCCAAAGAGGATGGAGAGAGGCTGTTCTCAGTAGTGACAGATGGCAGAACAAGGAGCAATGGGCTCAAGTTGTGGTGGGAGAGGTCCAGGTTGGAGATTAGGAAAAACTGTTTCCCCAGGAGGGTGGGGAAGCACTGGGCTGGGTTCCCTGGGGGGGGGGGGGGGGGGGGATCTCCATCCCTAGAGGTTTTTAAGTCCCAGCTTGACACAGCTCTGGCTGGGTTGATTGAGTCGGGCTGGTCCTGGCTTGGGGAGGGGGCTGGACCCGCTGGCTCCTGAGGTCTCTTCCCACCCTGGGATTCCATAATTCCAGAACACTTGGCGCGGAGCATCAGGGTACCGGCCTGCGTCTCCCATTGTGGGGAATGCACCAGCTGAGCACCCTGAGGGGACTCTGGGGGATCCCTTTTGTGCCTCTCACTTCAACAGGAGGCTGCCTGCACCAACCAAGCAACCTGCCCTTCAGTCACCAGTCACGTGCCAGGCCCATGCCAGGAGCCCTGCAAACGCACCCGTCCTTCCCCTCCCTACTGTGACCAGGAGAGCCCATCTCTGGGCAGCAGAGGCCTGAGCATCCCCAGGGCTCCGGCTCCCTGCTGAGACGGCCACAGAAGCCCCCATCAGCACACGGGACGGTGGCTTTGCTGTGGACACGCGTTGAACGGGGCTGAGAACCCAGCGACTCCTTTGCTCAGACCAGCAGGAAGGCAAGAGACTCCCGAGCAGCCACGTCCGTGCCCGTTAGGTACCGGGGCGGGCTCATGGTCTAGGGATGGGGCGATTCCCCGCAGGCGCTATGCGCATGTGCACGCGGGCCTGGGCTCGGACTGTGGGGTGGCCACTGCAGTGCAGAGCCTCTGGCTTGGCTGGAGCCTGGTCTCGGAGATCCCCCAAGGGGACCCCCCCACAGCCTGGGCACCAGCCCCAGCCCAAAGGCCTGCACAATGATTTAAGGCCCTGCTGCTATGGCGGCGCGTCGGGGACCCCCCGATCCTGCACCCCGCCTGCAGCAAGATGAGACTCCGCCAGCCAGTAGAACAGAGCGTTCACTGCTGCTCCAGGACCCAGCCCAGCACAGGCGTGATGTGGACATGAGGAGTCAGGGGCTGGCAGCCCTAGAGCCCTTAGCCGAGGGGTCCACAGGCCCCTGGGCCCTCAGCACTCAGCTTAGTCTCCTCTCTTCATGTTTTCCAGCCAAACTGCCCAGCTCCCAGCCCTGCCCCCCAGCCAGGCGGCGTCTCCCCCCCCCCCCCCCTTTGTCTCTCCCCCTGGGAAGAGCCTGGTTACCTGCTCAGGCTGGGCCTGGGTGTCTGGGCCAATCCACGCGTGGGTGAGTCAGTGGGAATCGCACAGCCCAGCGCAGGGGGACCCGGGTCACAGAGCAGACAGCCCCCCCTCCACTATGGCACAGATGCCCTAGCCCCAGGGCTGTTGCTGCAGGGGACACACGGATGTGGCCAGGCAGGGCAAAGTGCAAAGTGAACATCAGAGCGGCCAGGCTGGGTCAGACCAAAGGTCCATTTACCCAGGGTCCTGTCTGCCCACAGTGGCCAATGCCCGGTGCCCCAGAGGGAGTGAACAGAGCAGGGAATCATCAACTGAGCCCTCCCCTGTCCCTCATTCGCAGCCTCTGACAAACAGGCTGGGGACACCATCCCTGCCCATCCTGGCTCATAGCCATTGCTGGACCTGTCCTCCGTGAATCTATCGAGCTCTTTTTTGAACCCTGTTAAAGTCCTGGTCTTCACAACATCCTCTGGCGAGGAGTTCCACAGGTTGACAATGGATTGCATGAAGAAAATCTTCCTTTTGTTTGTTTTAAACCTGGTATCTATTAATTTCATTTGGTGACCCCTAGTTCTTATGTTATGGGAACAAGTAAATAAATTTTCCTTATTCATGTGTAATGATTTTATAAACCTCTATCACATCCCCCTTATCTCCTCTTTTCTAAACTGAAAAGTCCAAATCTTTTTAATCTCTCGTCATATGGGACCCGTTCCAAACCCCTCCTCATTTTTGTTGCCCTTTTCTGAACCTTTTCCAATGCCAATAGATCTTTTTTTGAAATGAGGTAACCACATCTGTACGCAGTATTCAAGATGTGGGCGTCCCATGGTTTTATTTAGATTTTCTTTATTTAATAAGATTTTCTCTGTCTTATTCTCTATCCCTTTTTTAAAGATTCCTGACATTCTATTTGCTTTTTTCACTTCGGCTGCATAGAGTGGATGTTTTCAAAGAACTATCCACAATGACTCTGAGATCTCGCTCTTGGGTAGTTGTAGCTAAAATAGTCCCCATCATATTGGATGTATAGTTGGGGTTATTTTTTTCCCATGTGCATTACTTCATATTTATCAACATTTAATTTCGTTTGCCATTTTGTTGCCCAATCACTTAGGCAACAAATCACATTGAACCATAGGCTAAAATAAGATATGCAATTTGAGCTATGCAAATTGCGTATCTTATTTCAATGGTATTTCAAAATACAGTAAAACTCCATTGGTCCGGCATCCAATGCTCCGGCACTCCTGATGGTCCAGCACCATCGGGAACCCGGAAGTGCTCTTGGCGGCCGGACAATTGGAGCTGCTCTGCTCCCGGCTTCCCCAATTCAGCCGCTGCTGAAACTGACCAGCAGCTGAATCGGGGACGCCTGGGGCAGAGCAGCTGGGGTGCTGCCGGGTTGATCCCGTAGCGCTGCCCCTCGGCGCTATGGGACCAACCTGGCAGCACCCCAGCTGCTCTGTCCCAGGCGTCCCCAAGAGCAGCTGGGGTGCTGCCGGGTTGGTGCTGTAACGCCACCCCTCGGCGCTGCGAGATCAACCCGGCAGCACCCCAGCTACTCTGCCACAGGCATCCCCAATTCAGTTGCCGCTGAAACTGACCAGCAGAGGCTGAATCGGGGATGCCTGGGGCAGAGCCGGACTATCAGAAGGGGGGGGCTATGATGGGTCTGGGGTGGCATCCCCCCAACCCTACCCCAGACCCCTCATAGCCCCCCCTTCCAATAGTCCGGCAAATCTGATAATCCAGCACCCCCTGGGTCCTAAAGGTGCCGGATTATTGGAAGTTTACTGAAGCATATTTCAAAATTTGGTGCTGTCCACACAGCGCTTATATTGAAATAAATCACTATTCCAAAACATCCCTTACTCCTTGTGGAATGAGGTTTACCGGGACGTTGGAATAGTGAGCCTATTATATTTCGAAATAACAGGCATGCTTAGAAGATGGCGATAGCTATTTTGGGATACCTTCGGTATCCCAATATAGCAGCGTAGTGTAGATGTAGACTTAGTTTTGTGATCTTTTTGAAACTCTTCCCAGTCTGCTTTGGTCTGAACTATCTTGAGCAGTTTAGTATCATCTGCAAATTTTGTCACCTCCCTGTTTCCCCCTTTCTCTAGATCATTTATATATATATGTTGAATAGGACTGGTCCCAGTATAGACCCTTGGGGAACCCCCCTAGTTACCTCTCTCCATTCTGAAAACTGACCATTTATTCCTACCCTTTTTTTTCTGTCTTTTAACCAGTTATCAATCCATGAAAAGACTTTCCCTCTTAGCCCATGACAACTATAATTAAGAGTCTTTGGTGAGGGACCTTGTCAAAGGCTTTCTGGAAATCTAAGTATACTGTCTCCACTCAACTCCACCATGAAGCCTCTAGGGGTTTCATGCCAGCCCCAAGCCTGGGTAAAGGAGGAGGGTTGATCAAAAGAGTGTCAATGAGCTGATTGTTAAACAACAATACGAATGAAATCAGTACGACTAACTGATAAAAGATGCTGGCTTGGACTTCGCCTGGAAAAACAAGGTCTGCGATACCAATCGAGCGATCGGGGTTGGGTTGATAAGTTGGCTACCAAAAGGAAACTACAATTAACACATATGCTATCAATCAGAACGTGGAATGTCCGAACGCTGTGGGCAACAGGAAAATTACAGCTGCTTCAAAAGGAGATGGAGAGATACTTGGACTGGCGGAGATGCGTTGGACAGCATCGGGAGTAAAGGTAGTTCGAATTAGAAAGCCTAATTCAAACTACCTACTCCGTGCCGCGTGTAGCCGCGGGCACGGAGTCCGAACTACCGGGGCTTTAAAAATGGCGGCGCCCGGCAAGATGCAAATGAAGCCTGGGATATTTAAATCCCGGGCTTCATTTGCAACTTTGGTTGCCTACATTAACCACCCTAGTTCGAACTAGGGTGGTAGTGTAGACAGACCCATAGAGAGGTATTATGGCGAGTATAAGATCAGTGAGGTGTATAAGATGATTAGGAATATTAATAGGTGTGGCAGATGGCGATCAAAGACAAGAATGAAAAGGTGCTCATGAACAAGGAGAAGGTTGTGCAGTGATGGACGAGATATTGTACTGGTCTGTACAAAGCACATTTGGACCCGAGTGTCTCAGAGAGACTGATCGAAGAATTGAAAGAGAGATCACCACGAAGCATCGAGAGCGAGCCTGATATTTTGAAGGAGGAAGTAGAAAGAGCAGTGAAATGACTAAAGAACAATAAGAGCCCTGGAAATGATGAGATCACGGGAGAGATGATCAAATATGGCAGAGAAAGTATGATTCAGGAAATACACCGATTTATCATGTATATAATATAGCATGGAAAGAAGAGAAAGCACCTAAGGAATGGACAAGATCTGTGCTAGTGACAATACACAAGAAAGGAAGAGCATTGGAGTGCAAGAACTACAGAATGATTGTCTTAATGAGTCATCTAGGCAAGGTGCTGATGATGATACTGACGGAGAGACTGAGATCGCAGATAGAAGAACATCTAGCAGATGAGCAAGCGGGATTCAGGAAAGATAGAAGTACCATATGTGACGTAGTGGGGGTATCGGGCTGTTTTCTATGCTGGCTCTGGGGTAACCCCCACTGGCTGCCGTTGGTACCACGGCCCAGCAAAACAGGATGAGTCATTATGCAAAGGGGTCTCTCAACCTGTATGACCAGCTACCCCCAGGGAGAGAAACAAAGGAAGGTGGATGCCGCCCCTGGCTGGGGGGCAGGGCTGGAAGAGAGTTTGTTAATTTCTGTCTGGGAGCATGGAGGAAGCAGCCTCAGCAACAAGCTGGGGAGTTTAGAAGCCGAGACACCCCCCCCATCTCAAGGGGGGCTGAGGCATCCTAGGCCTGCCCTGTAACCTGATGACATCTGTGCTGGGCTGTATCCTGGAAAAGCAATAAACTCCCTCTGTTCTACCGGCTGGTGGAGTCTGTTCGTGCCATTTGGGGGTGCAGGAGGCGGGGGAACCCCAACGCGCCTTCACACCATACAGCAGATATTGGCACTAAGATTGATAGCGGAGAAAGCTCGGCGAAAGAAAAGAACATCTACAATTGCTCCGTCAATTTTCAGAAGGCATTTGACAGTCTAGATCAGAAAGTGACTTGGGTGGTGTTGGAGTCATACAGAGTGGATAGCAGACTGATATGGTTGTTGAAGGATATCACCGATAATGCGGAGGCAGTGGTGAGAACGTGCGGAGAGTTGGGAAGTTGGTTTAGAACGAATAGAGGTACAAGACAAGGAGATCCGATATTGCCAAGTATCTTCATCACACACCTAGAGAGAGCGATGAACAAGATCAAGGAAGAGGTAGGAGGGATATCGGTGCACAGGATCGAGAATTAACACCTTGAGGTTTGTGGATTATATAATTATCATCGAGGAAAATGAAGAGAAGCTAGCGAGAACGGTGCAGGTGCTAAATGAGGAAGGGAAGCGGTATGGACTGATTATGAATATCGATAAACGAAGACAATGGTGTTTGGATATAAGGAAACAGGAAAGAAGATCAGTGTAGATGGGATCAAACTAGAGAACGTAGAGAAGTTCATGTATTTGGGGAGCAACATGACATATGATCTAGACTGTAAGAAGGAAATAGTGACTAGAATAGTGAAAGCAAGAGTGAGTTTGAAGATGATGGATAAAATCTGGAAAAGTAAAGCAATTAGCTTAGGAACGAAGCTGAGCGTCTTGAAAATGTGTGTATTTAGCAGCACGTTGTATGGATGTGAGACATGGGTGATAATGAAAGATTCGAAGAGAAGGATACTGGCATTCAAAAGGAGTTGTTATAGAAAGATCCTGAGAATAGGATGGATGCAGAAGGACACCAACGAGAAATTATATAGGCAGATACAGCTGAAAGAGAACCTACTGCAGAAGGTTATACAATGGAAGTTACAGCTATTCGGGCATATCTGCAGAATGAATGATGAGCGAAAAGTGAAGACCCTGGTATTCAGCATAATGGATGGTCTGAATAGGAGAGGCAGACCCCCCAGAGAATGGGGAGATGATAGAGCAGATTGGTGCAGAGCTCGTCTACAGAAACTCAGCCACTCCGCACTGGATAGGGAAAGATGGAAGGAAATAGTGAGGGAGACATCGGACACCAACGGGTGTTGAGCCAATGGCTGTTGATGATGATGAAGATCAGGGCTCGCCGAACCGCGGTGAACCCCGCTCACCAGCCGCGCTGTCCGGCTAGCTGCGCATGCACAGATCGCCGGAACCCGGCTCTTCCGGGTTAATTTGTTGAGCCCTGATGATGATGATGATGATATATCCACTAGATCCCTCTTCTCCACATGTTTGTTGATCCCCTCAAAGAACTGTAGTAGATTGGTGAGGCAGGATTTCCCTTTACAAAACCATGTTGACTTTTCTCCAACAAATTACATTCATCCATGTGTCTGACAATTCTATTCTTTATTATAGTTTCAACTCATTTGCCCAGTACTGATATTAGACTTACCAGTCTGTAATTGCCAGGATCACCTCTAGAGCCCGTTTTAACGATTGGTGTCTCGTTAGCGATCTTCCCGTCATTGGGTACGGAAGCCGATTTAAAGGCAGGTTACAAACCACGGTGAGTAGTTCCACAATTCCCCATTTCAGTTCTTTCAGAACTCTTGGGTGATGCCGGCTGGTCCTGGTGACTCGTTACTGATCAGTTGATCAATTTGCTCCAAAACCTCCTCTAATGGCCCCTCAATCTGGGACAAGTCCTCAGGTGGGTCATCTAAACAGAATGGCTTCGGGTTTGGGAATCTCCCTAACTTCCTCAGCCGTGAAGACAGAAGCAAAGAATTCATTGAGCTTCTCCGCAATGGCTTCATCGTCTTTGAGGGCTCCTTTCACATTCGCTCGTCCAGGGGCCCCATCAGTTGTTTAGCCGGCTTCCTGTATTTAAGAACATTTTGCTATTTCTTTATGTGGGGCCAGGGTATGTTAAAGAGGGAACCTTTGGTCGACCTGACGTTGCTTTCAAGGCTTTGCATGGCTGGGTCGCCCTCTGAAGAATCCAAACGGGGGTTTAAGGCCGTTTTGGGGGGAATCTCCTGTGGTGGGAAAGAAAACGCGGACGCGGCCAGTGACGTCACCTGGACACGTGCAGGCCGGCTCGTTTCCCGGCATTGAGTTAGCGGCACCGTGCTGAGGAGAAGAGCGGCTGGAGGGCGGCTGGAGGGGGAGAGGCAGAGCTGCATGAAGAGCTCTGCAGGCCTGGCATTCCCAGTGTCCTTAGAGAGCAGGGGACCCTAGGCAGACACAATATTGTGCATCAGCCACAGACTAAGGGCAGCATTTCCCAGAAACTGGTCTTGCCCGGGCTCTGTCTGTGGCCAGGAGGGAGGCTACAGAGCAGTCCTGGGAAGCTCTCCTCCGTGGCCGAGCAGACGTCCTAGCCCCCCTCAGCCGGACCCAGCTGGGCCCCGTTTCCACAGACCAGGGCTGAGGGCCCAGTGGTGAACATGCTGGCTGCGGGTACAGAACTGAGTGTAGTTCTTGCTCAGCTGTGGGCTCCCTCGGGGGGCACCTCTTCTGGTGCCTCTGCATCTCCCCGTCAGCGGGTGTCACGTTGATGCCCTCTGGCGCCCAGGAGGGCACGCGGGGTACGTTGCCATGGTGATGGGGGACACAGCAGGCCCCGACAGCAGTAGAGTGCTTGCTGCCCCCCGGGGGACAGAGGGGATCGTGGGTAGCCCCCAAGTGTGGGTTTGCTTCGATTTGCTGGGCTCTAGCGCCTTCCAGTGCATGGTAACTAAGCGCCCAGGGAGCCTCGTGCTGTTAAAGCGGGTCTGCAGCAGCTGCTGTGTCCGGCTTCTGCTCTCTGTGCTTGTGCGACGCCATCACCGCTCTGACAGGGACATTTCAGCGCCATCTCTCCCTGCCTGCAGCAGGCGCCTCCGCAGCCCCATGAGTGACTGGAAATATGAGGCCAAACAAACGCAGGGAGCCTGTGGTGAGCTGCACGCCCGCTCCTGACGGGACACACGTCCCTCTCCTGGCACATTGCTTCCCCGCGCCTGGCCCAGACAGGACACTTCTCTCTTCGTGCCCCAGCCCAGCTCCCCGGCCGCCGAGCACTGGCTGCGTCGTGCAGCTGGCAGAAGAGCTCTCCAGGGGCCGTGCACCGTGGGGTCAGGGGCTGGGTTAATTGCATTTGAACGGTGGCGTACCAATGGAGTTACGACATGCAGCTGCCTGGCCTCGGAGCTGCTGAGAGCTGTGCCTGCCACAGGACGGGGCAGCTTCTACGGCTGTTGCACAAGGGAAGCTGGTGATGATGACTCCCCCGTTCACCCATCCAGGGGCTGAGGTGGAACAGAGCCTTTTCCCACATGACACCTGGGCGCGAAAGATCTCAGAGCTATTGGCACCGAGGTGGCCGGAGCACGGGGCCACCCGGCGTCGCTAAGGGCCACAGCAGTCAGAAGGACCCGGGCTGTGGAAGAGAGTTCTGGTTTCAGACACCCTTGGAAGTCAGCGGCATCAGCACAGTCAAACCATCGGCACTGGAGGGAGGGGGTGAGCTCAGTTCGGGGGACAGCCTCACAGACAGGCTAGGGACACCATTCCTACCCATCCTGGCTCATACGTATTCATGGACCTGTCCGTCATGAATTAATCTAGTTCTTTTTTGAACCCTGTTAAAGTCCTGGTCTTCACCACATCCTCTGGCAAGGAGTTCCACAGGTTGACTATGCGTTGCATGAAGAAAATCTTCCTTTTGTTTATTTTAAACCTGGTATCTATTAATTTCATTTGGTGACCCCTAGTTCTTATGTTATAGGAACAAGTAAATAACTTTTCCATATTCACTTTCTCCACACCTGTATCATGTTGGGACAGCTGTGTTCCTGATGCCTGGCCCGGGGAAGGGTGGGTCGGCTGAAAGTCAGTTGAAACAAGAAAGCAATTAGGTTGACTGGCAAGTGGCCGCCTCTGTAGGAACCGGCAGGCGCTGAGGCTGCTCCGCTTGGCTGCTCCCCATCTACACATTCTCCTGACGGGCTTTGGTTCCTGCTTTCCCAGGTAGCCAAGGGGCTGTCTGGCAGTTGGCCAAAAGATGCAGAGCTCAGGGCGGTTCTCCAGGCCACTTCTAGGCCAGGCTGCTGGAACTCGAGGGAGCAAGTCTGCAGAGAGTGTCTGTGGGCACAAACCGAACTGAACTTCGGCCCCCTATTCCCTTCCCGCGACCCGCGGCAGCTGTGCAGTGAGTCTGCATCCTCAAGGGGCCAACCTGGAGCTCTTTGGGGGTGCAGGAGTCACCCCACCAGGGAGCAGAGACGATACCAAGTGAGTAATTCCAAACATGAGGCTGGGGGCTGAAACAATTTTTACATGGAGGGGAGGGTTGAACCAAACTCTTCACCCTGGTTAGGACAGAAGCCACTGCAAGCCGGGGGCGTGGCGCCAACCCCCCCGCTCCCCCCGCACCCCTAGTTACAGCACCGGTGCACGTGGCAAAGCGGGAGCGTGTTCTCCAAAGAGGTGCTGGCTGTGCTGCCCAGCCCACGACAAACACGGTCATTAAAACAGACGTGGCGGACGAAGGGGGCAAGTTTGCGGAGCCGACTTTCCGCGGTGAGTCGTGTGGCATGTTCTGCCTGGAGCCCCGCGAGCCGCCAGCGGGTGGGACGGAGAGGCTGCGGGCTGAGCGAGGAGCGCATTGGGGCCGAGTGCTGCGACGCTGCTTTGCACCCCCAGCCTGCCCTGCGTTTCCCGGGACTGGCAGGAGCCTGGCGCACAGACAGGGCGCACACCGGGCAGGCGCGGCAGCTCTGGGCAGCTAATGAACAGCGAGTCAGCGCCATGGCCCAGGGCTCCCGGCTCCGTGCTGCATGTTCCACGCGAACTTCCCTGGCTTCTCCTGGCAGGGGGCTGGACTCGATGACTCTCGAGGTCCCTGCTAGCCCTAGTGTTCTGTGATTCTGTGGCTGATTCCCTGTGAGCCAATGCCTGGGTGGGGCTTCCCCCGGGAGGCAGCTCGCGCCTGCCCGCTCGTGGCACGAGGACTCTGTGTCTGGGCCTGGCATGTGCCCAGCGTGAGTCAGCTCCACCAGCCATGGGCTGCCCAGGCTGCACTAAGCACAGAGATAGCTCAGTGGTTGGAGCGTTGGTCTGCTGATCCCAGAGTTGGGAGTTCAATCCTTGCAGAGGCCATTTAGAGATTTGGGGCAAAAATTTGTCGGGGTGGTGCGTGGTCCTGCTGTGAGGGCAGGGGACTGGGCTCACTGACTTGAAAGGTCCCTTCCAGCCAGCTCTAGGAGATAGGCATCTCCATTAATAAAAACCCCAGCTCCTCTCCTGCCCTAGTGCATGGCTCTGCAGTGCTGGCCAGCAGGGCTCCTGAAGGCTTCAGGCTCCAACCAGCCTGGCCATGGAGCCATTCCTCTGAGCCAGACAGCTTCGACCTGCACGCTGGGAAGCTGCACCCTGGCCCACAGCGCTGAGCGGGTGCTGGCTGCTGAGTGCTCAGAGAGCCCCCAGCTGATGCTCAATGTCGCCTGCCAGGGAGCGGATGGGCCTCTCTCCTCATGGAGGGTGGGGGCAGGGGCCTGGTCCGGGGGTGCGATTCCTGAGGCAGGGCGAGCCCCTGGCATCCTGTGAGAAGGGGCAGTTGTACCAACATCTGGGCAGGCCCACAGGAGTCCCTGTCTGGCTGGCCATGGCAGAGACCCTGCGGGACGCAGCCAATGACTCCCTGCTCCCCCTGCCACAAGGTCACGTCCCCCTTTGCCCTCAGGGATCAGCTGTGGCCAAGGTGTCCCTGAACGAGTCAGAGCGCACCCTCCGGCAGCTGGGCAGGGATTGGTCCACCACCCCAGAGCCACTTTCCATCTGCCACAGGCCGGGCAGTGCTGGGATGGGTAGGAGATCCCCAGGCCTTCCACCTCCTGACGCGCCAGACCCACCGGTGAGGAGCACCACGGGAAGTGGGCAGCAGCGCATGGCCAGGTGCTCTCTGAGCCCACCACACTGCACGATGACTGGAGAAGATCAGGTGCAGCTGGAGGTGGTGCCCGGCCGACAGGTGCTGGGATCCTGGTCCATGCACAGAGCCCCGGCCACGCCCTCGCCAGCGCGATGCAGAGAGGATCCTGACAGGCGTCATCCACTCTCACTGCGCTGACAGCCTCAGGTGGAACCGGGCTAGGGCAAGGTGACCAGCAAGTGGGACGCCAGCAACCACTGGCCCCACCCCCACCCCTCCGGGCAGCCTCGCCCAGTTCGACCCCCCGGGCCTGGCTCAGTGGTGTCCTCTCAACAGAGCCGCCCACCACGGGCACTGGGTCGGGCGCTGTGGGAAGTGCGACTACATCAACATGACACCCCCCCACGGCCTGTGCGGTTGCCAGACCCCCCCCCCCCCCCCCGGAGCCAGGCCGCTCTGCCACGGCACCCCTCAGGGTCGACGCCCGCTGCCCAGCCTGGGGAGGATCAGTCGACGCCCCCCCGACACCAGCATGACTCATCCCAGTGGACGCGGACGTCATGGCGCCTTCGACAATGGGACAATTGGACTCCAGCCATCTCGGAAGGAGGAGATGCACCCGCTGGCCGACACCCTGGAAGCCGGCTGCAGAGTCAAATCCACACCGTGGCTGCGGAGCCCTGGGCGCGTGGGACCCCAACAACGAGCTGGTTCTGACAGCATGTGGCGGCTGCATCTCCAGCGCCACCAGAGACTCCACGGACTCAGCCCAGGACGCAGGAACGGGGCTGGCAAGAAGGAACACAGCCGGGGAGGTAGCCTGGCTCCTTCCCTGACTGACAGACCCTATTATCCTGTAGAAGACCTGCTGTGACGGACCGGGCCATGTCTGGGCACAGCTGAGGGCGTCCGCTCAGGGCGAATTGCTCAACTCCGGGGCTTCTTACAGCCCCCGACTGGCGACCTCTCCACACAGGCCACAAACCAGTCCCACAGAGCGCTTCAGCTGCCTGCCTGAAGCCTCACGAGCAAAACCCCTCCGGCACCCCAGCAATATCCATGCCCCCGATGGCCCCGGGCCTCATACACCGGTGGGGATCCTAGCACCCAATCCCACCTACCCCGAACAAGTCCTGTCCGGTCCCAAGAAACCAGCCACAGATCCCTGGTCAATTTACCCTCTGGACCTTACCCACAAATCACGCTGGGCCAATCCTTTAGCATCTATATCTAAAGGTTTATTATTACAGGAAAGAAAAGCCTGAGAGTAAGGTTATTAAAGTACAGTACGTTACATGCACCGAATCTCCCAGTCCTCGATGCAGGCTCTAGCAGAGATGTTGCAGCTGCTGGTTTAAAAGTTCTTATTGCACATCCTACGATCAGGATGGGTTCCCAGGTCTTCCGGGCTCTTCAATCCCTGCAGTGCTGCCTCTGGGATGAAGTGCTGAGCTGAGAACAAAATGGCATCGACCACATGGCCTCTTTATACTCCTTCCTGGCCTCTTCTGGTATGTAGCAGGTCACCTGGTCCTCAGCCTCTCTGTGTTCCCTGCTGGCTGCTCTCAGGACAGCCCCCATTCTTTGGGTGTGTCTTTGGCCCATTGAGAACCATTGTCCCACAGGTAATTAGCATGTCCACAGGCTCCACAGGCTCGGCCCTGCCCAATGCTTAACCACATGCAGGGAAATCTTCAGTTTCCACACAGATTACAGATCTACACACACAGACATTATATACTCACATAAACAGTGTACACAGGATCCGAAAACAACAAGCTCCCATTCAATCCCCCACATGGCTCCCCCCATACCAATTTCTGGGGCCAACACCCCCACCTAGGGGTGCAGCAGCGATCTGGCTGCTTCCCTCCAATTCGGTAATGTGACACCTGCCCAGACACCAGCACCAGCAGACAGAGGGACACCCCCCCACACACACACACAGCCGCTCTCCCCCCACTGACCCTGCTCAAACGCCTCTGGGCAGGGAACCCGAACTCGCTGTTCTCTGCGCTCCCCCCGCACGCCCCCCCCCCCCCCCCGTGCATCTCGCGAGCTCTGTATCCCGACCTGCAGCTGGAGCTCCCCAGGCGTGGCCCCCGAAGGGCAGGGCTGTTCCTTGGAGCTGGCTTTCACAGGGCCTGGCTAACGTGTCTGGACACAGGACCATGCTGATGGGCTGCTGAGTTCTCAGAGGCCCAGGTACCGCAGGGCCTTTCTCAGGCACCCAGCACCAGGGAACAGAAAGACTGGAGCCAGTGGGGGGTTTCCAGTAGTGACGACAGTAGCAGCCCCCGCGCCTGCCCTTGTGAGTTCCAGTGGCCGCCCCGGGGAGCCTCTGGGCTGCGAACACCAGGAGCTCCGCCTAGGGCTCGGCTCCCTGTCCAGGATTCACACTCGTGCCTCTTGGGCAGCTGTCGGCTCAGACCCAAGAGGTGTCCCTGGAAACCTGGTCAGGCTCCTGGCCTCTGCCCTGCCCTGTTCTGGGAGCCGCCCTCCGGGCACAGCGGGGCTGCCGGGGCTCCTGGTTGCTGTCCCAGATGCAGACAACTCAGGCCCGGGGGGGAGCTCTAACAGAGGCTTTTTCTGCCCCCCCTCCCGCCTCCGGCCATTGCTCCGAGCGGTTTCCCTGCGTTCTCAGTCTCACTGTCACCTCGCTTCTTGCTGCTGCCTCAGAGCAGCCCTTCTCTCCAGTGAGTTCCAGGGCTCGCCCCGGCCCGCTCTGCCTGTGTGGTCTCTTGCACTACATGGGGCTCATACATAAATAATGGGGAAAGTTCTTCATCTCCATTCGGCAGCTCCTGGTATCACAATGCTGCTGCACAAAAGCCATCTTATTAGCCCCAAGTGCAAAATGCTGCCTTTTCTCGCAGAAGCTCATTAATTGCAGGTCACCATTCAACAAGAAAGATGAGGCACTTGAGTTCTTCAGGCTCTCATTAGCCACCGAGCTGAACAGTATGTGTGAAATTAACAGTCACCTGAGTACCTCTATAATTTCATAATTATTAGGCCTAATGGGTTAGTCTCTGCCAAATGGCTTTAACTCCTTCCTGGCCACTTACAGGAATGGCGCCAGGCTTCGAAATTGGCCTGTTCCAGGAGGGGGCTTTTAAACGCCATTTAATGGATTTGTGCAAAAATAATAATAAAGAGGAAAAAACTCTCCGGTATCATGCGCTGTTTGCAGTGTAACATATGTTTAGCTTTTAATTATTCATCCGCAGAGCGCCAAGAAAGCGGGGAGCCTCGGATCCGCGCGAGTGGGTGAAAGCTCTCACTGGAAAGGGAACGTAAGTGGTGTTTATACTTGTGAGAGAGAGAGTTGTGCCTTTGCATTCTCATCTCCTGGATGAGTCCATCAGCTTGTTCCCCTTGCCTCACATTTGTATGCACCCGAGGGTTAAAACCAGCCCGACCCCGAGAGGCTCCAGCGTTGCTTTGAGCGCCAGGCGCTTGGCCTGGCAGCGGTTTCCATGGGGCTGCTCTGACCCTTGAACTAGGCTTGGAAAAGGAGGCAGGGAGAGTCCCTCTCACCTCCAGCCACTGCAGGCTTGGTGGCAATGTCCCAGACGCCACTGCAGAGCACGGGGGCTTGCCGGGGCCACAGACACACGCTGGGCACTGGCCTGGCCTGACACCTTATGCCAGAGCCACAGGAGGGTCAAGTAACTCAGCCCAGGGCAGGGACATCAGCAGCTTCCTCCCTGCCCTTGGAGCCTCAGCAAGAGACTGCAGGGAGCACAGCCCTGTGCCCACTCTCCTGGCGGGATCCAGGCCTCTCTCCGCCGCACGCTTCCCAGGTGGCTGGGGACAAGTCACTGCCTCGTGCTGTGCCTCAGTTTCCCCATACAAGCACAGGGCAGAGAGGCGTCACTCCCCACGGCTGTGCAGAGTCTTGTACAGAGTACACTGGAGAAGGGCCACGTGGGAGGTCACCACTGAAACCAGGTCTGTTTTCTGTTCACCAGCTGTCTGCACGCCCGGTGCGAGCTGGCGGATTGTGTCTCGGCAGCAGATGGTTCTCTGCAGACTTGCCTGGCCTGGGAGCTTTCGAGGCCTCTGGGCTGAGCGTGTTGCTCCCTCGCCTAGGCCCTCGCGTGGGGCAGCCCCACAGGAGACATGCAGGCTCCATCCTCCCCTTCTAGCCGCTCCTGCCCCAGAGGGAGGCTGCCAGGCTGTGGCCAGGGATCCGGGTTGGAACAGCTCTGGGCTCCTTCCTGCCTGGAGCGGAGAGAGGACGGGAGAGGCCATTTTGCCAGCTGGAAAGCTGCTTGGAGAGAGGCAGCTCCAAGCGCAGGGCTGATGCGCCCCAGGGCCTGGGCCTGTAAAATCTTGCCCCCCTCCCCACAGGGCGCAGACGCCTGCAGCCGTGCCAGGGAAGGGCGCTCGTAGCGGCAGGGCTAACGCGCTCGGAGCGGGCTCTGGTCCCTCCCAGCTCGCGGGCGCAGGGCACTTCTCGGGCACTCAGCCCTGGGGCATCCGAGCGCCCCACCCGCTGGCGCCAACGGGGGTTACGGCAGTAGCGCCCCCCACACACACTCTGCCCTGTGTGCACACCAGTGACAGCCCCGCTCCCTGGTCGGTGACCAGCTGCTCTGCCGGGTGTGTTCACCTCGGGGTCCAATCCCCACTCAGAAAAGGGGCCCTGAGCAGCTAGAGCCCGGCCGAAGCTCGGGCAACGCCAGCCCCTCAGCCAGGCATGGCCGGCCCGGCAGGCGGGTGTCAGCTGCCAGTGGGCTCGCGCAGACCCCTCCTGGGGAGGGCAGCAGGCAAGGGCCTGGGGGGGCGGCTCTGTGCAAAGCTGCTTCGAGGGAGCAGAGTGGCGCAGCGGCAGCGTGCTGGGCCCATGACCCCCAGGCTGATGGATGCAAACCATCCTCCGCTACGTGTGGGCCAGGTTCCACCTCGGGGAGCGACTGTTCCCCTTCACTCGGCTCTGCCACGTCTGGAGTCGTGCGCCCAGCTCTGGGCCCCCCACTGCAGGCAGGACGTGGCTGTGCTGGGGAGGGGCCAGTGGAGGCAACCAGAAGGATGAGGGGGCTGGAGCACATGACCTATGAGGAGAGGCTGAGGGACTTGGGTCTGTTTAGTCTGCAGAAGAGAAGAGTGAGGGGGGATTTGAGAGCAGCCTTCAACTTCCTGAAGGGGGGCTGGCGAGAGGCTGTTCTCAGTGGGGGCAGGTGGCAGAACAAGGAGCAATGGGCTCAAGTTGCAGGGGGGGAGGTCTCGGGTGGAGATTAGGAAAAGCTATTTCCCTAGGAGGGCGGGGAAGCGCTGGGCTGGGTTCCCTAGGGTGGGGGTGGGGTCTCCATCCCTGGAGGTGTTTAAGTCCCAGCTTGACACAGCCCTGGCCGGGATGATGGAGTTGGGGCTGGTCCTGCCTTGGGCAGGGGCTGGACCCGATGGCTCCTGAGGTCTCTTCTAGCCCAGGGTTCCAGGGTTCTATGACCCTACGAGGGCTGGTTGGAGACCTGCCTCAAATCATGCGAATCCCCAACCCCCGCTGCAGCTTCCTGCGCCGGGAGATCAAGGCTGGGGACGGGGAGGGGCTTTCCCCCGTCGGTGCCAGAGCCGTCTCCTTCAGGGAGATTTCACCTCACCTCTCCTTGCCACAGCTGTCAGGCGCTGCTAATTACCTGAGTTTGCGATCCCCTCTGCACGGCGAGGAAGGGAGAAAAACTAGAAGAAGCGAGGTTACGGGAGTCTACAATTATAAATGATGTCTGGCAGGCTAAGGTACCATCGAATGCATTATAAGCACTTAAAAAGCTAACCCATTCTGTCTTCTTTCTTCGGCATAAATAATGGCTTTTTATGAATAAATCATGCAGCCAAGGTCTCCGAAAATAGCAGCAACCTGGAGTATAGTGTCTCCATCCTCATTTTTGCTAGGCCAGCAGAGAACTCCTCAGCCCGCTCCCCTCCGCGGAGAACCCGCGCGAGCGCACCGGGCAGGACTGAAGCGGAGAGTTTGGGGCGGGGGGACGGTGCCTTTGCCAAAGCGTTCACAGAGTCCCAGGGCACTAGAGCTGGAAGGGACCTTGGGAGTCATGGAGCCCCGTCCCCGGCCTCCCGGCAGAACCCGGTACCACTGATTGCACTGACGCGCCAAACGAAACCGAATGGGCCCGTCTATTTCCCGGCCCTGTGACTAAAGCGCGACCTCCTACCTCCGAGAGCCGGAGCTGCCAGCAGCTTGCCCGTGCTGCCTCCTCGTCCGGCTCGGGGCTCTGTCCATGAGGCGTTTCTGAGCCAAAGGGGCTCAGGTGGGATTGGAAACCAGCTCTGCCGTGTCCCGGGGCGGGGGAGAGTGAGACGGGTTCCCAGCCCCAGCTCCCTGCAGTCGCTGTCCTGAGCACGGCGCAGCTGGCGGAGTGCGGGGAAAGGCCCAGGGCCTTGGCGAGCCACCCTCTGGCAGAGCGGCAGGGCCGGGGCGTGTGAGCCAGTGGTGAGTGCACGGAGACGTCTGCACGGCCTGGGCCCGCGCTCTGCCGGCAGGGCAGGTCTGCGACACTGATGAGCACGTGGTCGCGTTTTCCCCCTGGCTCCCTCCGAACGCCGCTCCCTTGCGTGGAAAGGGGCAGCCAAGCGCCCGGCCAGGCACCGTGGGCTCCGTCAGTGGATTGGTTTCGGAGACCAGCCGGGCTGGCGCTGTGCCCAGTGGAATGTGCCCCCTTCCATCCCGGGGGTGGGGGCAAGCCCTGTGGCACGCTGCAGACCCACCTGCCCTCGCCTGCTCCCAGGGGCTCCCTCCCAAAGCCCTGCCAAGTCCTGCCGAGCCCCTGGCCCAGAGAGCTGAGCCTGGCTACCCCACAGACTGCCCTGCCCCCCGCTGCGCCCTCCTCTCCGCCCGCTCCCAGCACGCGGGCTGGGCTACCGCATGGCCCGTGCCCCTCCCCGGCTCTGCCAGTGGGGGACGCTGGAGAGGGCTCAGAGGGGTTCCTGGTCCAGATGCAGGCCTCTCCCCACAAGGCCATGCAGGGCCTGGGGACCTCACCCAGCTCTGCTCTCCAGGCAGGGCCCAGTGGGCCTCAGATGGGAGCTGAAGGAGCGGAGGAAAGTGCGGCTCCGGGCCTCTGGCATCTTCAGCTGCTGAACCTGTGGCTGAGCAGGGAGCCGGGGACTGGCTCTGCTCCATCTCTGTGCCTGTGGGTCAGGCCTGCAGGGTGCCCTGGCGGTGGTGGGTGCACGATGGCAGGCACCTCGCAGGCCATGGCAGAGCCCGGCCCTCCATTGCCAGGGCCCTGTGCGGCGTGCTAGCAAGGCGCCCCCGCCACGAGGAGCTCAGAGCCGATACAGCCACGGCTGGGGTGCGCACGGCACCGCTCAGGGGCCAGACTCGCCCCTCACCGGCCAGGAGGGTGCATGTCCCTCCCGGAGAGTGACAGGTGCCCTGCTCCGGTGCCTGCCATCGCGCACCCACCACCGCTACCGAAACAGCCTCCGTCCTGCCACCAAAGCTGAGGGCGGCCCCGGACCTGCGGGCGCAGGCCAAGGGAACAGGGAAGGCGGCTCCGTGCCATTGTGGCCAGATGCTGGAGTTCAGGGGGGTCTTGCTGCCTGCGAACTGCCCCCAGGCCCAGCCGTCTGGCCCGGGAGGGGCTGAGCTGCAGGGTGCTTCTCTAGTGAGAAAGGAAGCGGGAACGTGGCCCCATTTGCCCCACCACGGTGCCCATTAGCCACGGGCCGTGCCTGGGCAGATGGTTCGCTCCTGTTGTAGGGCCGCCAGGGGCCCAGAATGGCTGGTGGAAAAGGGACCCTGCGGTGCAGAGGGGCGAAGGCCGGAGCAGCGCCCAGACCCCCCTCGGGCTCCAACACGTGGGGCAGGCAGGGAGCTCCGCATGCTGCTCCGCCCCAAGTGCCAGCTCTGCAGCTCCTATTGGCTGGGAACGGAGGCCAATGAGAGCTGTGGGGGCAGTGCCTGCGGACTCGGCAGCGTGCAGAGCCACCTGGCTGCGCCTCTGTGACGTAGTGGGGGGTACCTTGCTGGTTGCTGGGCTTGGGTTGTGAGTGACCTCCACTGGTTACTGTCTGCAGCACGGCCCAGCAGGGCAGGGGATGAGTCATTATGCAAGGGGGCTAAGAACCTGTCTGACCAGTTATCTCCCAGGGAGTGGAACAATGAGAAGAAGGGGAGTGGAGCTGTGACGGACCGGGCCGTGTCTGGGCACAGCTGAGGGCATCCGCTCAGGGCGAATTGCTCAAATCCGGGGCTCCTTACAGCCCCCAACTGGTGATCTCTCCAAACAGGCCACAAACCAGTCCCACAGAGCACTTCAGCTGCCTGCCTGAAGCCTCCCGAGCAAAACCCCTCCGACACCCCAGCAATATCCGTGCCCCAGATGGCCCCGGGCCTCATACGTCGGTGGGAGGTCCTAGCACCTGTGACGTAGTGGGGGTACCTGGCTGGCTTCTATGCTGCTGGCTCTGGGGTAACCCCCACTGCTGCCGTGGGTACCAGGACCCAGCAAAACAGAATGAGTCACTATGCAAACCAGTATAGCCAGACACCCCCCATGGAGAGGAACAAAGGAAGGTGGAATGCTGCCCTGGCTGGGGGGCAGGGCTGGAAGAGAGTTAGTGAGTTCCTGGCTGGAAGGCAGGGAAGAAGGAGCTGGGGAGGGGGCTGGGACTCCCCTATCTCAAGGGGGGCACTGAGGCCTCTTAGCCCCAGTTCCTGTAACCAAATTACATCTGTGCTGCGCTGTGCTGGAGGAACAATAAACAACCTCCATTCCACTGGCTGGTGCAGTCTGTTTGTGCCATTTCGGGGTGCAGGAGACAGGGGACCCCCAACGCGCCGTCACACTGGTGTCAGGAGTGGGATGCACTGCACCCCGTGGATGGAGCTTCCAGCAGCGAGCGACAAGGCGCAGTAGAAGCAAGAGCCCTGGAGCCAGGCGTGCTGGAGACAGAGCGAAGCGGTTCCGGGGGATCGTGGGGCGCTGAAGCACTAGACCGGTGAGTCTGCACCGAGCGGACCAGCGGGCAGGTGGCCTACGCCCGACTCTTGAAGGCAGAGCTGGTGGGGCTGTGCAGAGAGAGGGGCTTGCCTGTGCAGAAAGCAACCAAGGCCCAGCTGATTGCCCAGCTAGAAGAGAATGACCAGCCACAGGGCCAGGATCTTGTCCCCAGGGGAAGCCGCCAGACCCTCCCTGAGAGTGTGTCAGGCTCAGAGAGGGGGAGGAGCGCTGGAACTCACCGGAGAGATGAGACAGCTCCCCCCAGGAGGCCTGCAAGCTGCGGCCCATCTAGGGCAGGGGCCAGCCAAGCAGAGCTGCGGCAGCTGGAGATCCAGCTGCGGATCAGGGAATTGGAAGTAGAGGACCGAGAGAAGGAGCGCCAAGATCGAGAAAGGGACCGCCAGGATAGAGAGAGGCAGCGACAGCATGAGCTGGCCATGGCAGAGCGGAGACCCGGCGGGGCACCGGCTGCGCCATGTGCGGATGGGGGCCGGGGTCCCGGGACTGCCAGACGCTTGGAGAGGCTCGTGGTGGCCCAATTGAAGGACATGGGCGACATAGACGGGTTCCTCAGCTCCTTTGAGAGGGCCTGTGGACTGCAACGGGTCCCCCCAGCTGACTGGCTGCAGGAGCTCATCCCCGCACTGAACCAGGAGGCGGCCGGAGTGCTCAGTCAGCTGGAGGACCTACAGCCAGGGGATTACAACCGAGTCACGGAGGCCCTGCTGCACAAGTTCAGGCTGACCCCCGAGATGTACAGGAAGAGGTTCCGAGGGGTACAGAAAAGGCCACGGGAGACCTATGTGGATCTGGCCTCCCGCCTGACGCAATACGGCCGCAAGTGGGTGTCTGGAGTCAGAGCCCAGACTGCAGAGGAGCTGCTCAAGCTGTTCATGATGGAGCAGTTCTATGAAGCGTGCCCACCCAAACTGAGGCTGTGGCTCAAGGACCGGAGACCAGAGAACCCCCAGGAGGCCGGGAGGCTGGCGGATGAGTTCACGGAGAGCCGGTCCGGATGTGAAAGGGAGTCCCGGAGAGAAAGGGAACCGCGCAGAGACCGGTTCTCGGCTGAGCGACGGAGGGAGTCAACTACGGGGCGAGACCAAGGAACAGGTCGTCTGTGCCCCAGAGAACCAGCCAGGGCCTGGACAGAGACAGCCCAAAGCCTAACTTGCCATCGCTGTGGGCAAAAAGGCCACAAGAGGGCTCAGTGCACCAGGTCCCAGGACCGGGGACTTTCCAGGGTTAACTGGCTGGGGCGGGAGGAAGGGCAGGCTGCCCCAGAGGCAGGGGCTGGCAGGCAAACCTCAGCTCAGAGAGAGGGGAAGGATGCTCAGTGCACCTCCCCTGGGAGGTCTGATTCTCAGGAGGCGGATTTCTCTGTGTACCGGGTGGGGGCAGGACGGCCCCTGCGGAGCGAGTGCCTCATACCCCTGGAGGTGGATGGTAGGAAGGTGACGGGCTTCTGGGACACGGGGGCGGAGGTGACTCTGGCCCGATCCGACATAGTGGCCCCAGACCGGATACTACCCCACACCCAGCTGACCCTGAAGGGCATAGATGGGTCCCCGTTTAAGGTGCCTGTAGCCCGGGTGCATCTGAAATGGGGGGTGAAGGAAGTCCTCAAGGAAGTGGGGGTGCACCTGCACTTGCCCACCGACGTGCTGATGGGGAATGGCCTAGAGGAGTGGCCCCATGAATCCCAGCGGGCTCTAGTCACTACCCAGAGCCGGAGCCAGCGGGGGGCTGACAACGTGGGTCTAGGGAAGGACTCCTGGCAGCGTCCTCAGGGTCCCATCCCAGCGGACACGGGGTCCAGCCAGGCTGGGACTCCGGACCTAGGCAAAGGTGGGGAACAGGTCCCGATCCCTGCCTCAGCAGCTGAATTCCAGGCTGAGGTGCAGGCAGACCCCTCCTTGCAGAGGCTGAGGGACCAGGCTGGCCTCCGTGCAGCTCAGCCCCGGGGGAGAGGTGGCCAGGAGAGATTCCTGCGGGAGCGTGGACTCCTGTTCCGTGAATGGCTTCCCCCCAGGAAGGCGAGGGCATGGGGGGTCCAGCGGCAGCCGGTCGTCCCCCGAAAGTATCGCCTCAAGCTGCTGTATTTGGCCCACGACGTCCCCGTTGGGGGCCACCGGAGGATCCGGAGCACCCGGCTGAGGCTGCTCCAGCACTTCTATTGGCCGGGAATCTTTACAGCCGTGCAGCGGTACTGCCGGTCCTGTGACTCCTGCCAGAGGGGCGGGAAGGCCCAAGACAGTAGGAAAGCGGCTTGGGGGTCTCTACCCCAGATAGACCCTCTGGGCTTGCTGAGAGAGTTATGGGAGGGGAAGTCCTCCCTGGATGGAGCATCGGGGGTGGAAGCCGCCCTGGCTGTCCAGAGAAGGCTCACTGGGCTCATGGCCCCGGCCCAAGAGACCCCGGCCAGAGATCAAGGCCAGCGGAAGGGTGGGTGTGACCCCCGAGGACAGGCCTGTGCCAGTCGCCCTGGAGCGCGGCGGCGAGTGGACAGAGGGAAGCCAGCTCATGTGGGGCCTCGCCACAGCCGGCCCGAGTCAAGGGGAGCACCCATGGCCCCAGGGCGGGTTCCCACGCAGAGGACCCGAACTTCCCTAGGTCACGAGCGGAGTGACCCTGCTCAGTTCGCTCTTGGAGGGGGGAGAACTGTGACGTAGTGGGGGTACCTGGCTGGTTTCTATGCTGCTGGCTCTGGGGTAACCCCCACTGGCTGCCGTGGGTACCACGACCCAGCAAAACAGGATGAGTCACTATGCAAACCAGTATAGCCAGACACCCCCCATGGAGAGGAACAAAGGAAGGTGGAATGCTGCCCTGGCTGGGGGGCAGGGCTGGAAGAGGGTTAGTTAGTTCCTGGCTGGAAGGCAGGGAAAAAGGAGCTGGGGAGGGGGCTGGGACTCCCCTATCTCAAGGGGGACACTGAGGCCTCTTAGCCCCAGTTCCTGTAACCAGATTACATCTGTGCTGCGCTGTGCTGGAGGAACAATAAACCACCCTCAATTCCACTGGCTGGTGAAGTCTGTTTGTGCCATTTAGGGGTGCAGGAGACGGGGGACCCCCAACACGCCGTCACAGCACCCAATCCCACCTACCCCGAACAAGTTCTGTCCGGTTCCAAGAAACCAGCCACAGATCCCTGGCCAATTTACCCTCTGGACCTTACCCACAAATCACACTGGGCCAATCCTTTCGAATCTAAAACTAAAGGTTTATTAACACAAGAAAGAAAAGCTCTCAGGGCACTCCAAGCCAGGACTGCTTTGCAAGCGGGGCACCCCTGAGAACTGTCTGTCCGGGGTGGGGGTCGGGACCCTTTAAGCACAGCCCTTGGCTAGCCTGAGACAGCAGCTCCACGCTCTAAGTCCTCCTCTGATGCCCTGCCGGCACTGCTTCCGGCCATCCTTAAGCCCTGTTCAGGGTCCATTTAATGTGGACGCGCTAGTTCGAATTAGCAAAACGCTAATTCAAACTAGTTTTTAAGTCTAGATGCGTTAATTCGAATTAGCTTAGTTCAAATTAACTAATTCGAATTAAGCTAGTTCGAATTAGCGCTGTAGTGTAGACAGACCCCCAGAGAGGAGGGAATGGACTGACTGGGGGCGGGGCCTCAGAGAAGAGGCAGGGCAGGGGCGGGGCCTCAGAGAGTGGCAGGCCGTTCCGTTTTGTGCAGGTAGAAAGCTGCAGCCCTAACTCGGGGAGGAGGCTGTGGACACGTCACAGCTGGGCAAACGGGGGGGGGGCATTTCTCCAGGGAGCCCTGCCCCCCAGCGGGTGAGAGGTGAGAGTGGCACCCTGGCTGGAACGCCCCACCTGGCCTAGTGCCCCGTGTGCACGGCCCAGGGAGGAGACGGGCCGGGCTCTGCATGGGGCCAGGCAGCGAGGCGCCCACGGCTGGGTGCACATGCCCCTTGCTCTCCCCGGTGTGACGCGCCGCATGGCTGGGCCCCTCCCGCGCTCCGGTGGGGCTGGAGGCCAGGCCAGGTCGCTCACGGCTCCGCCAGGTGCCCGCTGGGACCGGGGCGTCCCTGGCTGGAGACGCGAGGACACTCGACGCACGATGCCCAGAGGCCAGGCACTCGGTCACCCCTCGGCCCCGCTGCCACCGTGGGATCGGGCCTGAGGCCTGACACCCCGCACACGCCAGTCTGATGTGCACACACACCCGGCCTGCACATAGACACTCTGCTGCGGGGCTTCATACAGACTGAATGCACACAGGCTCCCATTGTGCACACGCGCGCGCGCACACACACACACACACTGCATACCCACACAGCCTCTAGGGCGGGCACACAGTGCACACGCCCAATGCAGACACACACACACACACACACACACACACACACACTGCATACCAACACAGCCTCCAATGCGGGCACACAATGCGCACACGCACACACACACACACACACACACACACACTGCATACCCACACAGCCTCCAGGGCGGGCACACAATGCGCACACACACACACACACACACACACTGCATACCCACACAGCCTCCAGGGCGGGCACACAGTGCACACGCCCAACGCAGACACACACACACACACACACACACACTGCATACCAACACAGCCTCCAGGGAGAGGGCCCATAGAGCAAATACACCCAGCGCAGAGACACACACACACAGACACTGCATACCCACAGAGCTCCAGGGTGGGCACACAGAGCACACACACCCAACGCAGAGACACACACACACTGCATACCCACACAGCTCCAAGGCGGGCACACAGTGCGCACATCCAACGCAGACACACACACACTGCATACCCACACAGCCTCCAGGGTGGGCACACAGAGCACACACACCCAGCACAGAGACACACACACACACACACACACACACTGCATACCAACACAGCCTCCAGGGCGGGCACACAGAGCACACACACCCAGCACAGAGACACACACACACACACACACTGCATACCCACAGAGCTCCAGGGTGGGCACACACACACACACACACACACACACACTCACTGGCTACCCACACAGCCGCCAGTGCGCACACCCAGCGCACACACACACACACACACACACTGGATACCCACACAGCCTCCAGTGCGCACACCCGGCGCAGACACACACACACACACACACACACACACACACACTGGATACCCACGCAGCCTCCAGTGCGCACACCCAGCGCAGACACACACACACACACACACACTGGATACCCACACAGCCTCCAGTGCGCACACCCAGCGCAGACACACACACACACACACACACACACACACACACTCACTGGATACCCACACAGCCTCCAGTGCGCACACCCGGCGCAGAGGCGCAGTGGCTGCACACAGACGCCAACGCTCGCTGCGCTGCCCCCGCACACGCAGCCACCGGGTGCTATGTTGGGTTTTCCCAAGGTCAGCGTTGTGCTGTCGCCGCTGCTGAGCACGTCCCCCGGGTTCCTGGGACACCCCACGAGGCCGCTCCGCCAAGCCCCCGGATCTCCCGGGCGGGCCGAGCACGGGGCGGCTGGCCGGCCGACTGTCCTGCATGGCAGCCCCTTCGGCCGCACCGTCCGGGCCCCACCAGCACTGCCCTTGTGCCGGGCCCGTGTGTCCTGTGCCACGCTCCCCCGGGCCGGCGTTTGGATCCGCGCCCAGGTTCATTTCCGAGCAAAGCTGTTTTCCCTGCTCCCCTGGGGCAGGCTGCTCATTTCGGCCCCGGAAGACAATGCCCTCTTTGCAAAACAAAGACATTCTAAAGCACATATGAACATATGGGAACATATATTCGAAGCTGCCTATGTGGCCAATTTTCTGTATGTTACCATATGGTCTGGCGTATTTAGCAAAAATATAACTTGACTGTTTCTCTTTCCATATGGGGATTCTTTTGCCTTAATTAATAACATTGAGCAAAAACTCTGTCTAAGGTTTCCAAGATTGCTGCAAGGGACTCGCTTGTGACAGAGCCGTGCTCCGGGCGGGCTCCGGCTTCCTGTGCCGAGAACAGTCCGTCCTGCTGGCCCATGGCCCGGTCGCCCTGTAGGCAGAGGGCACCTTCCACACGGGCTGAGGGTGGGGCCAGAAAGCCCTTTGGCTACTAGCGAGGGCGCGGGGGCTGGCTCCTGCCCACTGTCCAACGGGAGGCTGCTGACCCCCAGCCGAGTCCAGCTCCCGAAGGACGTGCCGGGGATGGGCAGGGTGGAGGCCAGTGGAGAGCAACCTGGCCAGCTGGGGACCTGTTTCTGCAAAGGGATCCCAAGCAGCCGCACTGCCCGGCCGGCTCCTCGCAGTGTCCGCTCATGGGCCCAGCACTGCGAGCGAGCGGGAAGCAGCCAGGCCTGTCGCGGAGCCCAGCGCAGGGCAGCGGGGAGGGGCTGCAGACAGGTGACTGGCCTGGCTCAGCCATGGCCTCTGCACAAAGCCAGGCCCTACGGGGCAGACGTCACAGGCAGGACCTGGCGGCTGCCTCCCCCACCCCACTGCCAGGGCCCGTGGCTGAGCCAGGGCGGTGCCGGAGGGACCCCTAAGCCGGGAGCGGCACAGGGCACCCAAGCCCGGCAGGCAGGCGCCGTCCAGCTGGAGGACTCGCCCCCGAGCCGCGGGCCGATGCAGAGTAAACCCCCGCGGGTCTGAGCTGCAAGTGCTGCCGCGGGGCTGGCCGGTGCCGGGGTTGGGGCGGGCAGGTCATGCGTGGCGCAGGGGGAGGGTCTCGGAGCCGTCTCCAGCCGACGCCGGACGTCTGGGCAGCAGCCCCCGGCCCCGCTGTGTGCCCAGGCGTCTCACGCGGGGTGGGGCCGAGTAGGGCCCGGGGGGTTGGCCAGCCAGGGGGCGTCACAGCTTGTAGCAGACCGACCTCTGCACCCCAACAAGCGATGTTACCTCACCCAGCTCGCCGGGCCCCCCCTCCGGCCAGGCAGCGCCGGGAGCCTGCCACTGACCCGCGGGTGCAGAGGGTTACTCTGGCCGGGGGGGGCACCTCTGCACTCGGACTCAGCCCTCCCAACGAGGGGCCTGGGCCCACAGGGGGCGCCCCAGCCTGCCTGGCCGAGTCGGGGCCACGTGGACGCTGCAGTGAGCACGTGGGCCAGGAGCCACCTGCCCGGCCCCGTTTGTCGCTTGGCTCAGCACCTTCCTGTGCTTCAAACCAAGGCAGCCGCCAGCCCGGCCAGGCGCTGCAGGACCCTGGCCCCGGGGCCTTTCCGGCTCCCACCCCTGCAGCAAGGGCTCCCGGGAAGACCCTCCTGAGCGTGACTGTTCAGGCTGGGCTGGCTCCTCGCCAAGAGACCCTCTGGTCCCCGCGCCGGCTCACACGAAGCCCCACAAGCCAGTCCCTCAGGGTATGTCTACACTACAGAGTTAGTTCGAACTAACTTTCCTAGGCGCTACACTAGCGCTCCGCTAGTTCGAACTTAATTCGAACTAGCGGAGCGCTTAGTTCGAACTAGGTAAACCTCATTTTACGAGGATTAAGCCTAGCTCGAACTAGCTAGTTCGAATTAAGGGCTGTGTAGACCCTTAATTCGAACTAGTGGGAGGCTAGCCCTCCCCAGGTTTCCCTGGTGGCCACTCTGGCCAACACCAGGGAAACTCTATTGCCCCCCTCCCGGCCCCGGAGCCCTTAAAGGGCCACGGGCTGGCTACTCACTTTGTGCCAGTTGCAAGGCTGCAAGCACCCGTGCCTGCACAGCCTGCACCTGCCACAGGATGAGCCAGCCATCCGAGGGCTCCCAGCCCTCCACTGCTCCCCACGACCAGCCTGGCGGCTCCCAGGAGCCTGCCCGGGGGCGCAAAAGGCGGGCGCCCGCCTGGTCAAGTGCGGAGATCGTGGACCTCATCGAGGTTTGGGGGGAAGCCTCCAATGTCCACGATCTCCGCACTAGCCACTGGAACGCGGCCGTCTATGGACGCATGGCTGCCAGTCTGGCCGCCAGGGGCCACCAGCGCAGCCGGGAGCAGGTGCGCTGCAAAATTAAGGACTTGCGGCAGTCCTACTCCCGGGCTTGCCTGCCAGGGGCCGACCCGGAGGCCTGCCCCCACTTCCACGCCCTGGACTGCCTCCTGGGGCCTCATGCCGTCCCTGCCCCCCGGGACGTGATTGACCCCGGGGCAGAGGGACTGCTCCTGGAGACGGAGGAGGAGGAGGAGGGCTCTGAGAGCCAGGAGCCTGCCGCCAGCCTGCCCAGGACCCGGGACCCCCGAGGCACGTCACAGAGCCGCTCGCCTGCATCGTCAGAGGCCGGGGAGGCGTCCACCTGTGAGTACCCTCGTGTTCCCCTTCTGTGTACGGGGGGCTGGGGCGAGACGGAGCCCCGGGACCGTGCGCCTGGGCCTTGCCCACCATGGAGCAGCAGCTGGGGATCCTGCAGGGGCCCTGGCCTTGCAGAGGGGAGCTGGGTTTCACACACCTGGGCCCCTGGGGTAATTGACCGCTGGTCTTCTTGCACCACAGCCGCAGCACCTGGGCCTGCAGGGTGCACCACCCCGCCTGCAGCAGCCGCCCGCGCCCGGGCAAGCAGGACAGCCAGGAACCAGGAGGAGTACCAGAGGCGGCACCTCCAGTTCCTGGACCGACAGCTCCGTCTCCAGGACCACTGGGTCCAGGAGGACCTCAGGCTGCGCCAGAGGAGTCTGGAGGCCCTGGAGGAGCAGGGCCGTGCCCTGCGAGGCCACCTCCAGAGCCTGCTGGACCGCTTTCCATTTCCTCCTCCCCCTGCTCCCCCTCTTGCTCCCCCTCTTGCTCCCCCTGCTCCCACTCCTGCTTCCGCTCCTGCTTCCTCCACACCCCCTGTCCCCTCTGCCCCCTCCTCCACAACCATTCCCCACCGACGCCCCCGGACCCGCAGTGTGGTGAGACGGGAGAGGCAGCCGGACTCCCACCCCTGAGCTTTCCTTTTCCTTCCTCCCTTCCCTCCCCTCCCCTTCCAGCTCCCTCGTCCCAGGTTTCCCCCTCCCTTCTCCCACCTTCATTCCTCCCTCCCCCCACCCCAGTTATGTGAAATAAACAGACGTTTTTGTTTGAAAAACAGGTGTCTTTATTTGACAGTAGGTAGGGAGGGGAAAGGGGAAGGGGGGGGTAGGGTGGAAGAAGGCCCCAGTGGGGCATGCAAGGGAGAGGCCAGACGCGGCGGGGCTCGCCGGTGCTAGGGCGCTGCCGCGGCTCCTCCACGGCCCCCAGGGTGGCCAGGCGGAGAGGCAGGGGGCTGACGTTCACCAGGTGGTGCCAGGCAGCCTCGAGCCATTGCTGGCAGGCTTGCAGCAGCAAGTCCAGAAAGTGCACCAGAAGGTGCAGGGCGAGCCGTGGCTCCATGTTGCCACCTGCGGCGGCCCCCCCGAAGGGAAGCACCGACACAGACGGGCGCAGAGACCAACGCTTTGCTGTCCCTCGGCGAGGTTGGCAAGCAAGCAGGAAAAGCTGAGAACCGGCTGTCCGGGGGGGTCCCTTTAAGCACGAGCCTCAGATAGCCTCAGACAGCAGCCACACAAAGCAACTACTGATGCCCTGCCAGAACCGGTTTCAGCTGCCCTTAAATGCCCCCCTGCGTCCAATCAGTTTTTAGTTCTAGATGCGTTAGTTCGATCTAGCGCTGTAGTGTAGACGTACCCTCAGACACTGCACTCCTGCGGCACCGCGCACCCTGAGAACCAGCCCCCAACTGACAGGCTCTCCGGGGCCCAGGGCCAGCCACACTCCCAGGTCAACAGACCACTGAGGGTCGTACCCCAAAGCACCATGTGGCCAGGCCCGGAGACTCTCCAAGCGAACGGGAGAACGAAGGGCCGGAGGAAAGGGCGAGAGGGAGTTTTGGGGACACAGCGCGCTCACCACGCTCTCGGCTGAGGCTTGCAGCAGTCATGGCAGAGAGCTGGCGTCAGCCACATCTCGGGAGAACGTCCACGGCCTGGACGGGTCACTCGGCCCTAGAGCTCCTGTGAGTAGCACAACATGACTTAACAGCCACGATCCCTGCAGCCCCTGGGACACTGGCAGATTTCGTAGCCACCCCCTCCCAGGGGGAGCGGCTAGGGGTCTGGGATGCTTGCAGCTCCGCTCCGGCGGGGTTAACAATCGGGATCAAAGAGCAAATGGGGGGGTTGCCAGGCCCTCGCCGTACAGGGAATGCCAGGGCCTCGTCGTACAGGGAATGCCATGGACCTCACCGTACAGGGGATGCCAGGGCCCCTCGCCGTACAGGGAATGCCATGGACCTCACCGTACAGGGGATGCCAGGGCCTCGTCGTACAGGGAATGCCACGGACCTCACCGTACAGGGGATGCCAGGGCCCCTCGCCGTACAGGGAATGCCATGGACCTCACCGTACAGGGGATGCCACGGACCTCACCGTACAGGGGATGCCAGGGCCCCTCGCCGTACAGGGAATGCCAGGGCCCCTCACCGTACAGGGAATGCCAGGGCCCCTCACCATGCAGGGAATGTCAGGGCTTCGCCGTACAGGGAATGCCAGGGCCCCTCGCCGTACAGGGAATGCCAGGCCCCTCACCGGGCAGGGAATGCCAGGCCCCTCACCGGGCAGGGAATGCCAGGGCCCCTCGCCGTACAGGGAATGCCAGGGCCCCTCGCCGTACAGGGAATGCCAGGCCCCTCACCGGGCAGGGAATGCCAGGGCCCCTCGCCGTACAGGGAATGCCAGGGCCCCTCGCCGTACAGGGAATGCCAGGGCCCCTCGCTGGGCTGGGAATGCCTGGACCCCTGGCCGGGCAGGGAATGCCAGGGCCCCTCGCCGTACAGGGAATGCCAGGGCCCCTCGCCGTACAGGGAATGCCAGGCCCCTCACCGGGCAGGGAATGCCAGGGCCCCTCGCTGGGCTGGGAATGCCTGGACCCCTGGCCGGGCAGGGAATGCCAGGGCCCCTCGCCGTACAGGGAATGCCAGGACCCCTCGCCGTGCAGGGAATGCCAGGGTCCCTCGCCGCCAGGGAATGCCAGGGCCCCTCGCCGTACAGGGAATGCCAGGGTCCCTCGCCGCCAGGGAATGCCAGGGCCCCTCGCCGTACAGGGAATGCCAGGGCCTCACCGTACAGGGAATGCCAGGGTCCCTCGCCGTACAGGGAATGCCAGGGCCTCGCCATGCAGGGAATACCAGGGCCCCTCGCCGTACAGGGAATGCCAGGGCCTCGCCGTACATGGAATGCCAGGGCCCTCGTCATACAGGGAATGCCAGGCCCCTCGCCGGGCAGGGAATGCCAGGCCCCTCGCCGTACAGGGAATGCCAGGGCCCCTCGCCGTACAGGGAATGCCAGGGCCCCTCGCCGTGCAGGGAATGCCAGGCCCCTCGCCGGGCAGGGAATGCCAGGGCCCCTCGCCGTGCAGGGAATGCCAGGGCCCCTCGCCGTACAGGGAATGCCAGGGCCCCTCGCCGTGCAGGGAATGCCAGGCCCCTCGCCGGGCAGGGAATGCCAGGGCCCCTCGCCGTGCAGGGAATGCCAGGCCCCTCGCCGGGCAGGGAATGCCAGGGCCTCGCCGTGCAGGGAATGCCAGGGCCCCTCGCCGTACAGGGAATGCCAGGCCCCTCGCCGGGCAGGGAATGCCAGGGCCCCTCGCCGTGCAGGGAATGCCAGGGCCCCTCGCCGTACAGGGAATGCCAGGCCCCTCGCCGGGCAGGGAATGCCAGGGCCCCTTGCCATGCAGGGAATGCCAGGGCCCCTCGCCGTACAGGGAATGCCAGGCCCCTCGCCGGGCAGGGAATGCCAGGGCCCTCGCCGTACAGGGAATGCCAGGGCCCCTCGCCGTACAGGGAATGCCAGGCCCCTCGCCGGGCAGGGAATGCCAGGGCCCCTCGCCGTACAGGGAATGCCAGGCCCCTCGCCGGGCAGGGAATGCCAGGGCCCCTCGCCGGGCAGGGAATGCCAGGGCCCCTCGCCGTGCAGGGAATGCCAGGGCCCCTCGCCGTACAGGGAATGCCAGGCCCCTCGCCGGGCAGGGAATGCCAGGGCCCCTTGCCATGCAGGGAATGCCAGGGTCCCTCGCCGTACAGGGAATGCCAGGGCCCCTCGCCGTACAGGGAATGCCAGGCCCCTCGCCGGGCAGGGAATGCCAGGGCCCTCGCCGTACAGGGAATGCCAGGGCCCCTCGCCGTACAGGGAATGCCAGGCCCCTCGCCGGGCAGGGAATGCCAGGGCCCCTCGCCGTGCAGGGAATGCCAGGGCCCCTCGCCGTACAGGGAATGCCAGGGCCCCTTGCCATGCAGGGAATGCCAGGGCCCCTCGCCGTACAGGGAATGCCAGGGCCCCTCGCCGTACAGGGAATGCCAGGGCCCCTTGCCATGCAGGGAATGCCAGGCCCCTCGCCGTGCAGGGAATGCCAGGGCCCCTCGCCGTACAGGGAATGCCAGGGCCCCTCGCCGTACAGGGAATGCCAGGGCCCCTTGCCATGCAGGGAATGCCAGGCCCCTCGCCGGGAAGGGAATGCCAGGGCCCCTTGCCATGCAGGGAATGCCAGGGCCCCTCGCCGTGCAGGGAATGCCAGGGCCCCTCGCCGGGCAGGGAATGCCAGGGCCCCTCGCCGTGCAGGGAATGCCAGGGCCCCTCGCCGGGCAGGGAATGCCAGGGCCCCTCGCCGGGCAGGGAATGCCAGGGCCTCGCCGGGCAGGGCACAGCCACAAGCTGGAGTTGGTCGCATGGGCCAGGCCCTGTCCAGGCAGGACTCCATTCCTGACAGTGGGCCCCAGCGCCGTGTTTCTGACGGAGGGCCCGCAGCCAGGTCCATGCAGTGCAGCTGGTGCCTCCCGTGCTCCAGGCTGGCTGCTCGGGGCCATGTCTCCGGGGATGACGTTTGACTCGCTGACTCTCCGGGGTGAGGGAGGCACGTGCCCATCATGGGCATTGGCAGGCCAGGAAACCGCCAGCGATTCATGGGCCCCTCCCTCGGCCCACGCGGCCCCCGTTTGGAGACCAGACAGTGGCTGCCACGTTGATCCATGTGGCCACGTTTCCCTCAGAGGACGTCTGGGACCCGCGCGGGCCGGACCCGGACACTTCGCGTTAACAATCCCGGCTTTTACAGGCTCCAAGCCAAGCCAGCCTGGCTCCGCTCTTCCCCTGGGACCAGCCAGCGTGTTGCAGGCTCTGTCTCCCCAGCGCCATGTGCCAAGGGGCGCCAGCGCCCGGCCCCACATCTGCCCAGACCCGTTGTGGCCACAGGCTTGCACAGGGCACTCCCGTTGGGTTTGCCTGGCACGGGAACGACCCCACACCATGACGCCCCTTCCACAGCTACGTCCCGAGACGGGTCCTTGGCCAGTTCTCCAGCCACTTCCACATGGGCTCCTGCCATTCTAGAGTGTGTGGGGGGGGGGCCTGGACATGTGGGGGGGGGTGTTTGTGAGGGTGGGTGGGTGTGTCTGGCGGGTGAGGAGTGTTGGGGGAGTGTCTAGTTGTGTGGGGGGGTTAATAGGCCTCATGCAGCACGAGTGGAAATCCCTGACACGCCCCGTCTCTTATCTTTATCACGCAAATGCCCGGTCACGTCCCCACCTACCTGTTGCTTTGACAAGCCGTGTCCATATAAATCCGGGCAGCGCAAACTACAGCCCCAGCCAATGAGTGTTTAGCAGCTAAGCCATGAATCGGCACCGTCATTGTTAGCAGGCAGCCAGGAAGGTGGCACCTCGGTAACCCCACGTGGCCTTTCTGAACAGGGCAACGATACCCATCTCCTGGTGGCGATGAATGGGGAGGGAGCGTGGGAGGGATTGGCTGGGGGATGTGGCTGTAAAGGGGGAGGTGGCGTGAGAGGGGTTGGGAGGGGACGTGGCTGTGAACGGGGTGGTGCCGTGGGAGGAGTTGGGAGGGGACGTGCCTGTGAAGGGGGTGGTGCCGTGAGAGGAGTTGGGAGGGGACGTGGCTGTGAAGGAGGTGGTGCCGTGGGAGGAGTTGGGAGGGGACGTGGCTGTGAAGGTGGTGGTGCCGTGGGAGGAGTTGGGAGGGGGACGTGGCTGTGAAGGGGGTGGTGCCGTGGGAGAGGTTGGGAGGGGACGTGGCTGTGAAGGGGGTGGTGCCGTGGGAGGAGTTGGGAGGGGGACGTGGCTGTGAAGGGGGTGGTGCCGTGGGAGGGGTTGGGAGGGGACGTGGCTGTGAAGGGGGTGGTGCCGTGGAAGGGGTTGGGAGGGGATGTGGCTGTGAAGGGGGAGGTGGTGTGGGAGGGGTTGGGAGGGGATGTGGCTGTGAAGGGGGTGGTGCCATGGGAGGAGTTGGGAGGGGACGTGGCTGTGAAGGGGGTGGTGCCATGGGAGGAGTTGGGAGGGGATGTGGCTGTGAAGGGGGTGGTGCCGTGGGAGGAGTTGGGAGGGGGACGTGGCTGTGAAGGGGGTGGTGCCGTGGAAGGGGTTGGGAGGGGACGTGGCTGTGAAGGGGGTGGTGCCGTGGGAGGAGTTGGGAGGGGGACGTGGCTGTGAAGGGGGTGGTGCCGTGGGAGAGGTTGGGAGGGGACGTGGCTGTGAAGGGGGTGGTGCCATGGGAGGAGTTGGGAGGGGGACGTGGCTGTGAAGGGGGTGGTGCCGTGGGAGGGGTTGGGAGGGGACGTGGCTGTGAAGGGGGTGGTGCCGTGGGAGGGGTTGGGAGGGGACGTGGCTGTGAAGGGGGAGGTGGTGTGGGAGGAGTTGGGAGGGGACGTGGCTGTGAAGGGGGTGGTGCCATGGGAGGAGTTGGGAGGGGGACGTGGCTGTGAAGGGGGAGGTGGAGTGGGAGGGGTTGGCCAGGGGACGTGGCTGTGAAGGGGGTGGTGCCATGGGAGGGGTTGGGAGGGGGACATGGCTGTGAAGGGGGAGGTGGCGTGGGAGGGCTTGGGAGGGGACGTGGCTGTGAAGGGGGTGGTGCCGTGGGAGGAGTTGGGAGGGGACGTGGCTGTGAAGGGGGTGGTGCCATGGGAGGAGTTGGAAGGGGGATGTGGCTGTGAAGGGGGAGGTGGCGTGGGAGAAGTTGGGAGGGGGACGTGGCTGTGAAGGGGGTGGTGCCATGGGAGGAGTTGGGAGGGGACGTGGCTGTGAAGGGGGGTGTAGCAGGGGTTGGCTGGGGGACGTGGCTGTGAAGGGGGTGGTGCCATGGGAGGAGTTGGGAGGGGATGTGGCTGTGAAGGGGGTGGTGCCATGGGAGGAGTTGGGAGGGGGACGTGGCTGTGAAGGGGGAGGTGGCGTGGGAGAAGTTGGGAGGGGGACGTGGCTGTGAAGGGGGTGGTGCCATGGGAGGAGTTGGGAGGGGACGTGGCTGTGAAGGGGGGGTGTAGCAGGGGTTGGCTGGGGGACGTGGCTGTGAAGGGGGTGGTGCCATGGGAGGAGTTGGGAGGGGATGTGGCTGTGAAGGGGGTGGTGCCATGGGAGGAGTTGGGAGGGGGACGTGGCTGTGAAGGGGGAGGTGGCGTGGGAGGGGTTGGGAAGGGACGTGGCTGTGAAGGGGGTGGTGCCATGGGAGGGGTTGGGAGGGGGACGTGGCTGTGAAGGGGGAGGTGGCGTGGGAGGGGTTAGGAGGGGACGTGGCTGTGAAGGGGGTGGTGCCATGGGAGGAGTTGGGAGGGGACGTGGCTGTGAAGGGGGTGGTGCCATGGGAGGAGTTGGGAGGGGGACGTGGCTGTGAAGGGGGTGGTGCCATGGGAGGAGTTGGGAGGGGACGTGGCGGTGAAGCAGGTGGTGGTGTGGCAGGGGTTGGCCGGGGGACATGGCAGTGAAGCAGGTGGTGGTCTGGCAGAGGTTGGCCAGGGGACATGGCTGTGAAGCAGGTGGTGGTGTGGCAGGGGTTGGCCGGGGGACGTGGCTGTGAAGGGGGAGGTGCCATGGGAGGAGTTGGGAGGGGACGTGGCTGTGAAGGGGGTGGTGCCATGGGAGGAGTTGGGAGGGGACGTGGCTCTGAAGGGGGTGGTGCCATGGGAGGAGTTGGGAGGGGGACGTGGCTGTGAAGGGGGAGGTGGCGTGGGAGGGGTTGGGAGGAGACGTGGCTGTGAAGGGGGTGGTGCCATGGGAGGAGTTGGGAGGGGACGTGGCTGTGAAGCAGGTGGTGGTGTGGCAGGGGTTGGCCGGGGGACGTGGCTGTGAAAGGGGAGGTGCCATGGGAGGAGTTGGGAGGGGACGTGGCGGTGAAGCAGGTGGTGGTGTGGCAGGGGTTGGCCGGGGGACGTGGCTGTGAAGGGGGTGGTGGTGTGGCAGGGGTTGGCCAGGGGACATGGCGGTGAAGCAGGTGGTGGTGTGGCAGAGGTTGGCCAGGGGACATGGCTGTGAAGCAGGTGGTGGTGTGGCAGGGGTTGGCCGGGGGACGTGGCTTTGAAGGGGGTGGTGCCATGGGAGGAGTTGGGAGGGGACGTGGCTGTGAAGGGGGTGGTGCCATGGGAGGAGTTGGGAGGGGATGTGGCTGTGAAGGGGGTGGTGCCGTGGGAGGAGTTGGGAGGGGATGTGGCTGTGAAGGGGGTGGTGCCATGAGAGGAGTTGGGAGGGGATGTGGCTGTGAAGGGGGAGGTGGCGTGGGAGGAGTTGGGAGGGGATGTGGCTGTGAAGGGGGTGGTGCCATGGGAGGAGTTGGGAGGGGGACGTGGCTGTGAAGGGGGAGGTGGCGTGGGAGGGGTGGGAGGAGATGTGGCTGTGAATGGGGAGGTGCCATGGGAGGAGTTGGGAGGGGACGTGGCTGTGAAGCAGGTGGTGGTGTGGCAGGGGTTGGCCGGGGGACGTGGCTGTGAAGGGGGAGGTGCCATGGGAGGAGTTGGGAGGGGACGTGGCTGTGAAGGGGGTGGTGGTGTGGCAGGGGTTGGCCGGGGGGCGTGGCTGTGAAGGGGGAGGTGCCATGGGAGGAGTTGGGAGGGGACGTGGCTGTGAAGGGGGTGGTGGTGTGGCAGGGGTTGGCCGGGGGACGTGGCTGTGAAAGGGGAGGTGCCATGGGAGGAGTTGGGAGGGGACGTGGCTGTGAAGGGGGTGGTGGTGGGTGTGGCAGGGGTTGGCCGGGGGGGCGTGGCTGTGAAGGGGGTGGTGGTGGGTGTGGCAGGGGTTGGCCGGGGGGGCGTGGCTGTGAACACGGAGGCTGGGTGCGGGGCATTAGCCTGGCACCAGGGACTTTGCGAGTGTTGACCTGGGGCAGCAGAGCCTTGCTAGCGTTCCCAGTGGTCGAGTGGCAGGGGAGGGGCTTCTGCTGAGCTGGGCTGCACTGGGCCTGTTTGGCGAACAGCTACTCTCGTCCTGGCCGTGGCTTCCCACCGTGGCCCTTTACTTTCCAAGGAATAAAAGCCGGAGCTGCTGCAGCCTTCCCACCTTTGCCAAACGTCCCAGGGCGAGCGCCCAGAATAAGCCATGGGGCACCCAAGCACCAATCAGCGTCCTCGCACCCCTTCACCTGCCACCTTCCCCACAGTCACTGACCTCCCCATCCTTGCACACGCATAAACATAGGGGCACGCACGCACACACATAGGGGCATGCTCACATATGTGTGCACGCACATAGGGGCATGCACACAGACATAACAGGGGCACGCACACATGCACACACACAGGGACATCCACACACACGTGTGTGCACACATACAGGGGCATGCACATGCACGCACACACGCGCGGGCATGCACGCACACACACACACACACAGGGGCATGCAGACATGTGCGTGCACACACAGAGGGGCACGCACACACACACAAACACAGGGGCATGCGCACACATGTGCGCGCACACAGAGGGGCATGCACACACACACACGCACACACACACAGGGAATCCAGCTGACCATCCTTGTAATATTTAAAACAATTTTATTCATGAAAATATGCTGTACAATGCACTATACACAGTTCTTTACATTGCCACATACACAAACGCTAATAGCACAATCAAGGATACGTTGCCTACACTATGTGTGCGGTGAGCGAACAGCCGGGCCGGACCCGCCCCCACCTCTGTACAGTTAGAAATACGCGGGAAGAATGAACCGAAACGTCCATCGAAGCACACGGGTGGCACCAGCCCCTTGGGAGCGCAGCCCTGCCGGGAGCCAGCCCCGCTCTTGGGTTGCTTCCTGCCTGCGAAGGCAGACGTGGGCGCCGGGCCGGCAGCGTGGGGCAGAGCGCTGGGGACCAGCTGGGAGGCCCAGGAGAGGGGTCTGTCCCAGGCTGTGCTATGCCCCATTTCCGAAGGGAGATTTATAACCCTCCACCCTCCCCGATTCCTTCACATCAACTGGTCTCCCCCCACCCAGTGCTCCCTGCGAGGGGCTAAGAGCCCGGCTGCCTCTAGGGCTCCTTGGACGAGCCCCCAACCACGTACCACCAGCCTGTGCAGAGCAGGCCAGCCAGCCCTGGCCGACCCTCCCAGCCTGGCTCGTGGCTCCCTCCCGTGGGCTCCCACGGCCAGCCCTGGCCGACCCTCCCAGCCTGGCTCGTGGCTCCCTCCCGTGGGCTCCCACGGCCAGCCCTGGCCGACCCTCCCAGCCTGGCTCGTGGCTCCCTCCTGTGGGCTCCCACAGCCAGCCCTGGCCGACCCTCCCAGCCTGGCTCGTGGCTCCCTCCCGTGGGCTCCCACGGCCAGCCCTGGCCGACCCTCCCAGCCTGGCTCGTGGCTCCCTCCCGTGGGCCCTGTCGAGCGCTGGGCTCCCCGGCTGGGTGGTCAGAACTAGCAGCAATTCCCCAAGGAGATCGGCTCTCCTGCCGACACGGGCGGGCTCTGGACTGATGGGGGGGGGCTGTGCCCGGAGCCCAGCCCTGTGCCCGTCTCATCTGAGCGTGCACACCGGGGATGGGACAGAAATGAGGCTGGGAGGGAATTGGTGAGCCCCCCATCCGACACCATGTGCCTGACCCCATCCCCATCCCTGAAGGGCCCTGGCCCCAGGCACGCAGCCCCCTCCCGCCCCGCCCCACGCCTTGGCACTTTGCTCCCGCCCTGCCGGAGGCTGAGCTGTCTGTCCGAGGGTCCGGGAACGCCGCCCCCGCACGGCACAACGACGCACACACAACGCTCACCAACACGACTGCACCGGACACACCACACCCCACGGTCACGAACCACAGACAGCTTCGCAAGACGACGGGCCCGGGCTGGCGTCCCAGGTCACACACACGGCGGGGCGGGCGGGCACAGGCTCCCCGCGGGTCGCAGGCCTCCTGTAAGCACTGGGGCATGGCTCCGGGCTGGGCGCGGCCAAGGGCCTCCCGGGGCTTCTCGTCCCTCGGGCAGAGGGGCCACCCCAAGGCCGGACAGCCCTGTGCGGGGGTGGGGAGGGCAGGTCCCTCGCCTGGCTCAGAGCCGGGGCGACTGGTCTAGACACTGGGCACTGAGCCTGTTCCGTGCCAGGACAGCGCCTGGCTCCCCGGGTGGGGGTCCCTGCCCAGCGTGGGCTCTGCTCCCCCCCTCCGAAACCCCCTTGCCCAGCAGGAATGAGCCAAGCCCCACAAGGACCGGGCTGGCCTGGGCCACCGGCCCTGCCACCAAGGGGGTGAGATCCCCGCCCCCCTGCCGCAGAGCGGTGCTGGGCGGGGCAGGCGGCTGCTCTCCCCATGCCACAGGTGGACGGCACATCCTGCCCCCCTGCCCCCTGTGCTGAAGATCAGCCCCTATCTCCTGTGTCCCTGGGCCCGTGGCAGGCTGGGCCCGCCCCCTTACTGCCCAGGCCAGGGCGGGCGAGGGGGCTGGCAGCTCCGAGCTCCGTGGGTGACAATTGGGGCAAGGGCCCGGGGGAGCAAATGGTAATAATTGAGCCAGGCTCGGCGGCAGCGTCCCTAGCAGGGCCCTTCCCCGCCTGTACGTGGCCCAGCACGGAAACGCCACTGACAGCCCACGCCCTCCCCGGGCCTGGAGCAAAGGGACACGGCTTCGCAATGGGGCGTTTCCCTCCCCACCCCGCCCAGGCGCGAGCACGTGGCCATGCCCACCACAGGGTGCCACCCACCCGGGCCCACGGAGAGGCCAGCTGGGGCTGCAGGGGCGCGAGCAAGGTGGGGGCTTTACCAGCCCGACGCCCTTCTCGGTGCCGAGAAACGGGGCTGCAGGGAGGGCCTAGCTCCGCCCCCGTGGGACTGTGGCCCCCAGGCAGGGCTGCCCGGGCTCCAGCCCCCTGCTCAGAAGGGGGGCTCAGGCCAGGGGCTGTGGGCGGCACACGGGCGGGGCCACAGTGGCTGGCAGTGGTGAAGGGGCTGCGAAGGTGGAGCCCAGCGAGCTCTGCCAGGGCAGCTGGTGGTCAAACCCCAAGTGGCATTGGCAGGCCCAAGGCCTGGCGCCGAGACATTCCCCGGTGCAAGCCAGGTCCCGGGTCTGCAACCCCCCCCCCCCAGCCCCGGCTGTCAGCAAACCCCTGCCCTTCCCCCCTTCGCCTGCAGGCCGGGCCGGCTCTGCTCTCCCTTTGCTCTTCTCCCTGGCAAGAGAGAGAAATCACCCACCTCCCGCAGCCGGCCTCTCCGGCACAGAGCCCAGGTAGCAGCATCCCCGAGCCGCAGCCTCACCCGGTCCCTGGGCCTGTGAAACTCACATCTGCAAAGCCAACACTTGCATGTGCAGGGGCAGGCCCGTGTGCCCTGGCCCGTGCTCATGCTGGCCGTGCACCGTGCCGCATGTTGTCTGCAGACATGCACCTGTGCCCCAGCTCGTGCTCACGCCGGCCGTGCACCGTGCCGCATGTTGTCTGCAGACATGCACCTGTGCCCCAGCTCGTGCTCACGCCGGCCGTGCACCATGCCGCATGTTGTCTGCAGACATGCACCTGTGCCCCAGCTCGTGCTCACGCTGGCCGTGCACCGTGCCGCATGTTGTCTGCAGACATGCACCTGTGCCCCAGCTCGTGCTCACGCCGGCCGTGCACCGTGCCGCATGTTGTCTGCAGACATGCACCTGTGCCCCAGCTCGTGCTCACGCCGGCCGTGCACCATGCCGCATGTTGTCTGCAGACATGCACCTGTGCCCCAGCTCGTGCTCACGCCGGCCGTGCACCATGCCGCATGTTGTCTGCAGACATGCACCTGTGCCCCAGCTCGTGCTCACGCCGGCCGTGCACCATGCCGCATGTTGTCTGCAGACATGCACCTGTGCCCCAGCTCGTGCTCACGCCGGCCGTGCACCGTGCCACGTGGCCTGCAGACATGCACCTGTGCCCCAGCTCCTGCTCACGCCAGCCGTGCACCATGCCACGTGGCCTGCAGACAGCTGCCCAGTGTGGGTGGGTTGGGTTTTGCAGGCACTGATGGTAGAAATCATGGCCATCCCCCAAGCTGGCTGTGGGTGAACCAGCTCAGGCTCCGGAGAGCGCTCCGGGCGCTGCCAGCTCGAGTTCCGGCCTTTCCCTGGCTCTCCCGCTACCCCAGGCCGGCACCGGGGTCTAGACCAGGGTTCGGCAGCTCGCACAAAGCCAGGGGTGTGCGCCGGGCGAGTGGGGGAAGGGCTCAAGCTGACACTAACTGAATGCTGGGTCCAGCCAACCTCTCCCTAGGCTGCAGCCGAATGTCCCGTGCCAGGCCAGGGCTGCCGGGGGAGGGAAACCGAGCCACAGCAGAGCACACCGGAGCGGCTAGCGGGGGCAATGTGGAAAGGCCTTGGGTCCAGCCCCCCAGGCTGGGAATCCCTTAAGGGCGGAGGGGGGACAGGGCGTGTGCGCACCCCTCGGCTTCCCTTCCAGCGCTGGGGAGAGAGCTGGGCAGGTCGGGCTCCCCGGCGCCGCCGGAGCTGGGTCGTGTGGGCTGGGACGGTGGGCGGGCGGGCAGGGCCGCGCCCTGTGCCCAGGGCTCCCCGATGGCTCTAGCCTGTCGGAACAAAGGCAAAGAGAAAGGAAAAGGACGTCCGTGGCCTGGCCCCTGGGACTCGGTGCCGGAGCCCGGCAGCGTCTCAGCCGGGCACCCAGCTCTGGTTGGGGGGCTGGGGGGCGCTGGGCAGCGTGGCCATGCCGAGGCCGCTGGGCGGGGGCAGGGCCGAGTCGAAGTTGAAGTCCATCTCGTCGCTGTCCATGAAGTCGTTGAGGATGATGGACTCCACGTCGCACTCCAGGCTGCCGTTGAACATGTCCAGGTCCAGGTCTGCGGGGAAGCGGTCCTGGCCCAGGCTCGGGGGGTGCATGGCCCCTTGGTAGGGGCCCGGGAGGGACTCCAGCAGGCCCATGTGTGCCCCCTGGGGGGCGGCGTAGGGGTGCAGGTGCCCGTGGTGGGCCATGGCCAGGCTGCAGGAGTCACTCGGCAGGCTGAGCAGGCTGACGGGGCTGGGTAAGGCACTGGTGCTGCCCGCGGGGTGGTGGCTGGCCGGGGACGGGTGGTACAAAGGGCTGCTCTTCAGGAGGGAGGCCGGGTGGGCCGGGTAGGAGGACAAGCCCAGCTCCCCGCCCCCGCACAGGAGGGCGCCGTGTCTGTGGGCGCGGGCGGGGGCCAGGGGCGGCTCGGCCGGGGCCAGGCCCTCCTTGTGCGCGTAGGGGATGGAGGAGAGCAGGTCGTGCAGCGAGTGGCGGAAGGGGCCGGCGGGCGAGAAGCTGGCCTGCTTGTTCTCCTGGATGGTCTGCATTGGCAGGCGCCGCAGCAGGCCAGGGGCGGGCTGGCTGTAGATGGTCCCGCAGTAGGAGCTGCTGGCGGCCCCCAGCCCGGAGCCCTTGGGGTGGAGGGGGAAGCTGGGGCCCCTCTGCCGGAGGCTGCCGGGGGGCGGGGGCAGGGGCTGGGGCGGGCTCATGCTGTAGCTGTCCGGCAGGTCCTCCAGCAGGCTCTCGCCCAGCCCTTCGCCCAGGCTGATGGTGCCCGTCAGGTCGGTGAGGCGGGGCAGCTCCACGGAGCAGCGGCTGCCCAGGGCGGGCGACACGGTGCTGGAGGGGCTGGGGTACATCAGCGGGGAGGAGGGGGCGCCCTCGTCCTCCTCCAGCTCCTCCGGCGCGTGGCCGGACAGGATGGGGGAGAGGCGGCCGCCCAGGGCGCTGCCCGCGGCGCCGGCCCGCGTCCGGAACTCGGCCCAGGCGTCGTACTCCTCGGTGGCGCGCGGGGCGGGGCTCTCGGCCCACTTGGCCTGCGGGGCGGCCGGGCTCTGCTCCCCGCGCTCCTGCGGCGCCTGCAGCTGCTTCTTCTTGCTGGCCTTGCCCTTGATGCGCAGGAACTTGCTGGTGTTGTCCATGGAGACGGAGCGCCGGCGCGGCGGCTTGCCGGTCTTGCCGCCCTCGGGGTTCAGCATCCACCAGGAGCTCTTGCCGGTGCCCTCGTTCTGCACGCGGATGAAGCGGGTGTGCAGGGACAGGTTGTGCCGGATCGAGTTCTGCGGAGACAAAGCAGAGCGCCGGGGTCAGTGAGGCCCCCGCACGGCCCCGGGGCTTCCCACGCCGCCCTGGCCGGACCCGCACAACTGGGCTCCACTCCCTGCGCCGCCACCAGCCTGCCGGCCCCGCCCCGCGCCTCGGTTTCCCCATTGGCACGGTGTTGGGACAAGTGCTTGGAGCTCCACGGTGGGGGCTGGGGGTTCTGTCTCCCTTTGAGCAGCGCCCATGGGGGCTCGCAGGGTGCCAGGCCGGGCCAGGGTAGCGGAGCCTCGGCTCCCTCAGCAGGGGCGGTGCTGGAAGAGCCTCCGCCTGGCCGGGCGGGACTCCAGGGCGCCTCAGGCTAGGCAGCGACACCGAGGGCAGGGAGTCTTCAGGCTCAGAGCCAGGCTTAGGCGTCCTGGCAGGATCTCTGGCTCCCAGTGCAGCCCCATGCCACCTGGCACTGGGCCAGGCACATGCCCGGCTGGCGCCCCTCCCTCAGCCCCCGCGGGCACGGAGCCCCTGTTCCTGCGCTCGGGCTGCCTTCCCGCCGATCGGCCCCCCACCGGCTGCCACAGCGCGGCGAGGCCCCAGGAGGGAGGGAAAAACCTTCGCCCCGAAGCTGGGGCCTCCGGCGCTCACTCCAGCCGAGCCCTGGGTCTGGCTCCCGGCCCACATGGCTCCTCTGCATCCCGCGGCCTTGACACCCCCTCCACAGTCTGGTCTGGAGCAGGACCCCTGGGTTCCACGTGCTGCTGTGTTGCAGGTTCACTGCATGGTCTTGGGGGACTCATGTACTCTGGCTGTGCCTCAGTTTCCCCATCTGTAACGCGGGGATACGAGGCGGCCCGGTGCCTTGCGCGGTGCAGACAGCTGGGTGGAAGGGGCCAGGTGTGAGGCCGGGGCCGGGGACACGCTGCGCTGGAAGCCAGAGAGAACCATCTCTGGGGCTTTGCAGAGGGGCTGCGACCACCTCAGCCCCGGCCTTGAGCCCAGGGGAGCCTGCTGGGGGCGCCCCGCCCGGCCCAGGTGGGGGCAGGGGAGGGCGGGAAGTTGCCGAGGAGCTGGAGGAAGTTTGGTGCGGTGCCGGCTGCGAGTGGCATAGCAATGAGGAGGTGCGGGAGCGCCGGCCCATCCATCACATTATGTAATGGCTTCCTTCTCCGCACTTCATTTATTTGGAGATTGCTCCCAGCCTGGCGCCGCGCCAGCAGCCACCAAACCCGCGTCTACAGAAATCAATCTCGCGCTGACTGATTAAGCCGTGGTTAGAACTAATTGCTCCTTCGTGTGTGGGGAGAATAAATTACAGGCTTTAATTTCACATCTTTAAAATGCAACTGCAGGTACGGGCTGGCCGTTAACCCCTTCCCAGCCTCCTGCGTCCTCGGCACCAAACAGCCCCAGACACGCCAGGCCAGGGCCCCGGAGCCCAGACGGACCCAGGCCAGGGCCCCGGAGCACAGACGGACCCAGGCCAGGGCCTCAGAGCCCAGACGGACCCAGGCCAGGTCCCCGGAGCACAGACGGACCCAGGCCAGGGCCCCAGAGCCCAGACGGACCCAGGCCAGGGACCTGGAGCCCAGACGGACCCAGGCCAGGGCCTCAGAGCCCAGACGGACCCAGGCCAGGGACCTGGAGCCCAGACGGACCCAGGCCAGGGCCTCAGAGCCCAGACGGACCCAGGCCAGGGCCCCGGAGCACAGACGGACCCAGGCCAGGGCCTCAGAGCCCAGACGGACCCAGGCCAGGGACCTGGAGCACAGACGGACCCAGGCCAGGGCCCCAGAGCCCAGACGGACCCAGGCCAGGGACCTGGAGCCCAGACGAACACAGGCCAGGGCCCCAAAATTATAGAATCATAGAGCTGGAAGATACCTCAGAAGGTCAAGTCCGGCCCCTTGCTCTAGGCAGGACCAATTCCATCTAAATCAACCCAGCCAGGGCTTTGTCAAGCCGAGACGTAAACACCCCTAGGGATGGAGACTCCACTACTTCCCTAGGTTACCCATTCCAGTGCTTCACCACCCTCCTAATGAAATAGTTTTTCCTGATATCCAACCTGGACCTCTCCCACCACAACTTGAGCCCTTTGCTCCTTGTTCTGCATCCGTCACCACTGAGAACAGCCTCTCTCCATCCCCTCTGGGACCCCCCTGCAGGAAGCTGAAGGACAGACCCAGGCCAGGGCCACCCGGAGCCCAGACGGACACAGGCCAGGGCCACTGGCGGAAAACACCTGCTGCTCTTGGGGCTTCCATGGGGCACCTGGCCCACAGGCACCTTCCCGCCCAGCCTGTGGCTGCTCCCAGGAACCGCAGGGCACTGGCCAGTCCCGGGAGACAGGCCCCACCCCACCCAGAACCTCGCCGGCCTCTCTGTTCCTCCTCCCTCCCCCTGGCCCGGTGCCCATTGCCCTCCCCTCCCCTCCGGGCCCGGGCAGCCCCGCTCTCCCGCCCTCGCCCGGCCTGGCCCCCGGCCGCCAGCGCCTCTCCACTCGGCAGGGAGCCCCCGGCCCCCCGGCCAACGGGAGCGGAGACGCTCCCAGGGCCCTGCTGTTCCGCCTCCCCTGCCCCCCTGGCGTGGGGGGAGAACACAGCACCCCCTGGCGCGGGGGGAGAACACAGCACCCCCTGGCGTGGGGGGAGAACACAGCCCCCCCTGGCGCGGGGGGAGAACACAGCACCCCCCTGGCGCGGGGGGAGAACACAGCACCCCCCTGGCGCGGGGGGAGAACACAGCACACCCTGGCGCGGGGGGAGAACACAGCCCCCCCTGGTGCAGGGGGAGAACACAGCGCCCCCTGGCGTGGGGGGAGAACACAGCCCCCCTGGCACGGGGGGAGAACACAGCCCCCCCTGCCACGAGGGGAGATCACAGCCCCCCCTGGTGCAGGGGGAGAACACAGCCCCCCTGGCGTGGGGGGAGAACACAGCCCCCCTGGCGCGGGGGGAGAACACAGCCCCCCCTGGCGTGGGGGGAGAACACAGCACACCCTGGCGTGGGGGGAGAACACAGCACCCCCTGGCGTGGGGGGAGAACACAGCGCCCCCTGGCGCGGGGGGAGAACACAGCCCCCCCTGGCGTGGGGGGAGAACACAGCACCCCCTGGCGTGGGGGGGAGAACACAGCCCCCCTGGCACGGGGGGAGAACACAGTGCCCCCTGCCACGAGGGGAGAACACAGCCCCCCCTGGCGCGGGGGGAGAACACAGCGCCCCCTGGCGTGGGGGGAGAACACAGCCCCCCCTGGCGCGGGGGGAGAACACAGCGCCCCCTGGCGTGGGGGGAGAACACAGCCCCCCTGGCACGGGGGGAGAACACAGCCCCCCCTGCCACGAGGGGAGATCACAGCCCCCCCTGGTGCAGGGGGAGAACACAGCCCCCCTGGCGTGGGGGGGAGAACACAGCCCCCCTGGCGTGGGGGGAGAACACAGCGCCCCCTGGTGTGGGGGGAGAACACAGCGCCCCCTGGAGCAGGAGGTGGGAACACAGCGCCCCTCTGGGGGGGAAGAAATTGCCCCGGGGGGGAACAGAGCGCCTCCTGGAGGAGGAGTGGAAACACAGCGTGGCCCCAGTCCTGGCCCTTCCCTTGCTGTGAGCACAGGCCAGGCCCACGTAGCCACCGGCCCTTCCCCCTCTTCCCCTCACCTGGCCCTGGGGAGTGGCAGACGCACTCGTCCCTGGCAGGGCTGGGGGAGCAGAGCCGCGGCCTGGGAAGGGGGCGACCTGGCCCCAGGCGCCCGCGTCTCTCGTGGCAATGCAGATGCCCGACATGGCCGGGGAGGGGCTTCTCCCCTCCCACTGGGGCTTGGGGGCTGAGCCGGGGCTGCCAGGCAGTGCGGACGCAGGAGGGGACCGGAGCTTCCCTGCTGCATTAACGGCAGGGCCTTGGCGCCAGACACCTCCCCAGCCCCGGCTCCGGCTCCGCGCCCAGCCGCAGCCTCTCTCCTTTTTAGGCAATTCCAGCACGTTGGAAACCTCCCCCCCCCCCAGGCTCCACTGGCGCTGGCTGGAGGGGCAGCCCCTCCCCTGCCTGAGACCAAAGGACCCGCTGGGGGGCTGAGGCCTCCTGCGCGCGGGGAAGGTTCATTAGGCAGCAGCAATGAACTGGGGCTGAGCCTGGTTCAGCCGCGCCAGGACTCGGCCTCATTAGTGTCCCGACCCGAGGCCTTTCCTGCGCGGGGTGGGCACGAGTGGCCAGAGCGCCGGGCGAGCGTGCGGGGCAGGGAGCTCAGTTAATGCCCTGGAAGGCGCCCGGCTGCTTCCTGCCCCCTGCAGCCGCCCTAGGATGAGTCCCCAGCCCCTTCACTGTGCACCAGGACACAGCTGTGCCTCTGCTGCCAGGGCAGCTCTCAGGGTGTTGGGGGCAGCAGGGGGCGCTGTGCCAGGGCAGCTCTCAGGGTGTTGGGGGCAGCAGGGGGCGCTGTGCCAGGGCAGCTCTCAGGGCGCTGGGAGGCAGCAGAGGTGCTGTGCCAGGACAGCTGTGGGGGCAGCAGGGGGCAGCAGAGGGCGCTGTGCCAGGACAGCTGTGGGGGCAGCAGGGGGCAGCAGAGGGTGCTGTGCCAGGACAGCTGTGGGGGCAGCAGGGGGCAGCAGAGGGTGCTGTGCCAGGACAGCTGTGGGGGCAGCAGGGGGCAGCAGAGGGCACTGTGCCAGGTCAGCTGTGGGGGCAGCAGGGGGCAGCAGAGGGCGCTGTGCCAGGACAGCTGTGGGGGCAGCAGGGGGCGCTGTGCCAGGACAGCTGTGGGGGCAGCAGGGGGCAGCAGAGGGCGCTGTGCCAGGACAGCTGTGGGGGCATCAGGGGGTGCTGTGCCAGGGCAGCAGTGGGGGCAGCAGGAGGCAGCAGGGGGCGCTGTGCCAGGGCAGCTCTCAGGGCGCTGGGGGACAGCAGGGGGCAGCAGAGGGTGCTGTGCCAGGACAGCTGTGGGGGCAGCAGGGGGCAGCAGGGGGCGCTGTGCCAGGGCAGCTCTCAGGGCGCTGGGGGACAGCAGGGGGAAGCTGTCGAGGCGCTGGGGGGCAGCAGGGGGCAGCAGAGGGCGCTGTGCCAGGACAGCTGTGGGGGCAGCAGGGGGCAGCAGAGGGCGCTGTGCCAGGGCAGCTGTGGGGGCAGCAGGGGGCAGCAGGGGGCACTGTGCCAGGGCAGCTGTTAGGGGTCTGGTACCTGGAACCGGCGAAGCGCGTCACTGGAGAAAGGGCAGCTCTTAGACCTGCCCCACCTTTCCAGACAGCGCAGCACTGACGGCCAGGGGAGAGCGCCCCCTAGTGAGCCTGCCACCCCATGCCCTGCAGTACAGCGCCCCCTGCTGCCCCGCTCTCTGCAGCACAATGCCCCCTAGCCCCAGGCGGGGGCCCTGGGCTCTGCACTGACGCTGAGGCTGGTCTCTAGCTCTCCCGGGGCAGAACCCTCCTGGCATTGCCGGGTGCTCTGGGCAGGGGGCGATGAGACCTCGGGTGCACCGATGCCGAGTGTCCTCAGCCAAGAGCCCTGCTGGCCCCAGGAGCCGGCCAGAGCCCGGAGCTAGCAGCTGGGGTGAGCTGCACAGAGGGGGCAGGGAGGAGCCACGCTGGAGACAAAGCACCAGGTCAGCCAGCTGACCTCGCTCCCTAAGGCATGGGTCTGCGTGTGCATGCGTGTACACACCTAGTGTGGTTACTCGTGCGTGTGCACATGTGCACATGTGGGAGTGTGCACGTGGGTGGGTGTGAATGTGGGTGTGCATGCACACCTGCGTGCACATATCTGGGTGTGCACATATTCATGTGTACCTCTCTTGTGCATGGGCGTGTATCTGGGTGTGTGCACACCAGGGTCTGTGCACAGCTGTGTTTTTGTGCATGCATATCTGGGTGTGTTCATCTGCATGCACCTATGTCTGAGCACGTGTGTGCACGGATGAATGTGCAAATGCAGCTACATGTCAGGACTCAGGGGCCCCAGCAGAACTGGGGGAGCGTGGGGGGGGCAGCGAGGCCCCATGAATGTAGGGTGAGTTTGAGCCCTCCCTGAGGGAAGGGGGTGACTGACGCAGGCGGGGCCCGTGTGGAGCTTGGGTCTGGCAGCGCCGGAACCTGGGAGCCCAGGGAGAGGCGGGGAAGGGAGGGAATTGTGCTTCGGGAGGGGGGCGCCCGCTGGGGCTCCGCCCAGGGAAAGGCGCCGGCGGTGGCTGGGGACACCCCAGCGAGGAGCAGGCAGGAGCCCTGGCAGGTCCCTGCTGCCGGAGTCCATCCCAGGCCAAGGCTCCCCGGGAAGGGTCCCTCTGCCGAGCACAGTCCCCTGCCCCCTGCCCTGGGCGCCCCAGGAGCCAGCGTGGGAAGGGGCAGGGGCTGCGGGCTGGGTGCCAAAGCCGCACGGCTCTGGCCAGGGTGCCGCCCTGGGATCCCCGGAGGCCGCACGGCGCGATTGGACCGAGACGCTGCTGGCTCCAAGGCCCGGGCGCTCACCACTGGCCCACGCTGCCTCTCAGCATAAAACCACCGGCCCGGCGGAGCGAGCGGGCGACCTAGCAGGGGGCTGCCCCCCACCGGTGCAGGGGGACCCCCGCGTGGGGCCTGGCGCTGGCCAGGTGACACCGTCAGGGAGCCCCTGGCCCGGGGCCATCACTGACCGGGCGCTGCCGCTTCCTGCCCATGCGGCTGCGGGCGTCTGCGCCAGGGCGGCAGGGCAGGGTGAGAGCCCCTGGGGAGCCCCGGGCTGGCTGGTGGCTCTGAGCCGGGCTAGGAGGGGCCCTGGAAGCCGGGAGGGAGGGAGGCAGGAGAGGCAGCCCCACCGGCCTCGCCCCACTCACGCCGGAGCCCCCAGCCCAGGGCGAGTCCCACCCTGCCCCCGCCAGCCCGGCTCCGGCTCCGGCCCTTCCCCAAGGAGCCTCATTGTCAAGGGACGCGCCAGCGTGAAATTGGTCTGATTAGCAATTAGGCCCATTGTGAGCGGATTAGCCCGACCCATTGTCTGCCAGTGGCTTGAGTGGCAATTAGCATCCGGAAGGAGCTCGCCCTTTCCTGGGCCCGCCCATCGGGGGCCCACTTGCCAGCGCCCTGCCGCAGGGCCTGGGCAGGGGGCCGTGGCTAACCGGGCCGGGGGTCGTAGTTAGCCAGAGCGGGGCCGGGGGGGGGCCGTGGCTAACCGGGCAGGGGGTCGTAGTTAGCCAGAGCGGGGCCGGGGGGGGGGCCGTGGCTAACCGGGCAGGGGGTCGTAGCTAGCCAGAGCGGGGCCGGGGGGGGGGGCCATGGCTAACCGGGCAGGGGGTCATAGCTAGCCAGAGCGGGGCCGGGGGGGGGCCGTGGCTAACCGGGCAGGGGGTCGTAGCTAGCCAGAGCGGGGCCGGGGGGGGGCCGTGGCTAACTGGGCAGGGGGTCGTAGTTAGCCAGAGCGGGGCCGGGGGGGGGCCATGGCTAACCGGGCAGGGGGTCGTAGTTAGCCAGAGCGGGGCCGGGGGGGGGCCGTGGCTAACCAGGCAGGGGGTCGTAGCTAGCCAGAGCGGGGCCGGGGAGGGGGCCGTGGCTAACAGGGCAGGGGGTCGTAGCTAGCCAGAGCGGGGCCGGGGGGGGGGGCATGGCTAACCGGGCAGGGGGCCCGTAGCTAGCCACAGCGGGGCCGGGGGGGGGCCGTGGCTAACCAGGCAGGGGGTCGTAGCTAGCCAGAGCGGGGCCGGGGAGGGGGCCGTGGCTAACTGGGCAGGGGGTCGTAGCTAGCCAGAGCGGGGCCGGGGAGGGGGCCGTGGCTAACCGGGCAGGGGGTCGTAGCTAGCCAGAGCGGGGCCGGGGAGGGGGCCGTGGCTAACTGGGCGGGGGGTCGTAGCTAGCCAGAGCGGGGCCGGGGAGGGGGCCGTGGCTAACTGGGCAGGGGGTCGTAGCTAGCCAGAGCGGGGCCGGGGAGGGGGCCGTGGCTAACCGGGCAGGGGGTCGTAGCTAGCCACAGCGGGGCCGGGGAGGGGGCCGTGGCTAACCGGGCAGGGGGTCGTAGCTAGCCACAGCGGGGCCGGGGGGGGGCCATGGCTAACCGGGCAGGGGGCCGTAGCTAGCCACAGCGGGGCCGGGGAGGGGGCCGTGGCTAACCGGGCAGGGGGTCGTAGCTAGCCAGAGCGGGGCCGGGGAGGGGGCCGTGGCTAACTGGGCAGGGGGTCGTAGCTAGCCAGAGCGGGGCCGGGGGGGGGCCGTGGCTAACCGGGCAGGGGGTCGTAGCTAGCCAGAGCGGGAGCCTTTTACCTGCCCGAGACACTGGGACTGTTCGCGAGAGACGCGGCGACAGGTGACTGACAGGACCCTCCCAGAAACGCTACGTATCCCCGCGCCAGCACGTCCTGCCTGCGGCTGGGGCCGGGCTCCCTGGCAGGCGGGTACCCACGGCGGCAAGCCCCCCAAGTGCTCCTGGCCCCACCACACAGGCACCTGCACTGGAGACCCCCCAAAGGGGAGCGGGCAAGGGGCAGCGTCGGCCGGTGGACTTCCATCTCTGAGGTGCCCATCCCCATGGCCTCTGGGCGCCATCGTCACCGCGCAGGCCGAGGGACAGCTCTGCACCCAAAGGGGTGGGGGCAGGGAAGCCGGAGTCCAGGCTGGGCCCAGAAGGCCCTGAGCTTTGCATCTGTGCGACAGGCAGACCCGGGTCACAGCCCTCGTTCCCTCGGGGAGGGGGGTCCAGGGGCCCTCACGCAGGACAGGAAGTGGAGGCAGATCTGTCCCGGTGGCAGCGAGGGGGCAGAGTCTGGCAGACGCCGGGGTCCACGCTCAAGCCCTGTGACACCCCACGGAGCCGCGCCCGCAGCTGAGCCCACCCGCCCCTCGCCCCTGCTCTGGGCTTGCACCCAGCTCAGCAGGCTGGCGAGCAAAGGCCCTCCCACCCGACGGCCCCGGGCTGGCTAGCTCTGCGCCCAGCTCCAGGAACAGCCCAGCCTGCTCAGAAGGGCCAGGCCCCACCAGGACCTGCCGTCCGACGCCCAGCGCTGCAGCCTGACCACCGGCCTCAGGCCCCCCTGCTGCCCCAGGGTGTACACGCAGGCAGCCTGCCCCAGAGCCCGGAGCCGGAAGGGGCAGGTGCCTGGCGGAGGAGGGAGGCAGCGGGAGAGGCTGGACGTCCCTCGGGGTTTGTGGGGCTCCGGGCACCACCAGGATAGAAACAACCTGTGACAGCGCATTGGGGACCCCCGACCCTGCACCCCCGGCCCTGCACCCCCCGGCCCTGCACCCCCGACCCTGCACCCCCGACCCTGCACCCCCGACCCTGCACCCCCCGGCCCTGCACCCCCGACCCTGCACCCCCGACCCTGTGACTCCACCAGCCGGTAGGTCAGAGGGTTGTTGCCGCTCCGAGGTACAGCCCAGCGGAGGGCAACCAAAATGATTAGGGGTCTGGAGCATATGACTTATGAGGAGAGGCTGAGGGACTTGGGTCTGTTTAGTCTGCAGAAGCGAAGAGTGAGGGGGGATTTGAGAGCAGCCTGCAACTTCCTGAAGGGGGGTTCCAAAGAGGATGGAGAGAGGCTGTTCTCAGTGGGGGCAGATGGCAGAACAAGGAGCAATGGGCTCAAGTTGTGGTGGGAGAGGTCCAGGTTGGATATTAGGAAAAACTATTTCCCTAGGAGGGTGGTGAAGCATTGGAATGGGTTACCTAGGGAAGTAGTGGAGTCTCCATCCCTAGGGGTGTTTGAGTCTCGGCTTGACAAAGCCCTGGCCGGGTTGATTTAGATGGGATTGGTCCTGCCTAGAGCGGGGGGCTGGACTTGACGACCTTCTGAGGTCTCTTCCAGTTCTATGATTCTATGATAAGGGGATGGTTGGATGAAATAACAGGATCTTGGTAACTAATTGACCATTCATTATCAGAGGTAAATAGGTCAATGGAGGGATGATAGGAGTTGCTATAGGGAACTTTCTGGGTGTCTGGCTGGTGAGTCTTGCCCACATGCTCAGGGTTTAGCTGATCGCCATATTTGGGGTCGGGAAGGAATTTTCCTCCAGGGTAGATTGGCAGAGGCCCTGGAGGTTTTTCACCTTCCTCTGTAGCATGGGGCACAGATCACAGCTGGAGGATTCTCTGCATCTTGGGGTCTTTAAAGTATTTGAAGGCTTCAATATCTGAGATCTAGGTGAGAGGATTATTCTAGGAGGGGTGGGTGAGATTCTGTGGCCTGTACTGTGCAGGGGGTCGGACTAGATGATCATAATGGTCCCTTCTGACCTTAAAGTCTATGAGTCTATGAATCTATGGAGGCAGGCGCGAGGGACGGGCCGACAGCCCTAGTGCCCTCGGGGGAGGGGTTCCAGGGCCCTGAACCCCCTACACTGGTTAGTCTGCTCCCTCCCCCGCTCAGCTCCCAGCCCTGCCCCCCAGCCAGGTGGCATCTCCCCCCCTCCCTTTGTCTCCCCCCGGGAAGAGTCTTGTTACCTGCCCAGGCCGGCCTAGGTGCCTGGGTCGATCCACCCGTGGGTGTGTCAGTGGGAATCGCACAGCCCAGCGCAGCCGGGGGGGACCCCGGGTGACAGAGCAGACAGCCCCCCTCCCTCCCCGCGTCCCACAACCCATAACCCGTCGCCTGGTCCGGGTGGGCCCTGGCCAGCAGCCTGCGATTGTCCCTCAGCCTGGGGGCGGCAGCTGCAGCCCCCGCCCCGAAGAGCATCCAGCCGGGTGCTGGGGGGAGACGGGCGAGTGGATTTCCCCAGCCCCCTCCCTCTCCAGCGTCACTGACCCGGAGCCCCTGGGGTCAGGCCCGACACCAGCTGGAGGGCAGGGACTGGGCAGAGGAGCTACCGGAGCTGCTGCTGGGACTCCCAGGGGAGGGGGTATCAGCCATTCCCTGCCCCCACAGGGTGCTCAGACACCAGGCACCACGTGGGAAGAACCAGCCCCCCGGCCCGGCATGGCAGGCCCCCCCGAGCAGGGTCCCACATCCTACGCCTGTGGCCCAGGGAGGCATCACGCAGCCCAGGGCAGCCCCAGCCAGAGCGAGTAAAAGGAGAAATTGGCGCCACGCGAGCGAGGGCGCAGGGAAGCACGCGGTGGTGAGCGGCTCCCTTGCTCTGCCCAGCCCCCGGCCTGTGCCTCAGTTTCTCAGTGGCGATACGTCATCACTTCCCAGGCCAGCAGGTGATTAAATCTCCGACCCCAGCACCACACAGGCCCACGACCTTCTCGGGGCTGATCCCTCTGTGAACAAGAGCGACCTTCCCCACAGATTTCCCTTCGCGATTTAAGCTTGTGAGCGGCGGAGGAGCCCATTGATCCGTGGCCATTCCCCTCCCGGTCTGCTAATCTGCATGTGCCAGGCTTCAACCTCCAGCCACTGGCAGGGCCGCTACACTGGGGGGCTGTCCTGCTCCCCGGCAGGCACTCGCAGACTGGGCTCCACCGCCCCCCCCCCCCCCCCAGCTCCCGGACAAGCTACACAGCCCTGCACAGAAAGGCGGGTTTTCCAGCCGTCCTCCGGGCTCCCCTCGGCCCCCCTCCACTTCGCCAACCGCCGCTTGAACTGCCCCAGAGCCCGCCACAGGCTCCCAGCAGCAATCGCACCAGCACCAAACGGGGCAAAGAACCTGCCAGCCATCTCTGGCTCCACATCATGGAGAGCAGAATCGGAGAACTGGAAGGGATCTGGAGAGGCAGGACCCCTGCCAGGCGTGTGTCCAACCTGCTCTGCAATATCTCCAGCGATGGAGATGCCACAACCCCCCCCCCCCCGCCCCCCGGAATTCATTCCAGTGTCTCACCCCCCTGACAGGCAGGAACTTTTTCCTAATGTCCAACCTCAGCCTCCCCTGCTGCAGTGTAAGCCCCTTGCTGCTCATCCTAACCTCAGAGGCCAAGGGGAACAAGTTTTCTCCCTCTTCCCTGTGACACCCTTTTAGGTACCTGAAAACCGCGATCGTGTCCCCTCTCAGTCTGCTCCTTTCCAAACTAAACAAGCCCAGTTCTTTCAGTCTTCCCACATAGCCCCTGTTCTCTAGGCCTTTCATCACTCTTGTTGCTCTTCTCTGGACCCTCTCCAATTTCTCCACATCTTTCCTGAAATGCGGTGCCCAGAACTGGACCCAATACTCCAGCTGAGGCCTCAGCGCAGAGCAGAGCAGAAGAACGACTCCTCGGCTATGTCTACGCTCGCAGCTTCTTGTAAATTTCCTTGCGCGAGAGCGGGCGGGCAGTATGGACGCTCTGCGGATTCTTGTGCAAGAAGCCGCGAGTGTCGACACAGCCCTCGTGTCTTGCGCACAGCACTCCTGTTAATGCAGCCATGACCCCTAGATCCTTAGACAGTCGCTTCCCATTGTGTGTGTGACGGATTGTTCCTCCCTCCGCGGAGCACTTTGCATGTGTCCCTGAGCGCCACCCTGTTGACCGCAGACCCCTTCTCCAGTGTGTCCGGATGGCTCCGAGTTATGGCCCCGCCCTCTCGCCACTTGGCCGGCGCTCAGCACCGTTCTCTGTCACTGGCAGCGCCCCGGCCTGGACCGTCCCTGCCAGCTTGCCTGGGAGCCAGTCGTGCACGTCGGCCCTGTTGGCTTGAGCCTCGCACGGAGCTCACTTTCAGCTCATTCTCCACCACGGCCCGCAGGCTGGATCCCGCCCAGCTGGGCTCGTGCCTGGCGGCCCCACCGCTGAGTGCCGGCCCCTCGGCAGGCGCCGGGCCATCGCAGCCCTCGTGGGTCACCGTTCGCGGCCAATGGGAGCAGCGGGAAGCAGTGTCCCGTTCCTCGCCGCTTCCTGTTTCTCCCATTGGCCGCAGACGGCGATCGGCAGCCAATGAGATCGCCCGGCAGTCATGGCGGTGGTGGAGCGCCAGGGACTAGCCCTGCGGGCTGCTGCTTCCCGGGGCGTCCCCGGCATGTGGGGGGGCGCGCTGGGCATGGGGAGCGTCTCCCCCTCGGCCCGCCGGTGGGGCTGGCAGGGGCCACGCTGGGACTGGGCCCGGGGGCGGGGGCAGGATACTGGCCAGCAGGGCGAGGGGCAGCCGCTCGAAGGCAGAGTTCAGTACCTGAGGCAGGTTGTGGCGCTCGGGCCCATGCCCAGATCTCCGAGACACGGGTGCAAACCCAGCACCACTAGCTACTGGGGCGTCTCTGGATTTACGGGGGCCTCCGAGCCCTGCGCTTGGCCCGAGCCCTGGGCAGCAGGAGACCAGAGCCAGGGCTGTGCCCAGACTGGATGCTCCGTCGGGTTCTACAAGGGCCCCTCCGGCTCTACCGCCTGCCACCGCTGCCCCCACCACACGCAGAGCCGGGCGGCCCTTCCCCCGGGCCGTACGCTCATCCCAGCACCCTCGAGGTTGGGGGTGTCCCCGAACTGCAGAGGGAGCCCTGGGTGTACGGCCCTGTCTCGTGAAGAAGCAGGAGCTGGGCCTGGAGATGCTGTTGTGCTGCCTGATGTGCCTGGCCGTGCGGGTGGACGTGCCGGGAGGGGGCCGGTGTCTGGCCGTGCGGGTGGACGTGCCGGGGGCGGGGAGGACGGTGCCTGGCCGTGCAGGTGGCTGGGGCTAGGGCCATGGCCTCACTGCGGGGGGGGGGGGGTCACGCTGCCTGCCCGGCACCTGGGGACAGAGCAACCTGCGTCTGGCTCCCTGCGCTCCACTCCTGGGCTGCGCAGGGCTCCCGGCTGCTCACGGGGGGCAGGCCCAGGAGGGGTCGCTCTTTCCAAAAGAGCCAAGGGAGGGTGTTTGTGTGTGCGTGTGTGTGGAGGGGATGCTGCGTGGTGCAGGGGTGCATGCGTGTGTGTGTGCGTCACAGGATGCTGCGTGGGGAATGGGTGTTGGGTGTGTGTGTCGGGGATGCTGTGTGGTGCAAGGGTGTTGTGTGTGTGTGTGTACGTGTCAGGGGATGATGCGTAGTACAGGGGTGTTGTGTGTGTGTGTGTGTGTGTGTGTGTGTGTGTGTGTGTCGGGATGCTCTATGGTGCAGGGGCATGTGTGTGTGTGTGTGTGTGTGTGTGTGTGTGTGTGTGTGTGTGTGAGAGAGAGAGAGAGAGAGAGAGAGAGGATGCTCTATGGTGCAGAGATGTGTATGTGTGTCTGGATGCTGTGTGGTGCAGGCGTGTGGGGGGGATGCTGTGTGGTGCAGGCACGTGTGTGTTGTGTTGCGTGATGAGGGTGCAGGCGGGTGGGACGGGAGGGGAGGGGAGGGGAGGGGCAGCCCAGCGGGCAGCGTGGGGCACAGAGGAATCCTGGGTTGCCCCAGCTCCCCACAGGGCTCATTAGAGCGAGTTGCATGGTTCAGATAACGAGCCCGGGGCGCTCAGGGGCGCTGGGGGGTGGAGCCGTCTCACCCCACAGGCCCCCAGAGAGTCAGCGGCTGGGAAGCTCGGCAGGTGGCAGCCGGTCTCTGTAAAGCCCCCCAGCCCAGCTCTGCCCTGCTTCCCCGGCCGGCCTGAGCGTGTGGGGGGGGAGGGAGCACTGAGGGAGGGCCAGGGTGTGCAAGGATGGGGTGTGGGGCAAGTGAGGATGCAGGCGGTTAACATGGGGAGGGGGGTGCCTGCGCGTATGGCAGTGCTGGGTGTGAGGGTGCGGCTGGGGGTGCCTGTGTAAGGATGGCGGTGGGGGGTGGGGGGTTCGGATGGGGGCTGGGTGCGCATGGGGGTGCGGCTGGGGGTTCCCGCATACGACCGGCTCTGGCTCGCTGCCCAGGGGCTGAGGTTCTCCCCACGCCCTGCCCTGCCCCGGGGAGCTGTCTGCAGACAGGCGATTGACTGGCGGCTGCCGAGCCGAGCGCTCCTCTCAGCTATTTTTAGCTCGGGCAGTGGCAGGGCTCTGCTGGCTGACAGGGCGATGGCGGCGGAGCCAGGCACAGCCCCCCCCCCCCCTCCCCCCGCCCCTGCTGCCGGGTGTCTCCTGTCTCCGAGTGCTGCAGGAGGGGCCAAAGCAGGCCGGGGGGCAGGGGCTGTGAGCGATCAGCCCCCGCGGCTCCGTGTCCCACGGCGGGGCGGGGCGGGGCGAGTCGCCCTGAGGTCTAGCGGCAGGTGCTGGGAAGCAGCGTGGGGGATCCAGGCTCAGGGGAGAGTCCTGGGCGGGCTGCAATGGGAGCAGCTTGCAGCTGGCTCTGGGGAGCTGCTCAGGGCCTGGCTCCAGGGGTCCTTCACCAGCTCTGGAAGTAACAGCCCGGAAGCCACACTCCCGTGGGGCACAAGCCAAGGGGGCTGCTCTCGTGAGCTCTGCCCAGGATCAGTTCAGCGCCTCCCCCGGCCACGCACCCCAAGCCAGGGCCCTGTCCATGCTGGGCGCCCGTCTGTCTGGCCAAGGCCTCTGCCTGGTGGTGGTTCTGGGATCTCGGTAGAGGCTCCACCGTGACAGCTGGGCTGCAGGAACCAGGCTGGGCGCAGAGCCATCGCCTGGCAGCCCTGGGCTGCGTGGGCAGCCTGCCACGGGCAGGCTCTACAGGGCTCTGGCACGGGGGGGATATCCCAGGATTAAAAGCAAAGCCAGACACCCCCCGCCCAGCGCCACTTCCCGGCCTGGCCTGCTCCTGGAGCTGGCTGTCCCTGGCTGCATTCCCGGCACGCTGGCCCCAGCCTCTGCCCCCCCGCTCCCTTAGCAGCAGCAAGGTGCACGGAGGCGCATGGCAGAGCCCTGGCAGCTTTAATTGGAAAACATGCTCCCGACCTGCCCCCGCTCCCTGAGCAGCCAGCTCCGGGCACCATGACACAGCGAAAACCGCCAGCGCCGGGTGCCGAGGGGGTTCGCACAGGGACACGCCCGAGCCGGGAAGGCTCCGGCTGGAGAGGGCGGCGGTCCAGTGTTACGGATGGGGCGAGGCTCCGAGAGCGGCAACACCGCGCCCAAGGCTGCCAGCAGGGAGGCTCGGAGCCTGGGCTCACGCCTTGGGGTTGCACAGAGCAGCGGAGCCGCTCCTGCTCCAGCGCCCGGGGGCTCTGACGCCCAACCAGGCTGGAGGGCGGCTGGCTGTGTCTGTGAGCCACACTCCCGCCCCGAGGGAACGGAGAGCCCTGGAGCGCAGGTCGACCGGGGCTCAGACGCTGCCGTGGGGGGGCTTTGCAGAGTCTCAGAGAGAACCCGGGCGTCTGAGCCCACGCGCCGCTCTGCCCTCCAGACCCTCCTGCAGCCGCACGCAGAGCCCAGGCCGGCCCCCGTCACTGCCCAGTGGGCGCAGCGCCCGGCTCCACGTGGCCAGGAGGGCTGAGCGGGGAGGGAGGGAGCCCCAGGGGAGGGCGTGTGACCCCAAAGACCAAGGCTGAGTCCAGCCTGTCCCTCCCCCAGCGCGGTGCATTGGCGAGGCCCAGGAATACGCTAATTACACCCCAGAGCAGGAAATCACACCCAGCCGCCATGTCATTTTTGCATGAAATTACAGGATTTTTTCCCCTGGGTGCAATTTCCTCCACACCAAGTTCTAACCGCAGCCAAACAATTAAAGGGGCGGCGTTCCCTTTTCCTCAGGTGCTGGCAGCCTCGCCTGGGGGCTGGGGACGAGAGCGCGCCAGGCGGCTGAGTCTGCAGAGGCCTGTCCCAGAGCCCCGGGTGGGGTCTGGACTGGGACAGCCACCCGCTCTGAGCACCCCAGGCTGCGGAAACGCGCCGGGCCCCGTGTCGGATCGCCCAGGGGTCGGCCACGGAGACAAATGCAAGGAACCGGCAGGGCAGCCCAGAGGCCACGGGGATGGCGCCCGAGCAGCTCAGTGAACCAAGCACAGTGTGAACCGCACACGCTGCACTGTGCCCCTCAAGAGCATCGGTACACAACCCCCCACCCTGAGCTGAAGGAGAGTCCCCAGTAGCTGTCACTGGTCAGAGGGCCGCACACGAACAGCCGCTCTTCCGCCAGGAGAGGGTAACACAACGACCAGTGAGAAGCAACCGATCTAGTGTGGCTCAGCAGCTCGCAATGGTGCAACACACATGTGCACACACAAACGCACGCACACATGCATGCACACCCACAAACACGCGCATGCACACACAGACACATGCACACATGCAGATGCACAGAGACACAAACACACACAAGTAGATGCACAGGCGTGCACACGCGCACACACAGACTCATGCACACAGGCGTGCACACCCACCAACATGCATGTGCGCACGCAGACACGCACACACGCAGATGCACAGAGTCACAAACACACACAAGTAGATGCACAGGTGCGCACACACTCAGACGCACGCAGAGACTCGAACACACACACATGCAGGCGCACACACACACACACACACATGCAGAAGCACACACGCACACACACACACATGCAGTAGGGATGTGAAATATCAGTTAACTGAACAGTCGATTAAACTCGTGAATTCTTAGCGGTTGGTCGACTAGTCTCTAGTCCACGGGGGCGGAGCCGGCAGCCAGTGCCCTCCGGCCTCATTCCCCAGTAGCCCCCTGGCACTGCGTCCTGCTGCTGCTGTATCAGAGGCAGCAGCGCGGGGAGCCAGGCAGGAGCAGGTCCGTGAGGGGAGCCAGTTTAAGCCCAGCTCCCCTTGCGGGCCTGGTGCCTGGTGCTGGTGCCTGGCAGCAGCCCTGTCCAGGGGGAAGGGGGAGGCTGAGCCGGACCTGAGCCGGGCTGCCCGCCCGCTGGCTCCTAATACACTGTCAATGCAGAGCTGCGGAGGGGTTGGTCCCGGACCCAGCGCGAGCCAGGACCGAGTCTGGCTGGCAGCCTGCTAACCAGCATCCTGGCCCGGGGACACGCATGGTCTGTAGCGTTAACCTGTAGGGTTTCGCCTCTCGGTCCATCGACTGTGCGGTCCCACCCCTCCATGCAGACACGCACACACTACTGCGTGGCCCTGCCCTGCTCTGGGGCGCCGTCCGTCCCCCCGGTGTGCTGCTGCTGTGGGATCCTAGGCTCTTCCCGGGGCTGGCTGAGCGCAGGGCTGCTCCCACGAGGAGCTAGCTGTCCGGCCGTGGGAGCTGGGGCTTCCCAGACTCTCCAGGGAAAGGGCGGAAGCCCCCTTGCTCGGGACGTTCCAGCCGGCCGCACGGAGCCCTGGCCCGCAGGCCAGAGTCCCAGGGGAGGTGACAGGCCGTTTCCCACCCTCGCTCCTACGCGAGCCTCCATCTCAGCCGTGGGTAGGGCGCAGGGCGCAGGGCGCAGCGCGAGGTCGCTCGGGGGCCTGGTGCTTGGCGGAGTCAGGATGCTTAGAGGCGCCTTCCGTCCCTGGCTGGCAGGACCCCTAAGTCAGACCAGCCTGCCCCGGCACGGGCATTGCCTGGACCCAGGCAGGAGCAGGCAGAGCTCCACAGGGCTTCTCCAGGCTCTCCCCGCCCCCACCCCTGGGGAGGAGGGAGCAGCCGCCTTCAGAGAAACCAGCTCGTGTGGAATTTCCAGCCTGGCGCTGCTGGGAAAAGCTTCCCGGGTTTTGGCTGCTGCCCCGAGCCAGGTCCCTGCTGGCAGCCAGTGCCCATGGCAGGCTGAGAGCCCCACGGCACTGGCCAGCAGCCAGGACTCCACAGCGCACTGGGCACCGGGCCATGCTGGAGCGCGAGAGCCCCCTTCTCCCTTGGATACCAGGGAGAGCAGCCCGGCCTGAACACAACACAGCTGCCAGGCCCCTGCCGCCCCCCCCTCGGGCCCAGTCCGGGGTGCTGGCGAGCCGAGCAGCCCCGCGCCCTACGCGCCTCCTGGGGCACCTGCCATAGGAGCTGGGCTGATTTCTGAGGCCTTACCCCTTGTTCTTACTTGTAGATACTCAGCGTAGTCAGCGTGGCGTACACAGTGTAGTATATACTCACGGTGTGCACACACTGCTACTCGTTGTATCGGCTCATGTTGTATGTACCACATGAATACAATGTGAGTTCATGTTGTACATACCACATGAATACAATGTGAGTTCATATTGTACATACCACATGAATACAGCATGAGCTGGTAGATACTCATACAGATACCCTCCCTCTCAGGGTGTCCCGCCTGGCAACGGGACAGCGTAACCAGGGAGGACAGCCTGCACCCACATGGCAATGGGACGATGTAACCGTAGAGGAGAGCCTGCCCCCGCTCGGCAACGGGACAGCGTAACCAGGGAGGACAGCCTGCCCCTGCTCGGCAACGGGACAACGTAACCGTAGAGGAGAGCCTGCCCCCGCTCGGCAACGGGACAGCGTAACCAGGGAGGAGAGCCTGCCCCCGCTCGGCAACGGGACAGCGTAACCGTAGAGGAGAGCCTGCCCCCGCTCAGCAACGGGACAGCGTAACTGGGGAGGAGAACCTGCCCCGCTCGGCAACAGGACAGCGTAACTGGGGAGGAGAACCTGCCCCGCACGGCAACGGGACAGCGTAACTGGGGAGGAGAGCCTGCCCCCGCTCAGCAACGGGACAGCGTAACCAGGGAGGAGAGCCTGCCCCCGCTCAGCAACGGGACAGCGTAACCGGGGAGGAGAGCCTGCCCCCGCTCAGCAACGGGACAGCGTAACCAGGGAGGAGAGCCTGCCCCCGCTCAGCAACGGGACAGCGTAACCAGGGAGGAGAGCCTGCCCCCGCTCGGCAACGGGACAGCGTAACCGGGGAGGAGAGCCTGCCCCCGCTCAGCAACGGGACAGCGTAACCAGGGAGGAGAACCTGCCCCGCACGGCAACGGGACAGCGTAACCGGGGAGGAGAGCCTGCCCCCGCTCGGCAACGGGACAGCGTAACCGGGGAGGAGAGCCTGCCCCCGCTCAGCAACGGGACAGCGTAACCGGGGAGGAGAACCTGCCCCCGCTCGGCAACGGGACAGCGTAACCGGGGAGGAGAGCCTGCCCCCGCTCGGCAACGGGACAGCGTAACCGGGGAGGAGACCCTGCCCCGCACGGCAACGGGACAGCGTAACCGGGGAGGAGACCCTGCCCCGCACGGCAACGGGACAGCGTAACCGGGGAGGAGAGCCTGCCCCCGCTCAGCAACGGGACAGCGTAACCAGGGAGGAGACCCTGCCCCGCACGGCAACGGGACAGCGTAACCGGGGAGGAGACCCTGCCCCGCACGGCAACGGGACAGCGTAACCGGGGAGGAGAACCTGCCCCGCACGGCAACGGGACAGTGTAACCGTGGAGGAGAACCTGCCCCGCACGGCAACGGGACAGTGTAACCGTGGAGGAGACCCTGCCCCCGCACGGCAACGGGACAGTGTAACCGTGGAGAAGAACCTGCCCCCGCACTGCAACGGGACAGTGTAACCGGGGAGGAGAACCTGCCCCCGCACTGCAACGGGACAGCGTAACCGGGGAGGAGACCCTGCCCCGCACGGCAACGGGACAGTGTAACCGGGGAGGAGACCCTGCCCCGCACGGCAACGGGACAGTGTAACCGGGGAGGAGAACCTGCCCCCGCACTGCAACGGGACAGTGTAACCGGGGAGGAGAACCTGCCCCGCACGGCAACGGGACAACAGCTCCACGAACCGTCTCAGAGCAGGGGCGCCCCGCTGGCACTACCAATGAGGCCAATGGCAGCTGCGGGCTCCCAGCCCCTCTGAAATCCGCAGGCCTCTTCCCCACACCAGGGCGAGGGCCTTCCCGCCTCCTGCTGGCGCAACATCCGCTCCATCCCGCGGGGGGGGGCCTCAGGACGTGAGCAATCCCAGCTGTCCTTTGGCACAGCAGGGCGTCCCCCAGGCAGGGACGTGGGATTCTGGCTGCCCCTGGGGAGCTCACGCACAACCGGGGACCCCAATTTCCAACACTATTTCTGGCAAAATGTTTTTTCCTACAAAAACGGAAAAGAAAATGTTGCTGAAATTCTTCATTTTGATCAATTGTTTCCAGTTTTTTGCCAGAAAAAGGAAACTGGTCATTTTGGGTAAAAATGTTCAGCTTTCAGAAAGAAATCCGTCTAAACCCTTCTAAATGCTTGTGTTCAGTTTTTGAAAAAATGGTTTGTCCCTGTTTTGAGTTTTAAAAAGCAGAAGCTTCGTGTAAGAAATTTTGCAAAAGACTTTTAAAAAAATATCTGGAAAAATAAAATAGCCCTCTTCTGCCCGGTGCCACCCCCGTTCTGTTTGGCTCACAGCCTGCTACTGCCTTGTCCTGTACCCGCCCCTTGCTCGTCCTAGGAGCAGGGCACGAATTGCTCCAAAACATGTGGGCTAGACCGGCACAGGCAGAAATACCTGACGGGAACTAACGGGCCCTGCAGAGCAATGGATTCAATGCAGGGACGAAATTGCTTGTTGAACTAGCCCACGGTTTGTGAATCTGAATTGTCTATGGAAAGGAAAGGCTGGGTTTCTGGGGCCGGTCCCGAAGCCCGGCTCCAGGATACCTTTCCGTTCTGGAGCACCCTTTCTGGATAAGGCTGTGTCTACTCTGCAAAGAAAAGTCGGAGATATTTGCAAATTGCCAACGGATCTTCTTCCGAAAGAGGCTTTTCCGACATTCAGCCCGTCCACACGGGGCCCCTCTTTCGGAGCAGCCCTTCGTCCTCGTGAAACGAGGTTACAGGGATGCCCACGGAACGCGTCTGCTTTTCTCACATTTTCTTCCTTGGCTGGGGCAGAGGATCCTGAACAGCTCTGTAGTCTAGACGAGCCCTATGTCACACCTGCACTTTCCTTGGGAGCTGCTGCGGCTGCTCTTCAGGGCCTGACCGACCTGCTCTGCCGCGTTGCAGTGCGCGGCTGAGCGGCAGGCACGCTCCACCCCAGAGGCACAGGCAAGTCTGGCGAGTGTTTCCGTTTGCTATGGCCGGAGATTGCTCTGGAGGGAGGATGCCCTCTCCATGGCAGATCACGATGAGGCGCCCGGTTCATTACAGCTCTGCCAGAGCCTCTCAATCCGGAATTGAAAACAGCCACATGCGCTCTAGTCCCGTGTCGGGCTCCCGCCCACGCCCCTCCTGTAGCTCCCCCGCCAGACGCTGCCAAACCACGTCTGGAGCACGACCCTGGCCCCTGCCGCAGCACACGCCAGCTAGCAGCCCCCCAGGCAGAAGGTAGGGATTGGCCCAGGCCTGGCACTTACCCCGCGGCCCACGGCCCTACTGGGACAGTGAGCCTTGGGCTCAGCAGCTTTCCAGGAGGTCCCACTGAAAAGCCCAGCACAGGGCCCCCCACACAGACCCATGCCCACAGCCACTCCTCCCCCATCACCTCTCCAGCAACACCAGCCCTTGCCAAGCCCGGGCCAGACAGACCCGTGTGCCCCGACGCCACGCCCCTGCCGGGAACGGGCCCAGGAGAGGGGGCAGGCAGGGCAGGCCTGGGGGGATGCGCCACCCTGCCCTGGCAGCTCCTTGTGGCAGCCCGGGCCCAGCTCTCGCTCCCACCCGGCTCAGACGCTGCGAAGCGGGAGGGAAATGGCCGAGCCCCACAGGCCGCCCGCAGCCCAGGCCAGGGCGCCAGCCGCAGCACGGCCCGGCGGGGCTGGCAGGAGGCATTCCCCAGAGCGGGCGGGTCCCTGCAGGAGCTGCCTGCCCCCACACAAGGCACCCTGCGGCCGGGCTGCAGGGGCCAGCGGAGGAAAGGGGCCTGCACCCGGGACTGCCCCTCCGCTCCTGGCAGCCTGAGGCCCGCGAGCCCGTCCCAGGACCCTGGCGCAGGCCAGGCTGCAGCGCCCCCGCCCCGCTCTGGCAGGCAGAGGTGAGCGGAGCCCCGAGCTGCTGTCCTGCCTGGCTGGGAGCAGGGAGCCGAGCCCCTGCCAGCTCCTCTCGGCTTTGCCTGGCCCCGGCTGACTGCCGCATGCCCAGAGCCTGGGCCAGGCGCGCTGCCGCCGCGCAGACGGGGCGGAGAAGGGCCAGCGAGGCGGCGATAGCGCCAGGGAGGGAGGCAAAAGCCTGGGCGCTGTCCCACTGCGAGGGCTTGGACGGGACGAGGCTGCTAGCGACTGGTCAGGGCTGGAACACGGCCCCTTGCGAGCTGCTCCCGGGTGAGGCTGCCAATCCCCCAGCCCGGCAGGGCCCACGGGGCCGGGCGGAGGCCGTGCAATTCGGAGGCCGCTAGGGAGGGTGTCGGGACAACAGCAGCACCCGGGAGCCAGCCTGCTCCCATGGTCAGGGAGCCGGGGCTTCGCACCAGTGCCGGCACTACACGGACACATGCACGCCAGGCAGGCCCAAAAGTGCACACACTCGTGCACGAGTCCACAGCCCCACAAAGGGGCACGCGCACGTGACACGTTCCCGGCAGGCAGGCACACGCGCAGGGCGAGCAGCGGCGGGGTGGCCCAGGCCAGCCGAGCTGCTTCCCCTTTAAGGGACCCGGTCACAGCGTCTCAGCTGGCAGGTCCTAGTCTCTGCTCGGGGCCACGACGCGCCAGCCACAGCCAGGCGGGGGAGCTGCCCCCAGACATGCAGCTGCGACGAGCTGCGCGTGACGATTGCTCCAGCTGAGCCCACGGCCCCGGGCACACGCTCCGCAGAGCCCACGTCAGGCGGCAAAGCGAGGTTGCTACTGGACTTCCGGCCCCGCGCCCTGGCACAGGCAGCTGCTGCGGGGGCCAGAGCGGGCGACTGCGCCCAGGCACATCATGGGGACTGGCGGGCCAGCCCTTGTGGTCAAGCAGTGTATGCACCCACGGAGGAGGGTTGGGGAAACTGAGGCCCATGGTGGGGCCATGGCCAGATCACAGAGTGAGGCAGTGGGAGGCAGGGAATTGAACCCTGCTCTCCTGCTGCCCCAGCCTGGCTTGCTGGTCCAGGCAGCGCCACGCAGGCAGGGACCCTTGCTGTATCGCTCCTCTGTTCAATCCCTGAGCTCTGCCTGCGCACCAGTGTGTGTGTGTGCACGTGCACACCCATGCACGCGCATCTCCTTTCTCCAGCGTGCGAGAGCCTCACTGCAGGAGATGCAGGGCCTTCCCCCGGCAGCAAGGCCAGCACAGCGTCCCCTCATGGAGACAGCTCTGCCCCCAGCACAGGGACGCAGGGCGGATTTCCCGTGGGTGCTGAGGACGAGCCAAAGTGCAAGCGCCGTCCCTGAGAGGAGGAGGCTGAAGCGCCCGTCTTCCGGGGACCATGGACCTGCGATGGCACCTCGCGCTGGGCGGCCCATGGCAGCAGGCAACCTTTCCTGCCCTTCAACAGAGCTCTGGTATCCAGCAGGCTGTGTGCTCGCTCCTAGCCTCACACGGCCTCGCCCGCACGGCCTGTGCACCTACAAGACATGACCCCGCACACTTCCACGGCCCATGCACAGCCCTTGTGTGACCCTGCACACTTCCATGGCCCGTGCACAGCCCTTGTGTGACCCTGCACACTTCCATGGCCCGTGCACAGCCCTTGTGTGACCCTGCACACTTCCATGGCCCGTGCACAGCCCTTGTGTGACCCCGCACACTTCCACGGCCCATGCACAGCCCTTGTGTGACCCCGCACACTTCCATGGCCCGTGCACAGCCCTTGTGTGACCCTGCACACATCCATGGCCCGTGCACAGCCCTTGTGTGACCCCGCACACTTCCACGGCCCATGCACAGCCCTTGTGTGACCCTGCACACTTCCATGGCCCGTGCACAGCCCTTGTGTGACCCCGCACACTTCCATGGCCCGTGCACAGCCCTTGTGTGACCCCGCACACTTCCACGGCCCATGCACAGCCCTTGTGTGACCCCGCACACTTCCACGGCCCATGCACAGCCCTTGTGTGACCCCGCACACTTCCACGGCCCGTGCACAGCCCTTGTGTGACCCCGCACACTTCCACGGCCCATGCACAGCCCTTGTGTGACCCCGCACACTTCCATGGCCCGTGCACAGCCCTTGTGTGACCCCTCACACTTCCACGGCCCATGCACAGCCCTTGTGTGACCCCGCACACTTCCACGGCCCATGCACAGCCCTTGTGTGACCCTGCACACTTCCATGGCCCGTGCACAGCCCTTGTGTGACCCCGCACACTTCCATGGCCCGTGCACAGCCCTTGTGTGACCCTGCACACTTCCATGGCCCGTGCACAGCCCTTATATGACCCCGCACACTTCCATGGCCCGTGCACAGCCCTTATATGACCCCACACTTCCACGGCCCATGCACAGCCCTTATATGACCCCACACTTCCACGGCCCATGCACAGCCCTTGTGTGACCCCGCACACTTCCATGGCCCGTGCACAGCCCTTGTGTGACCCCACACTTCCACGGCCCATGCACAGCCCTTGTGTGACCCCGCACACTTCCATGGCCCGTGCACAGCCCTTGTGTGACCCCGCACACTTCCATGGCCCGTGCACAGCCCTTGTGTGACCCCGCACACTCCCATGGCCCGTGCACAGCCCTTGTGTGACCCCGCACACTTCCATGGCCCGTGCACAGCCCTTGTGTGACCCCGCACACTTCCATGGCCCGTGCACAGCCCTTGTGTGACCCCGCACACTTCCATGGCCCGTGCACAGCCCTTGTGTGACCCTGCACACTTCCATGGCCCGTGCACAGCCCTTGTGTGACCCCTCACACTTCCATGGCCCGTGCACAGCCCTTGTGTGACCCCGCACACTTCCATGGCCCGTGCACAGCCCTTGTGTGACCCTGCACACTTCCACGGCCCGTGCACAGCCCGTGCACTCCCAGGACATGAACACACATGTGCACACATTCACAGACACACGCGCACATGCTCCCATGGCCCTCCCGCATAACCCCACCCCCCATTCATGCTCTCCCACAGCTCTTCTGCATGGCCCAGGCATCCACACAATACACGAGCCCCCCCCCATGCTTGTTCTCACACCCACAAACACACGAGCAAACGCCCAGAGCTCACATACATTGGCCACATGTGCACACGCGTCTCTGCCGTGACTCAGCCAACCTGATGGGCAGCAGCTTGCTTTGCACCTGGTAATTACCTCCCCTCCCACCCCTCAGCCTCTCGCCAGGGTCTCACCAGGCAGGGCTTACTCATCCTTCCAGGGGGGGTCATCCCACACGCACAGCAGCTGCTGTGCTGAGACTGGAGAGGCAGGCGGGCCCAGGTGCCCCGAGAAGGGGGGAGGGGCACACGGGGCTTGTGCCATTTATAGCTGCAGATGCTTAACCCTCCGGGCGCTGGCAGGAAACTGCCCGGCAGGGCTGTTCCTGGGACCTCTGCCCACCCGCCCTGGGCCAGGGTCACGCCTGCTCCCCGGCTCAGAGAGCCCCTGGCGGTGCCCACCATGCCCAGTGCCCCCCCCCCGGCTGCTTGCAAGAGGCACCCGCGCCAGGCTCAGCATTAGGGCTGGGCGACCTCCCCAGAGCCTCCCCGAGAGCACCCCGAAGCCCCGCCCCCAACACTTCCTCCTCATGCAGTTCAGGAAGCAAGAAGGGAGCCCCCCTTAGCCCCCTGCCTGAGAGACCTTGTCTGACAGCCTGACCCCAGCCCCGCACATCCCGACACACACAGCTGCCATGCACACACAGCTTTGGCCATAGGCCTGCACGCCTCCATGAGACACCCCCACGGGAGTGCGCACACACACCCCCAATGACACCCCCCACGGGTGCGCACCCCCCCATAACACCCTCCACTGGTGTGCGCACACCCCCATGACACCTCCCACGGGTGTGCACCTCCCCATGACACCCCCCACGGGTGTGCGCACACACCCCCATGACACCCTCTGTGACGGTGCGTTGGGGTTTTCCCATCTCCTGCACCCCCGTAGTGGCACGAACAGACTCCCCCAGCCAGTAGAACAGAGGGAGTTTATTGCTTCCCCAGCATACAGCACAGCACAGATGGAATCTGGTTCCAGGGCAGGCCTAGGATGCCTCAGCCCCCCTTGATATGGGGGAGCCTGGGCCCCTAAATTCCAGCCCCTTTCCCTAGGCTGTCTCCTCCATGATCCCAGACAGAAACTAACTCTCTTCCAGCCCTGCCCCCAGTCAGGGGCGGCATCCACCTTCCTTTGGTTCTCTCCCTGGGGGGTAGCTGGTCGGACAGGTTGAGAGACCCTGGCCTAGTGACTCATCCCCTGCCCTGCTGGGCTGTGCTGCAGCCAGCAGCCAGTGGGGGTCACCCACAGCCCCAGCATAGCAACCAGCAAGGTACCCCCACTACGTCACACCCTCCACTGGTGCACCCCCCCCATAACACCTCCCACGGGTGTGCACACACACCCCCATACACCCTCCAGTGGTGTGCACCCCCCATGACACCCCCATGGTGCATCTGGCTAAGGCTGCTGCTCTCTGCCTGGCGTCTACGCCCCTGCGGCTGTTCCCGGCTCCGCTGGCCCCGCACAGACGTGGACATGAGCATATGACACAGGCAGTTCCTGAGGAGCCGGGTGTGCTCTGGGCAGGGGCACCACGGGCAGGGCGGGACTCCTGGGGGAGGGGTTGCCGCCGGAGAAGGGGGAGCGGTTGGCAGGCGTGGGAGTCCCCTGGATCCCGGGGGGTCTCCCAGTGGCTGCAGCAGGCAGCTCGGGTTTCACCCCCGTGTAACCTGCCCGGCCCCGTGTCACCGCGGGCAGGGCCGAGATGAGGGACGTTCCGAGACGAGCTGGCCGCATCCCCGGCACCCTGTGAACGCCAGCCGGGCCTCGCCTCGCTGCGGCCCCCTCCAGCCCAGAGAGCCCTGCCTCCGCAGGATTTCTCCTGGCTTCCCAAAGACACGTCTCCCGGGATTCGGACGGGGATTTGCCACTCAGACCTGGAGCACAGCTAAGCCCTTTGCAATGACCAAGAAATCCACTTACACAACCAGTGGCGCAAAATGGCTGCTGCCTGCGGGCCCCGGCCTGTCCCTGGCTGAGCCACACCGGGAGAGGGGCGTCAGTCGGGCAGGGCCTGGCTCACGGCGTGCACCCCGGGGTGACCATTAGGGCACACCACCGGCACGGAGACATCCCCCTCCCCCTCCCGCAGGCACGCCTCAATGGCCGCCTGCACCTTTGCCTTGAGGCCCCCACCAAGGGACGCTACAAATCAGGCTGCTGCCCTGTTTGGCGTCTCCCCGACAAAAGCCTCGTTTAATTGCTGCTTGAAACATCGGCAGGCCAGAGCAGCCCCCGGCGGGCGAGGGCCCACGGGGAGTCTTGGCTGCGGGGTGGCGCCAGAGACCCCTCCCGGCCTTCCCGACCCCCTTCCGTCTCCACGGCTCGGCGACCTGCCGGGCCAGGCAATGCAGGTCTAGCCACACCCGCAGGCCCGGCTCCTCCTTTGCCGGGGAGCTGGGCAGGGCTGCTTTTACACCCCAAGCGACACAGCTACGGTGGCCAACGCCCAGAGCACCAGGCCTGCGAGCCACCCGGCCTCCGGGCTTCTCTGGAGTCCTCCAGGAGAGGCACCATCCCCCAGGCCCGGCTTTTAACAAAACAGGCAGCCCCCTCGCCCCCCGCACAGTTTGGGTTTGAACTTTCAGACTGGCCAGGGAGGAGGCCACCGTGACCCTCGCCCACTGCGCTAGAGCCTCCCGCCTCCCGGCATGCATGGTCCCCCTGCCCTGCCCCTGCCCGGAGGGAGTGTGGGGCAAGCCCCCAACGCCCCCAGTCGCCGTGAACGGGTCCCAGCACTGCTGCGTCAACGCCAGCACGAGGAAAGGGCGCTGAAGCCCAGCGCCTCCTCTCCCCGCCTGCCACGACCCGGCTTCCGGATTCTCTGTTGCCCAGGAAACGGCTGATGACACCGCAAGCCCCGTCAAGCCGGCCAGGGAAATTCGCTGCTGTAGGTGTTAGGGAGGCCGTCCCCGTTGCCAGGAAACACCGAGCGCTCCTTCCATCCCGGCAGGTGAGCGAGGGTGGAGCCGATTGCAGGGTTATTGATTTGTCTCTTAGCTCAGGCTAAAGGCACCGGCTGTTCCCGCGGGTTCCCAGCACTGCTGGGGAGGAAGGGATCCACGCCATCACCCCGCCCCGGGGCACACGGCCAGCCGTCCGGGGCAGCACAGGGGGGCCTGGGGCGCTCTCGGCCTGCGGGGCATCTGTGACATAGTGAGGGAACCTGGCTGGTTTCTATGCTGCTGGCTCTGGGGTAACCCCCACTGCTGCCGTGGGTACCACGACCCAGCAAAACAGGATGCGTCACTATGCAAAGGGATCTCTCAACCGGTATGGCCAGACACCCCCCATGGAGAGGAACAAAGGAAGGGGGATGCTGCCCTGGCTGGGGGGCAGGGCTGGAAGAGTGTTGGTTAGTGGCTGTCTGGGAGCATGGAGGAGACAGCCTAGGGAGAGGAGCTGGAGTTTAGGGGCCCAGTCTCCCCCATCTCAAGGGGGCCTGAGGCATCCTAGCCCAGCTCTGTGACCAGATTCCATCTGTGCTGTGCTGTATCCTGGAGAGGCAATAAACTTCCTCTATTCCACCGGCTGGTGCAGTCTGTTTGTGCCATTTCGGGGTGCAGGAGACGGGGGACCCCAACGCGTCGTCACAGCGTCATCCCCAGGTTGCTCCCCTGGGCTGCCCTGCAGGGAGGGAGAGAGGTTCCTTCTCCAAAGAGGTGTCCGCTCCGTATGATCACAGCTGCCTTGGTGTCGGCTCAGCCTCGCCCATCACTGAGCAGGGCGCTACCGCGACTTGCTACAGCCGCCTCCCCTGCAGCATCCCCAGCCCTGGGCCCTGCCCTTGCCTCCGAGGCGCCCAGAGCTCTCGCGCTGCCCGGTGCCAGGGCTAATCATCTCCACTGCACCAACTGGGAAGACGGAGTCACGGGTGGCCGCAGGGGCTCCCAGCACGGGGCCCCGGGGGGCGGGGTGGGGGTCAGTGCTGTACAGAAATGCCAGGCCTTAGCTCACTGCCACCGGGACCCAGCAGCAGGCGTGACCAGGCTGCCTGCGGGATGACGGGGAGTCTGCGCGCACCACGGAGGGCCCCGCGCGGGGATATACTGCCTGGGAGCGGCAGGCTGGCCGGGCCACGCATGGCTCCATGCCCGGCGGGCAGTTCCCATCCGTCTCAGGCTCCTAGACACAGGAACCCTGGCGTGACACAGGAAAGCGGCTCCGTTTCAAACCCCACGCCTCTGGATCCCGGCAAGGCCCCACCAAGGGAAGCAGACTCGCCCAGGGAGGCAGCGGCTGTTCCAGTTAGGGTGGAGCTGAGGCGCAAGGACACAAGAACCTACACACCTGGCAGCCTCCCAGAGGAGCTCAGCCCTTGGCCACACGGGGGACCTAGAATGGCAAAAATTACATCATCTTGATGCCGGTCCTTGCGCAGCGCGGTGGCCTGGGGAGGAGCAGCGGTTCTGGGCACAGCGCACACCCTGCAGGGGCCAGGCAGGCGGGAGGGGCCCCTCACCTCTAGCAGCCCTGGAGAGCCAGACGTCAGCCGCCAGTCCAGACACAAAACCCTTCCACTGCTCCAACGGGAGCCAAAATATGGCGGGGACGGCCCGGCTAGGACCAATTAACTGGGTTCATTAGGGGCTACAGGGAGGAAAACTCCCCCTTTTCCTCTGGATTATGCCCACCTTATTCGGAGAGCAGGCCATCAGCATCCCCCTCCAACCATGTCCTGACCCTTGGAGCGGCCTCCCTGGGCGGGCACGGTCCAGGCAGCTCGTCTGGGCAGGGAACATGCCCTACGAAGGGCCCCGGGACGGAGGCGGAAGGTGTCTGAGAACTAATGGACGCTGCGGAGGACGTTAGGAACACAGGACCCGCCAGAGCAGCTCAGCCCGGCCTCCGTCACGCAGACGCGGCAGAGGCAGGGGCAGGGGCAGCAACATGCCCCGGTCCCTGACAGCGAGAGCCCTGCCGGAGTGGCTCTAGAATTCATTTTATATATTAATGGAGATGCCTATCTCCTAGAACTGGAAGGGACCTTGAGGTCATCGAGTCCAGTCCCCTGCCCTCACGGCAGGACCAAGTACCATCCCTGACAAGTTTCTGCCCCAAATAGCCTCTGCAAGAATTGAACTCACAACCCTGGGTTTAGCAGGCCAGTGCTCAAGCCACTGAGCCATCCCTGCCCCAGACGTGGGCCAATGGGAGACCTGGCAGCTGCCATGCTGGGGAGTAACAGAAGGGCCAGCAGGGTTCCCGCTAATCTTTTACGTCCATGTGCAGAATGAATGTTGTTCTGTGCACCCGAGGGGGATGACATGCAACACATCACCTCCATACTGGTGCACATCCCACGTGGACAATCCGTGGGAATCACAGAATCCTAGAACTGGAAGGGACCTCGAGAGGCATCCAGTCCCGTCCCCTGCCGTCACAGTAGGGCCAAGCACCGACTAGATCATTGATGACAGGTGTCTGTCCAACCTGCTCTTCAATATCTCCAGAGATGGGGATTCCACAACCCCCCAGGCAACTTATTCCAGTGTTTCACCCCCCTGACAGGCAGGAAGCTGTTTCTGATGTCCAAACTAAACCTCCCTTGCTGCAGTTTAAGCCCCTTGCTTCTCGTCCTGTCCTCAGAGGCCAAGGGGAACAAGTTTTCTCCCTCCCCCCTGTGACACCCTTTTAGATACCTGAAAACCATGATCGTGTCCCCTCTCAGTCTTCTCCTTTCCAAACTGAACAAGCCCAGTTCTTTCGTTCTTCCCTCCTAGCCTTGCCTCAGAGCTCATGTTCTCCAGACCGTTAATCATTCTCGTTGCTCTTCTCTGGACCCTCTCCAATTTCTCCACATCTTTCCTGAAATGCGGTGCCCAGAACTGGGCACAAGACCCCAGCTGGGGCCGGACCAGCGCAGAGCAGAGCGGGAGAATGACTCCTCGTTCTTGCTCACAACACTCCTGCTAGTGCCGCCCAGAATCAGGGTTGCTAGTTTTGCAAGTGTCCCACTGTTGACTCATATTTCGCTTGCGGAAAGGGCTCAAGATTGGGGCAGAGGGTTGGGGCGCAGGGGTGAAGGCTGTGGCTGGAGATGCAGGTTTGGGACAACGGGGGAGGGGCAGAGATAGCTGGGTGTGGCAGGGTTTGGGCAGTAAGAGAGGGGCATGGCTGGCTGGGGGAGGGGCTGGCATGTGGGGTGATTCTGGGTCTCTGCTCCCTGCCTTTGTCCGCCTGTGACCCGCCCCCCGATGACCAGGCCCAGCCTGAATGGAAGTGGGGGATCCTTAGTGCGCCTGACTGGGCGGCCACGGGGCTCTAGGGGCTCCGTGTACAAGCTCGGCCGCAGGCTGCTCCAAGGGGAGCTGCCGTCACCCCGTCGCCGGGCCCGGCTCACAGCCCCTGGCCCATCCCACCTCCCCCTGCGGCTCGGCACAGGGACCCTCCGGGGCAAAGTGGCCTTCAGAGCCAGCCCCTTGGCCGCCCCCCGGAGCGGCCTGGCGACGGGGACGCCCAGGCCGGGGGCGGGAGCAGCGGCAGAAAGGCGACCTAGGGTCTCCCCCCGGGCAGGCAGCCCCCGCGGGTCCCGTCCCGGCTCTCAGAGGGTCCCGCGGGCTCGCCAGCCTGGGGCACTCCGGGAAAGCGAGCTAGATGCTGCTGCCCGGGCAGAGCCGCCTGCAAACGGCCCTGCTGCCCGGGGAGTTACCGGGCTGAGCCCCGGCTGCCTCCCGCTCAGACGGCCCCCGAGCTGAGGGCTCCAGCACGGAGCAGCCGGCCCAGCCGGGGTCAGAAGTGCAGGGCCTCCTCCCGCCAGCTCCCTGCCAACAGAGCGTCCCGCGGGCTCCAGCCAGGGACACCGTGTGCTCCTGCTCCCGGCCTGTTTTCCTGGCTCGGCGCAGCGCAGCCTGGCCAAGCTCAATTGCGCCTTTGTTAGCTCCAGAGCGCCCCTCCCCCTCCCCCTCCCCGCACTCCCAGCATGCTCTCTGCTGCCCCCCCTTCCCGTCTGCAGGGATCCCCCGTGCCCCCACCTCTTTCCCCCTCGGGCCACGGCCCCGCCCCGAGCCCGGCAGCTGCAGCGCCTGGCACGACGGACGAGCTGGCGCGGTGCCCAGCATCTCGGAGGCAGTGGCAGGGGGCTGCCGGAAGCACCTGTTACCTCCTAGGACGCCTCCTCCCCCCGCCCCGCCTGGCCCAGAGTCCCGGCAAGGCCCCGGGCGGCTGGTGGGGTGGCAGGCGGGAGCAGAGGCCGGAGGGAGCCTGGCACAGGCTCCGTCCCGGCAGCCAGGCAAGGCCCCGCATGGGGACCCGCCCCCCGCGCTCTGGGGCCCTGCGTGGACGCAGCACGGGGCTCCGGCGCCAGCCTCCAGCCTCAGCTTCCTCTGCAGCACTCACCCCGCCGGGCCGGGGGCAGGCCATGGCAATCACAGGGGAGTCTGCATTGCACCCAGTCTGCATTGCAAACGGGGGGGAGGGGAAAGGGGGAGGCCGCGCTGGGGAAGGGAAGGGGCAAGCCACTGTGGGAACCACAAGGGGGAAGGGCAGGTAATGGTGTACAGAGGCTGGGGGCTGGGACCTCTAACCCAGGGGCTGGGGGCTGGGACCTCTAACCCAGGGGCTGGGGGCTGGGGCCTTTAACCCAGGGGCTGGGACCTCTAACCCAGGGGCTGGGGGCTGGGACCTTTAACCCAGGGGCTGGGGGCTGGGACCTCTAACCCAGGGGCTGGGGGCTGGGGGCTGGGACCTCTAACCCAGGGGCTGGGGGCTGGGACCTCTAACCCAGGGGCTGGGACCTCTAACCCAGGGGCTGGGGGCTGGGGGCTGGGACCTTTAACCCAGGGGCTGGGGGCTGGGACCTCTAACCCAGGGGCTGGGACCTCTAACCCAGAGGCTGGGGGCAGGGACCTTTAACCCAGGGGCTGGGGGCTGGGACCTCTAACCCAGAGGCTGGGGGCAGGGACCTTTAACCCAGGGGCTGGGGGCTGGGACCTCTAACCCAGGGGCTGGGGGCTGGGACCTCTAACCCAGGGGCTGGGGGCTGGGGCCTTTAACCCAGGGGCTGGGACCTCTAACCCAGGGGCTGGGGGCTGGGACCTTTAACCCAGGGGCTGGGGGCTGGGACCTTTAACCCAGGGGCTGGGGGCTGGGACCTCTAACCCAGGGGCTGGGGGCTGGGGGCTGGGACCTCTAACCCAGGGGCTGGGGGCTGGGACCTCTAACCCAGGGGCTGGGGGCTGGGACCTCTAACCCAGGGGCTGGGGGCTGGGACCTCTAACCCAGGGGCTGGGGGCTGGGACCTTTAACCCAGGGGCTGGGGGCTGGGACCTCTAACCCAGGGGCTGGGGGCTGGGACCTTTAACCCAGGGGCTGGGGCTGGGACCTTTAATCCTTTGCCATTGCTCCGCTAGCTTGCAATACTTTGGCGGAAAGACGCATCGGCCATCCCAGCTGCCCTGTAGGCGGGGCAGAATGGCGGCACTTGCCACTGACAGACGGGCCTCGGCACCAGTCGACCACCAGACACATCCCGCACCCGCAGGGGCCAGGACTAAGGCGCTTGCTCTTCAGCTCAGCCCCCACAGGCCTCTGGCACTGGGGCTAAGGCAGAACGCCCCTCAGGTGACGAGGGCAGCATGGCCCTGCCCACAGGCCAAGCACAGTCACCTCCCTCCCCGGCCCGGGAACTGCTGAGACCACGTAACCGCCGAGCTCCTGAGCCCCCGAGACCTCGTCTCGCCCGCCACCGCGCGGGGTGGCCGAGGAAGTGGAAAGGGGCGTCCGGGCCCATTGCACACAGAAACGCACCAGCACCCCAGGGCAGGGGCCTCCTTCCCCAAAGGAAATCCCGTGGATTTGGGCCACGCCAGATCTTCCAGACACTGGGCGGGACCGGGCAGGGAAGGGCGTTGGGAGAGGCGCATTAGGCTTATCTGCTGATGGGCCCAACTCAGCACTGCACCCCTACAGAGATGCGATGTAAGCACCACACCTGCTGGGCGTGGCTGTCCCCGCCGTGGCACCGAGACCACGCCCAGAGAGAACGAGTCTGCTCTACAGCCTTAGCTACCTGGCAGCTGGCTTCTAGCTCAAGCCGTCGAGCTCACGCACGAAGCTCCAGAGGTCCCAGGTGTGGTTCTGCCTGTCTCAGGACCTTCCGAAGGGAAGCCCAAGCCGGCCATGGCTTGGGATCGGTGTCCTCCCTGCGTCTCCAATAAAACCTTCTCCACAGAAACGCTTTGCACCTCCTGGGACTCCGCGCTCCTGACAGCAAACGGGCTTTTCCCTCTTCGCTGGCCTGTCCCACAAGCAGGTCGTGTCCTTGGTCTCAGGGGGACCCCACGCAGCCCAGCCCCCCCACTTCCTGAGGCAAGGTGCAACCGATGAGAAGCAACAACCCAAAGGGCCCTTCCAAGGCCTCGCCAAAGGGGGCGCGGCTCACCCCCTCCTGTGCGAACCCAGCTGCACTCCCGCCCCAGGCGCACACGCGATCCTACCACACTGCCAAGGAAGAAACTAGACCCCTCAAGAGCTTCTGTTGTGACCATCGACATGGCATGTCCCCTGCCACGCCCACCCAGCACAGCCCTGTTCACGAGAGCGACCCCTCGTGAACACCCAGTGACGCTTCCCCCACGAGCCCCCCGCGGCTCTGATTCCCCACGGTGAGCGACCCACGGAGCTCCCCGATGCAAGCACTGGGCCTGCTCAGACGAGCCCCCATCATGGCAGCTACGACCACAGCCGCTCCATGGGGGCTCCCACGGGGACACCAGCTACCACCGCCCAGTGCAGCTGCCAACTACAACCTGGCCACAAGAGCTCTCCATTGCGACCCCTACAGAGCTCCCCACCGTGCCTGCCCGAGAGAGTCCCTGCCAGGGCCCCCCAGCGGAGCCCCCCCTGCCAGGGCTGCCCAGCGGAGCCCCCCCATCAGGGCCCCCCCCAGCAGAGCCCCCCTACCAGAGCCCTCCAGCGGAGCCCCCCGCCAGGGCCGCCCGGACAGAGTCCCCCCGCTAAGGCTGCCCAGCGGAGCCCCCCCGTCAGGGCCCCCCAGTGGAGCCCCCCTGCCAGGGCCCCCCAGCAGAGCTCCCCTGCCAGAGCCACCCAACTGAGCCCCCCTTGCCAGGGCCCCCCAGCAGAGCCCCCCTGCCAGGGCCGCCCAGCGGAGCCCCCCTGCCAGGGCCCCCCAGCAGAGCTCCCCTGCCAGAGCCAACCAACTGAGCCCCCCCTGCCAGGGCCCCCCAGCAGAGCCCCCCTGCCAGGGCTGCCCAGCGGAGCCCCCCTGCCAGGGCCCCCCAGCAGAGCCCCCCTGCCAGGGCCCCCCAGCGGAGCCCCCCCTGCCAGGGCTGCCCAGCGGAGCCCCCCCATCAGGGCCCCCCCCCCAGCACAGCCCCCCTACCAGAGCCCTCCAGCGGAGCCCCCCCTGCCTGGGCCCCCCAGCAGAGCCCCCGTGCCAGAGCCACGCAACTGAGCCCCCCTGCCAGGGCCCCCCAGCAGAGCCCCCCCGCCAGGGCCGCCCAGACAGAGCCCCCCTGCCAGGGCTGCCCAGTGGAGCCCCCCTGCCTGGGCCCCCCAGCGGAGCCCCCCTGCCAGAGCCGCCCAACTGAGCCCCCCCTGCCAGGGCCCCCCAGCAGAGCCCCCCTGCCAGAGCCGCCCAACTGAGCCCCCCCTGCCAGGGCCCCCCCATCAGGGCCCCCCAGCGGAGCCCCCCTGCCTGGGCCGCCCAACTGAGCCCCCCCTGCCAGGGCCCCCCAGCGGAGCCCCCCAACAGAGGTCTGCCCAGCACTACACTCCCCCAGTGACTGTGTTTTCAGGTGTAGATCGACCTGGAAATCGTTTGTTTCTGTTTCAGGAAGCCCCCTCTCCAAACGGCCCCTCCCACGACCCCGCCTGGCATCTCCTGCTCCAAAGGCAGCGCCCCCCGGCCCCCAGCTGGGCTCAGCCCTTGTGGCCCCCTGGCCCTGACAGGAGAGGGCGGGTGGCTGGCTCTGTGCTGCTGCGTTATGGCTGGGGGGGGCTGCATGTCTGGCAGCTAAGCCCCTGTCGCCACGGGGGCATTAGTACCATTACCGCGGGAGCTCCCCCGGGGATGGTAAGTGGATCAAAGGGTTTTAGCAGCAGCCGGCTCCCAGACAGGCCTGGGCTGGCTTCGAGGCGGCCGCTTGAGGCCACAAATGCACTTTCTGCCTGCAGCTCCCAAGCTGGAGTTTCACGCGGTTTTATTCCTGGTAACCCCTCCCAGCCCCCGGCCGGGGAGAGGGGCAGGCAGCCCGCAGGCGCCCGCCCCAGCACGTGCCCCCTCCAAAGCCGCCCTCTCTCCCTGGGCCGCCCCGTGGAGAGCTGCGGGCACCCAGGCAGGCCCAGAGCCCGGGGGAAGAGCCCAGAGCCGCCCCAGGCTCCGGTCGGTGCCTCTCACTGCTGGCGTTCCCGGGGCCTCCCAGAGACGTCCCAGACTTGGATCGGTTCCCACGCAGCAACCCCAGCCCCTGCACGGGGCACGGAGCCCAGAACGGGGGTGACTTGCCCTGAGCCAGTCGCAGGACGAGGAGCAGGAGTCTCGCTCCCCTACGCCGCTGCCTCCAGCGCCGGGTGCTCCGGGGGGGACCCTGCCCACCCTGTCGTGCCCGGCCTGCTCCAGCCTTTCCCTGCTGCCCGCTGGCGCTGACCGGCCGGGACAGTCCCGCCTCCGGAGCTGCCTTTGGGGGGTCACAGTTTGCCCTGAAGCCTCCCAGTCCACTCCTGCCCTCTGGCTGCCCCGAACCCCAGCTAGTGCTTCCCGGGCAGCCGGCCCCCTGAGCTTCCTGGGAGTCCTGAGGCTGCGAATTGTTCAGGGCGTAACAGTCACGACAGGCGCCTGTGCTGGCTGGCTGCCCTCCCTCTGCAGGGGCTGCCCCGGGACAGGACTTGGACAGGGTGCCAATGGGCTGCTCCAATAGCAAGGGGTCAGGGGGGCAAATCCATCCAAGTGGCGGCCTCCAGCCTGGCTGGGTGGGGAGAGCAGGAGCCGGGCGGGCGCCGCGCCGAGAGCTCGCTCCGAGTCCGGCTTCGTCGCCCTCGCTGCTGCTCAGGGACCATGTGCGCCAGCAGGTCGCTATGGGACGCCCCAGGCAGCGGGAGACAAGGGCTGGGTGTTTGGGAGCGTCTAGGGGATTCAGACGCGGCTTCCGCCAGAGGGAATCACAGAATCGTAGAACACGAGGGGTCACCAAGTCCAGTCCCCGGCCCTCCCGGCAGGACCGAGCACCCTCTAGCCCAGGGGCGGCCGCCGCTCCCAAGTTTTGGGCCCAGATTTAACCCTCCTGGCTGGACTACATGTCCCCTGGGGCTCCGCTCTGGCTTCTCCCATGGGCTGGGGGGAGGAGCATCGCGTTCTTCCCCGCAAGCCGGGCGTGGCGCGGAGCCTCCGGCTCCCCCCGCAGGACGATGGCGCCGGCTCCAGCTCCAGCCTTGCAGGGGGCCTGAGGCTGGATCGCCAGCAGGGGCTGGGAACGGGGTAGCTCGGGGAAATGGGCAAGCCAGGGGTGGGCAGGTCCTAGTCCAGGGCACACTCGCCTTCCTGCTCTTATGGCGCCTGCCGTAGGATGCCGACCGATCTGGATCATCCCTGGCAGGCGTGTGTCCAACTGGCTCTTAAATATCCCCAGCGAAGGAGACTCCCCCAGGCAATTGATTCCAGTGTTTAACCCCCCTGACAGGCCGGAGGCTTTTCCTAATGTCCAACCTGAACCCCCTGGCTGCAGTTTAAGCCCCTTGCTGCTTGTCCTGTCCTCACAGGCCCAGGGGAACAAGTTTTCTCCCTCCTCCCTGTGACACCCTTTTAGATACTTGAAAACTGCTGTCGTGTCCCCTCTCAGTCTTCTCCTTTCCAAGCTAAACAAGCCCAGCTCTTTCAGTTTTCTCTCCTAGCTCACGTTCTCGAGACCTTTCATCATTCTTGAAATGGAGGGGGCTGCGCTGGGAGCAGTGGCGCTGAAAAGCATCCATGCGGCCAGCGCAGCGCTGTGGAAATGGTGCGAACGTGGTCCCGGGACGTATAAACGGGAGACTCTCGACTTGCAGCGGGAGCCTGTTTACGTCTGTATCTGGCGCTGCTGTGAGCGGCGCCGGCATCTGGGGCCCAGCTCCCTCGGCCGCCGTGCAAGCCCCATGCTGGTAAACAGGAGCAGGTTAGCCGAGCCCGGAGGTCTAGAGAACCCGGCCTCCCGGGACAGACTCCCAGAGCTCAAGTGATAGGGGGTGAGAGACTGGACTGGCCCCTGGCAGCAAGCAGGCCCTAAGGGCTCCCAGCGCGGCAGAGAAAGGTCGAAGCCAACGCCTGGAAAGGGAGGAGAACGGCACTTGGCTGGGAAGGGTGATGCACATGGTTGACAGGCAGAGAGTGATTGACGGGTGGAACGGTCCCATAGGCTGAGGGCTGGAGTCTCCATCCCTGACAGTTTCTTACGGGGGCGGGTGTTTCTAACAGCTCTGGGCCAGGCGTTATTGGGGGGGGGGCAGGTCTCTGGTCTGTGCTACGCAGAGCAGACTGTAGAGCACAGTGGTCCCTTCTGGCCCTGGAGTCTGTGACTCCCCAGGCTGGCAGCTGCAGCCACGTCCTGAGGTTTCGGGTGACGTCAGACCAGCGCCTCAGCCTCATGGGCAGACGACTGTGCTTGGCGCACACAACCGGCAGCTGAGTGTGCAAGTGACCACACAGATCACGGCCCCCACCCACACACCGTGCCAGGCAAGTCGCATGCAGGCAGGGGTGCAGCTGCGCACACCTGCAGCGCGTGCTCTCGCAAGCCCCGATCCGTGCCTCAACTTCCCCAAGTGGGAGGTGGGGGCTGCAAGACTGAATGCGCAAGGGCTGGGGCTGCCTGGGGCCAGGACGCCGGCGGGGGAGGGGAGGGCAGTGGAGTCGGAGCATTGTATGGGCCTGGGAGTGGAACCTCTGCAGCCTTTGGCAGCTCCCAGGGCCGGGAGAGGAATCCGCTCGTCATCCAAACACGGGGCTGGTTTCACTATTAACCCCAGGCCGCCCGCATTCCCCGAGTGCGGCCTCCTCCTGCCACAAGCCCCAAGGTCTAACAGGGCCCAGAGCCTCCCCGCCAGCCGCTCCCCAGCGCTGCGACCGGCCAAGGAATGCGCAGGGAGGGGCGAGCGGCTCCCAGGCTGGGATTCCAGAGCTGGCTGCGAACCGGGCGCTGGGAGCCCTCTGCCATGTGGTCGGTCACCGCGGTGGGCGGGCGCCTGAGGACACGGCGCCGGTCGGCAGGGCTTTGCGCAAGCCGTTCCCTGGCGCTCTGGCCCGGGGCTCGTGTGCGGCCCACGCCCCCGGGCCGTGAGTGTGCAAAGGGGCCAGGCTCCGGGCACGCGCAGGCTGGGATTGGCCGAGCTGCTGCCTTCCCCTGCAGGCAGCATGGAGCAGGTCAAGCAGCTTCCTCAACATCAGCAGCCTCTCCCCTGGGCAAGCAGGTGTCACGCAGGTGGGGGGGCTGGGCGAGCAGCGGGCGCCGGGTGGAGTGGGTGTGGCAAGCAGCGCGCACCGGGCAGGGAGGGGGCTGGGCGAGCAGCGGGTGGCGGGCAGGGGAGGGGCTGGGCGAGCAGCGGGTGCCAGGTGCCAGGCGGGGGAGGGGCTGGGTGAGCAGGGGGTGCCAGGTGCCAGGCGGGGGAGGGGCTGGGTGAGCAGGGGGTTCCAGGTGCCAGGCGGGGGAGGGGCTGGGTGAGCAGGGGGTTCCAGGTGCCAGGTGGGGGAGGGGCTGGGTGAGCAGGGGGTTCCAGGTGCCAGGCGGGGGAGGGGCTGGGTGAGCAGGGGGTGCCAGGCGCCAGGCGGGGGAGGGCCTGGGTGAGCAAAAGGTGGCGGGCACCGGGCAGGGGAGGGGCTGGGTGAGCAGGGGGTGCCAGGTGCCAGGCGGGGGAGGGGCTGGGTGAGCAGGGGGTTCCAGGTGCCAGGTGGGGGAGGGGCTGGGTGAGCAGGGGGTTCCAGGTGCCAGGCGGGGGAGGGGCTGGGTGAGCAGGGGGTGCCAGGCGCCAGGCGGGGGAGGGCCTGGGTGAGCAAAAGGTGGCGGGCACCGGGCAGGGGAGGGGCTGGGTGAGCAGGGGGTGCCAGGTGCCAGGCGGGGGAGGGGCTGGGTGAGCAGGGGGTGCCAGGTGCCAGGCAGGGGAGGGGCCGGGTGAGCAGGGGGTGCCAGGTGCCAGGCGGGGGAGGGGCTGGGTGAGCAGCAGGCGCCAGGCGCTGGGGGGCTGCCCATGAAATTTCTGACCCTGCTGTTTCCCTGCGGCAGGTCCCTGTTACTCTGCTGTAGCGTGGCCGGAGCAGGCCCTGCTCTCTCCGCACTGTGCACGGGCCCGGAGCGATCCTCTCCCCTCCATGCCCGCTCCCAGGGCTGCCGTGCACGCAGCCCGGCTCAGTCCCCGCGCCCACATGCTGGAAGCTGCCAAGGCTGCAGGCCGTGATCTGGGGCCGCCGGGCTGCGCGGGAACCAGGCCGTGGGCAGGCGGGTTCAGCTCTCAAGGGAGTGAAAAAGTCACAAACTGCTGCCCCGCAGCCTCCTCTTGCCCAGGCCACCAGCCCCGGCTCCGTCCCGCCCCTCCGGGGTCCAGCAGGGCCCGGGCTGGAGGAGTGAGTCAGCCAGGGGGTTCAGCCCCAGTTCAGCCACGTGATTATGGAGCCCGGGCCCCAGGCGCGCTGGAGGAAGCCCGTGGCCTTTGGGAGCAGAGCGAGGGAACAACCGAGCGGGCGGGGGGCTCACTCCACCAGCTCCCCAAAGGCCCCCCCACAGGCACATCCTGCCCAGCTCCGACTGTTTATGCCAGGCACACGCCCGCCCACAGCGGTGTCCTATAGGACAGAGGCCCCCGCCCAGCACAGGGCCTAGGCTTCCACTGCAGAATTTGTTTCACAAAAAAGTTCACCCCACTGCAGTCTAAGGAGAAATGGCCAGAAACCAGGCCCGCCCGCCCGCAGCCCCCCCGCCGCCCAGAGACCCCAGCCTCAGCCACGGGCCCCCCGGCAGCGTACGACCCCAGCAGCAGGAGCCCTGCGCCACCACAAGGAAAGGCAAGAAATACACTGGCCCTTTGGAGACTCCACCCAGGGGCTGGTTTCTGTCCTGCTGTGACGGCGCGTTGGGGTTTTCCCGTCTCCTGCACCCCCGAAATGGCACGGACAGACTCCCCCAGCCAGTAGAACAGAGGGAGTTTATTGCTTCTCCAGGATACAGCCCAGCACAGATGGAATCTGGTTATAGGGCAGGCCTAGGATGCCTCAGCCCCCCTTGAGATGGGGGAGACTGGGCTCCTAACTTCCAGCCTGTTGCCTAGGCTGCTTCCTCCATGATACCAGACAGAGACTAACCCATTCTCCTCCAGCCCTGCCCCCAGCCAGGGGCGGCTTCCACCTTCCTTTGTTCCTCTCCATGGGGGGTAGCTGGGCAGACAGGTTGAGACCCTCTTTGCACAATGACTCATCCCTTGTCCTGCTGGGCCGTGCTGCAGCCAGCAGCCAGTGGGGGTTACCACAGCCCCAGCATAGCAACCAGCAAGGTACCCCCACTACGTCACACCTGCCACCGGACTGACACCGGCAGCCCCAGAGGGCTCTGTGGAGAGCAGCTCTAGGTGCTGCATCGGGACCCGTTGGCAGGGGGTTCGGCAGTTTAGCAGCAGATCTGTGGTTGCACCTGAGGCCGCTTTCCCTGGGTCTCAGCTTTGCCTTCCTTGCTGAAAAGTGCATTTCCTGCCCTGCAGCTAACACACGGTGAACCCACCATGCAGAGCGGAGCCCGCGGCTAGGCCAGGCGCAGAGCACAGAGCTTTCACTGAGCTTTGCTCTCCACCGTTCACGCACACTAGACAATGCACCTTCCCACCAGTGAGCACAAGGCTTCCCTTAACAAAACCCAACCACAAAGACACCATCTCGCCTTTCACTGGTTAACAACACCCCTGCCCCGCCGTGATTTACACACATTATTAGCCTGGCGTCCCACAGGAAACCTTACCAGTGGGACCTGCAATTAATACCTGGAACATAATAGAGTTGATTATAATAATTGCCATGATAATTGCGTGACACCCCGGGAAGGGTGCGGGGAGAGAGCCTTGCAAAACAGGCTCCTTTGTTTTCTCTCCAGCTTGCAGGTACCAGCCAGCAATGGCCAAACCCTTTTTAATGGACTCTTAATAATGCTGCAATTTCCCTTTGCAGTGAAAGTTTTCCAAACAGTCAAAGCCTGAAAACAAAGCAATGATTGTTCCTATTAGCATTAAATTCTACTCTAGGAGAGAGAATAAATCAAACATGGGGATTCAATTCAAAACAGAACTATAAAAAATCCAATAATGATTTTTTAATATTAATAAGAAAAATATATTGTTATGCACTCGTAGCATTTCAACTTCTAATCCAATCAGTGCAAAGTGCAGAGATAAATCACGGCAGCAGCAGAACTGGGAGCAGCCGTCCAGCATGCAGCAATAAAAGGCTGTCTCACAGCCCTGGGACAGAAGTCGGTCTGACAGTCTGAAACAAGGGAGGGGCGGCCGGGGCTTATCCGTCTGTCACTCCAGATCAAGCTCGTTCATTGCTCTGTGCAGCGATCCGTGCACCCCGCCCACAGCCCCGGGACTGCGTACAGAGGCCTACAGAGGCAGGACAACTACGCTGCTCCTCTCCCCTGGGACCCCAACCTAAGCAAGGGGATGTCGGCACAAGTCCTGGTTGTTAAACTTGGTGTTTAGGAACTTCGGATTTGCTCTGCAACCAGGCCTGCTTCCCGCAACGCAGGGTGTCCAGCCACACGCAAGACGTCCCTGCTCTAAGTCACCTAGCCTCGGGCAGCGTTGTCTGTGGGCGGGGGTCTTGCCCCTGCCCGGGGGGATCAGTTTGTGCACTGTAGTGCGCAGGTTGATTCTCCTTATCTAAATACAGAACTGCAGGGATTACTGTGAAAACTACCCAGGGCTTTGTCAAATCCAGCGCCAGTGTGTCTCCCACGCCCAGAGCAGCATTTCAGGTTCTGTTACACCTGTAAGCGAAAGCGTGTGTCTATGACGCACACACATACAGGCACACGTGCACGTGCACACACACGCACTTCTCCTCCGTGGCTCACCCTGACATGTTCCCAGTGTGTGCTGCACAGCACAGAGCGACACTCTGCAGTAACAGACTGGGAGCTCCCTGGGCAGGGGCCTGGCATTCTTGCCAGCCTGAAAGCGCCTTGCCCGCTGTGGGTGCTACCGCACACAAAGAATCGCCATGATGTAACCCCGCCCTCCTGGAGGGGAACCTGGGTGAGCTAGTCAGACAAGGGCCCACACTGGCCAGCGCCTCACCCCGGCATCGCCCCTCGGCACTCCGCCCCACGGCCTCCCGCACACGATCAAGTGGCTCAGCAGGGCGGCCGACGCCAACCACAACGAAGCTGATCAAGGAAAGGGACAGGTTCAACGTGACGGGAACGTCTCGCCACGCCCCCAAGGCGCCTCTTGGGTCACCAGGCGCAGCGAGGTGGATGCAGAAAGGCCCCGTCCTTAGAGCTAATGTCTAAGCAGCTTCCAGACATGAAGGCAACATGCCCCGAAGTGCTTACACGGGTGTGATGCACGAGGAAGTGGCGACAAAAGGAGTACCGATGGCTCCCTGCCCTGCAGAGGGCAGAGAAGGGAGAATCCTAGAGAGGCACCAAGTCCAGTCCCCTGCCCTCGCAGCAGGACCAAGCCCCACGTAGGGCTGTGTCTAGACTACAAGCCTCTGTCGGCAGAGCCATGTAGATTAGACACACAGGCAAAGGCAAATGCAGCGGCGATTTAAATGATCGCGGCTTCATTTACATTTCCATGGCTGCCGCGCTGAGCCGCCAAACAGCTGATCAGCGCGCTAGTCTGGACGCTCCCCTGCCGACATCAAAGCCCTTTGTCGGCAGCCCCGTTATTCCTCGTGGGATGAGGTTTACCGGGGCTGCTGACAAAGGGCTTTGATGTCGGCAGGGGGAACGTCCAGACTGATCAGCTGTTGGCGGCTCAGCGCGGCAGCCATGTAAATGTAAATGAAGCCGCGATCATTTAAATTGTGGCTTCATTTGCCTTTGCCAAAACAACAAATCTACATGGCTCCGTCGACGGAGCCATGTAGTTTAGACGTAACCCAGGTGTCTGTCCAACCTGCTCTGCAATATCTCCAGAGATGGTGACTCCACAACCTCCCCAGGCAATTTATTCCAGTGTTTCACCACCCTGACAGGCAGGAAGTTTTTCCTAATGTCCAACCTAAACCTCCCTTGCTGCAGTTTAGGCCCATTGCTTCCTGTCCTGTCCTCAGGGGCCCAGGAGAACATTTTTCTCCCTCCTCCTTGTGACACCTTTTTAGATACCTGAAAAACGCTACCATGTCCCTTCTCAGTCATCTCCTTTCCAAACTAAACAAGCCCAGTTCTTTCGGTCTTCCCTCAGAGCTCATGTTCTCTAGACCTTTAATCATTCTCATCATTGCTCTTCTCTGGACTCTCTCCAGTTTCTCCACATCTTTCTTGAAATGTGGTGCCCAGAACTGGATGCAAGACTCCAAGGGTATGTCTACACTACAAAGTTAATTCGAACTAACAGACGTTAGTTCGAATTAACTTTGATAGGTGCTACACTAGCGCTCTGCTAGTTCAAACTTAATTCGAGCTAGCAGAGCGCTTAGTTTGAACTAGGTAAACCTCATTCCACGAGGACTAACGCCTAGTTCGAATTAAGCAGTTCGAATTAAGGGCTGTATAGCCACTTAATTCAAACTAGTGGGAGGCTAGCCCTCCCCAGCTTGCCCTGGTGGCCACTCTGGGCACCACCAGGGAAACTCGTCTGCCCCCCTCCCGGCCCCGGACTCCTTAAAGGGGCACGGGCTGGCTACAGTGCCCATGCCAGGTGCAAGCCTGCCAGCACCCAGCCAGCAGACCCTGCACCTGGCACGGCACGAGCCAGCCACCCGCTGCCATCCAGCCCTCCGCCTCTTCCCGGGACCAGGCTGGCAGCTCCCGGGAGCCTGCCCGGGTCCGCAAGAGGCGGGTGCCCACCTGGTCTAGTGCGGAGATTGTGGACCTCGTCCACGTAGGCACAGGAAAGTGGCCGTCTAGGGCAGGAGAGCTGCCAGCCTGGCCAGCCAGGAGCAGATGTACATGAAAATCAAGGTGGTCCGGTGAGACCCCCGACCCTGAGCCCTGAGCTTACAATGGCCGTACTGGGTCAGACCAAAGGTCCATCTAGCCCAGTAGCCTGTCTGCCAACAGCGGCCAACACTAGGTACCCTGGAGGGGATGGACTGAAACAATGACCAAACCATTTGTCTCGTGCCATCCATCTCCAGCCTTCCACAAACAGAGGCCAGGGACACCACTCCTACCCCCTGGCTAATAGCACCCCATGGACCCAGTCACCATGACTTTATCTCACTTCCCTTTAAATTCTGTTCTAGTTCTAGCCTTCACAGCCTCCTGCAGCAAGGAGTTCTACAGGTTGACTATTTGCTTTGTGAAGAAGAACTTTCTCTTATTAGTTTGAAGCCTGCTACCCATTCATTTCATTTGGTGTCCTCTAGTCCTTCTATTATGGGAACGAATGAAGAACTTTTCTTGATGCACCCTCTCCACACCATTCATGCTTTTATAGACCTCTATTATATCCCCCCCCCCCGTCTTCTCTTTTCTAAGCTGAAAAGTCCCAGTCTCTGTAGCCTCTCTTCATATGAGACCTGTTCCAAACCCCTGATCATTTTAGTTGCCCTCCCCTCTCTCACCCTCTCTCTTCCCCTCTCCCACCTCCTTTTCCCAGTCTCCCCAAGTTTTGTTCAATAAAGAGAGTTTCTATTTTTGAACACGTGTCCTTTATTTTGTACATCAGGAAGGGGGGCTAGGGAAGGGTAAGTGGAAGGAGGTGAGGGAGGAATGGGGTACGAGCCCCCGATGGGGAGGACTGGGGTGGCTCTGCAGGCTCCTCGGGGTGGAAGCTCTCCTGCAGCCCCCCAATTGACCCTCTTCCCCGGATGGCAGCCTGCGGCAAGTGCCACCGGGCTGATGGCCGAGTGCTGTGATGTGTCGAGTGCGGGCACTCAGGGCACTCCAAGCCAGGACTGCTTTGCTGTCCCTCATCGAGGTAGACAAGCAAGTGGGGAACCCTGAGAACTGTCTGTCCGGGGTGGGGGTTGGGTCCCTTTAAGCACAGCCCTCGGCTAGCCTGAGACATTCCTGAGTCCTAACCTGATGCCCTGCCGGCACTGCTTCCGGCCATCCTTAACCCTGGTTCAGGGTCCACTCAATGTGGACATGCTAGTTCGAATTAGCAAAATGCTAATTCGAACTAGTTTTTAGGTCTAGATGCACTAGTTCGAATTAGCTTAGTTTGAATTAACTAATTCGAATTATCTTAGTTTGAATTAGCGCTGTAGTGTAGACAGACCCCAACTGAGCTAATCAGCGCAGAGCAGAGCGGGAGAGTGACGTCGCGTGTCTTGCTCACAACACTCCTGTTAGTGCAGCCCAGAATCACGTTTGCTTTTTTTGCAACAGCGTCACACTGTTGACTCATATTTAACTTGAGGTCCACTCTGACCCCTGATCCCTTTCTGCCGTGCTCCTTCCCAGACAGTCGCTTCCCATTCTGTGTGTGTGAAACGGATTGTTCCTCCCTACGTGGAGCACTTTGTATCCAAACAGGGAGCGGCTCACAAATTTCAAAGAGAACAGCTACACTGCCCACACCAAGTGAACCAGCTATGTCCGCCACACCATCATACCCTGAGGGCCGGGGCCACCAGAAGAAGAGACACCTGAACAGAACCAAGGAGAAAAGACTGTTCTTTCTTTCCATTACTGGTGTCATAATAAGAACATAAGAACGGCAATACTGGGTCAAACCAAAGATCCAGCTAACCCAGTGTCCTGTCTGCCCACAGTGGCCAATGCCAGAGGCCCCAGAGGGAGGGAACACAACAGGGAATCCTCACGTGATCCCTCTCCTGCCATCCATTTCCAGACAAACAGGCTAGGTCCATCAATGGCTATTACAGTCCTAGCCTTCACAACATCCTCTGGTAAGGAGTTCCACAGGTTGACTGTGCGCTGAGTGAAGAAAAACTTCCTTTTGTTTGTTTTAAACCTGCTGCCTATTAATTTCATTTGGTGACCCCTAGTCCTTATATTGCAGGAATACGTAAATAATTTTTCCTTATTCACCTTTTCTACACCACTGATGATTATATAGACCTCTATCATATTCCCCCTTAGTCTCCTCTTTTCTAAGTTGAAAAGTCCAAGTCTTTTTAGTCTCTCTTCATATGGGACCTGTTCCAAACCCCTCAGCATTTTTGTTGCCCTTTTCTGAACCTTTTCCAATGCCAATAGATCTTTTTTGAGATGACACGACCACATCTGTACACAGTATTCCAGATGTTCGTGTCCCATGGTTTTATATGGAGGCAATAAGATATTCTCTGTCTTATTCTCTAGCCCTGTTCTAATGATTCCTCACATTCTATTTGCTTTTTTCACTGCCGCTGCTCACTGCGTGGATGTTTTCAGAGAACTATTCAAGATCTCTCTTGAGTAGTTGTAGCTAAATTAGCCCCCATCATATTGTATAGATAGTTGGGGTTATGTTTTCCAATGGGCATTACTTTACATTTATCCAAATGAAATTAAATTTCATTTGCCGTTTTGTTGCCCAATCACTTAGCTTGGTGAGACCTTTTGAAGCGCTTCACAGTCCGCTTTAGTCTTAACTATCTTGAGCAGTTTGGGATCATCTGCAAAGTTTGCCACCTCACTGTTTGCCCCTTTCTCCACATCACTTATAAGTAGGTTGAATGGGACTGGTCCCAGGACAGACCCTTAGGGGACCCCCAGTTACCTCTCTCCACTCAGAAAACGGACTGTTTATTCCTACCCCTTGTTTCCTCTTTTAACCAGCTATCAGTCCACGAAAGGACCTTCCCTCTTATCCCATGGCAACTTATCCCGCGTCCTCTGAGAGGTGCTGCTCATGCCCATTCAGCGTAGGGGACTGTGGAGTGGGAGGAGTTCACTGGCATGCCGACTGCAACCCAGCTCTTGCAAAGGCTTGTGGCAGCAGGACATGGTGCGTAGCGAAGGTTTGCACCAAGGACCACCTCACAGCCTTGCCAGTCTCCTGCACAGGAACACTGGAAGGCTGCCAAGGAGGCTTGTGCTCTGGTCGAAGGGGCCCTGCCTAGCAGAGGCAGCTGAATACCCGCCGGTTGGGAGCATGTCCGAATGCAGCAGGTTAGTCAATTGGAGACCCAGAGCCCCGTCACCCTCTCTGCCTATGCAGCAAAGAGCTGGGGCACTCTCGGAACGGCTTCGTTCTGCCGGCGTGAAAAGCAAGGGCCCTGCAAACGGCCAGGGCTTGCAGTCACCTCTCCTCATGGGCTGCGTGAGGTCTCAGGGAGGAGAATATCCTGGCCCATGTGGAAGGCCGAGGCCTTGGGTAGGAAGGCAGGGTCTCGTTGCAGCTGGACCTAGTCTTTAGAGACAGCGTATGGGGGCTCCGAAGTCAAGGCACACAGCTCGGAGACCTCTTAGCAGGAAGGCTGCCTTCCAAGACAGGGCAGACGGGAGCACGCGGCCAGGGGCTCGAAGGGGGGTCCGGTAAGTCTGGAGAGCTGCCATTGGGAAGGGGAAGCCATACACGTGGGAAGAGCCACTGGAGACCCTTCTGGAGCCTGGCCGCCACGTCATGCGAAAACACCGACTCGCGTTGAATCGGCAGGTGGAAGGGTGAGATCGCTGCCAGGTGCACTCTGAGGGACACGAGCGCCAGGCCCTCCTCCTTTCCGTAGAGAAGATGATCAAGGATGGTGAAATAGGAGCCTCCACTGGGTGAGGCCTCTCTGCTCGGCCATGCCAGGGGCCTAGTCCACTTGGCCACACACATTTGCCTGGTCCATGGCTTGCAGCTTCCCAAGAGGACCTGCTGGACCACCGCTGAGCAGGACTGTTCCTCTGTATGCAGCCACGCGAGGAGCGGAGCGACGGCAGGTGCGGGTGGAGCGTGCAGCCGTGGTCCTGAGAGAGCAGGTCTGGCGGAGGCCAGGGCCACGAAGGAAGCCCCGTGAGGCTCATCAGAAAGTGCTGAGTGCTGGCGGGGTCGTGCCGGTGCGATGAAAGTGACCGTGGCTGTGCCCTGCTTGACTTTCACCAGGCCCTTGGCGATGAGGGGTCCTGGGGAAAGGCACAAAACAAGTCACGGGGCCACAGGGCCCAGGAAGGCATCTGCCAGGGAGTCTGCGCTCACACGTCGTCTGGCGCAGAAATTGGGGCACCTGGTGTTCTGCCTGGTGGCGGCGGCGGCCATGGGGCGAGAGCCCCACTTCAGAGCAGCATGGCGGTGGCTCGGAACGGCCTGCTCAGAGTGTCGCTCCTGGGAGGTGACGGGCCATGCTGGGAGCAGGAGTCCCAGAGATGGATGGCCTCCTGACAGAGCGACCTGGATCGAGTTTCCCCTTGATGCTCAGCATAAAACACTGGTTGGGTTCCACATTCTCGCTAATTTTTTCCATCCGGGGTGGAATAAATGTTATTGTGTGCACCCAGGCATGTGCAGTTGTGCACCACCAGTAGAAACATGTGCTGCTGGCTATGGGCCCTGTGGGCGCTCTGCTAACCAGCTGGGTGGCATTTGGATACGCTGGCTGTACTGCCCATGAAGGCCTGGACAACTCTGCCCACCAGGTGAGGGGGGAAGCCCTTGCACACCCTGCGAACCTCCTGTGACATTTCTGCACGGCCCAGGTGCCTCGGGCCTGGAGATCATCCCAGGCCTGCAGCCTCCGATCGACGCCAGCTCGACACGGCAGGGAGGAGCTGGAATGGCAGGCCCGTCAAGCCATTCCCACGGTTGGTCCAGCAGGCGAGAGTGAAGGATTGGAGCCGAATGGTCACAACCCCGCTGGGGGAGTGTCTGGAGGGTGCAGAGACCGACACCCTAAGCAGAAGATCCACATCCCTGAGAACACTGGAACTGGAGTCACCCTTAATGAGCCAATTGTCCTGAGAAGGGCAGATCTGCATTCCCTGTGCCATGCATTCGGTGAACACCACGGGCCGTGGCTAGGCTGAACGGGAGAACTGTGAACTCGGAGGCTACGTCACATTGGCAAGATTTTGCGCAAATACGCTTTAACGCAGGAGTTTTTGTGTTAGAGTATTTGTGCAAGAGAGCGTCTACACTGGCATGTGCTTTTGCACAAGAGCATCCATGCCAGTGTAGACGCTCTCTTGCACAAGAAAGCTCTCATGGCCATTTTAACCATCGGGCTTTCTTGTGCAAGAAATTCATGTTGCCTGTCTACACTGGCCTCTTGTGCAAGAACACTTGCACAAAAGGGCTTATTCCTGAGTGGGAGCGTCATAGTTCTTGCGCAAGAAGCCCTGATTTCACACATTAGAACATCAGGGTTCTTGCACAAGAACTCGCGGCCAGTGTAGACAGGCAGCCAGTTTTTGTGCAAAATCTTGCCAGTGTAGACGCAGCCGGAGTGGTCAGCACCTGCCATGGACCATGGGAAATGTCTGTGTCCCTCGAACATCGCAATACCTTGCTAGCAAGGGCAGCTTGCCAGCCTCCCGGATCCAGGGAGGGGATGATAGGGGCCACAGAAACCACATGGAACTTGAGCCTCACCAGGTAGCAAGTCAAGCCGCAGAGGTCCAGACCTACGTTGAACGGACATGAGCAAGCCTTGAAGAACCCTGGATCCTGAGTCTGGAGAACATGCAGGATACTGCTGACAGAGGACAGACAGACAGAGCCCCCACATCTCCTGTTTAGAGACCCTTGCACCGAGGCTAGTGAAGAGGGAAGGGTTATCTTTATGTATTGGTAGTGGGGCAAGTTCAGAGCGATGCATCGGAGAGCAGTCCTGCTCCAGCTTTCTTTAAACTATTCCACTGCATGGTCGTGGGCAGGAGGCAGACCTGACAGAGCCTCGTTCACATTCCTGTTCCCAGCTCAACTATTCAGCCACTTCGCGAGCCCTGTGCTCACAGCTCCGTCTGCACCGAGGTGGCCGCTTTGAGGGTGACCGAAGGAACCGCCCCAGCAGCGGGATACGCTCGTGTCTAGGCAGCCGTGCGTAGCCTGTAACTGACCCGGGAACACGAAAGGGGAAGCGCTGGGAGCCAAGTATTGGGAGCGGAACGCCCGTGGGATGCACGGAATGTGCACGAGCAGCTAGGCCAGTCCCACATGCGACTAGGTAAGGGAGCACCCGGCTGCTGTCCAGCTGCCACCTCCACACCCGCGGGGCCTTGCCGGCCCTGTGTACATGGCTGCACTTGTGTGTGCACATGGTTTGCACTGCCTGGGTGTGACGTAGTGGGGGTACTTGCTGGGCTGTTGTGACCTCTGCTGTCTGGAGCAAGACCCATCAGGGAAAACCTCATTATGCAAAGGTGACTCCATACCGGTTGAACCAGCCAACCCCCCCCATGGGGAGAAACAAAGGGAGGTGGATGCTGCCCTGGCTGGGGGCAGGGCTGGAAGAGGGGAGTTAGTTCCTGTCGGGAAAGCAGGGGAGAAGGAACTGGGGAGGGGGCTGGGACTCCCCTATCTCAAGGGGGCACTGAGGCCTCTTAGCCCCCAGTTCCTGTAACCAGATTACATCTGTGCTGCGCTGTGTCCTGGAGAAGCAATAAACCACCCTCAATTCCACTGGCTGGTGGAGTCTGTTTGTGCCATTTCAGGGTGCAGGAGACGGGGGAACCCCAACGCGCCGTCACACTGGGCGAGCCCTTTGTAACGGGACAATGCACAGTCCTGGCGCCACTGTGTGAGCCGACAGCTCCCAGCAGGCACCTGAGTGCTCAGCACATCGAGGCAAAGCGGCCGAGTGTCGCAGGGGCTCAGTGAGCGTCAGGCCTGCGATGCCTCGGGCGCCGCTCCCAGCACGGCTGGCTCAGGCCTTCTGCTCGGACGGCCACGCGCAGGAGCCTGTGCACTTGGCCACGTGTGCTCGGTGGGGCGGGGCTTCACCCATCCATGTGCCCTTTGAGGGGCGAGCGCACTTTCATAGGAGCAGGGATTCTCCCCTCCCCCGCACTTCCATGTTGCACGAGCGCTGCCGGGGCAGACCACAGGCCAGCCCACCCCAGGGCGGCTGCACTTCCCTGTGGCAGCGCCCAGAGGCACAGCCGGAAGGGGCTCTGTTTGCTTTGGCATCGCTCTGCCCCCCACCAGGAGAGGGGTCTGCAGGCAAGACAGCATGTGGAGACCCCCCGCGCTGCCCGTCTCAGGGGCTGAGGGGCCCGCCAGCCACTTCCAGGAGCACAATTCCCACAGGGATACGGACTCCAGCCGCGCCAGGGTCGGCATTGAGGACTCACTGCTCAGAGAATGCAAGCGGAAGCGAGAAATGCAAATGAAGAACCCACTTTGCAAGCGGTAAAGGGGTAACAACCCCCACGCGCGGGGCTGGGAGGTGAGTGCGGGGCGGTGACAGATCGGTATTGCCAAGCTCCCTCCATCCCCTTCTCTGTGTGGGGACGGGACGGGGTGGAGGGGAGGGTCCCCCTGACATGAACCCCCCTTTCTCCCTCCCACACCCTGCACAGCGAGCAGGGAGGTGGGGGGAGGGGCAACTGCAGCGCCAGCCTTGAGAGCGTCCTGGCCAGACTAGTCAGGATGATCTGCCAGAGGCTCCAGGATCTACCGGTAGCTCCCGATCGACTGCTTGGTGCCCACTGCCCCACGGCCGCTGGGAGCCCGCTGGCTTTCAGCCCATGCGCTGGAAGCTGAGGCACTAAGCCCCACCGGGCCCAGGTTCGGTTCTGCCCGCCCGTGTTACAAAAGCTTCTCTCCTCATGTAAGCGGGGCAGCGGTGCCTCCCAAGCCAGGCTCGGCCGAAGGCTGCACCACGCTGCAGGGCAGCTGGGGACGAGCCCCAGCGTCAGGTGAGGGCAGGAGGTGAAGTGGCCGGCTGCCCCTGGGTAAGAGCCAGCTCAGCCGGAGGAGCTCCCTGCACCCCCCGAGAGAGACAGTCTGCCCGAGGTGGGGCGTGTCCCCCGCTGAGCGCCCTGGGGTGTGGGGCGAGCCCCGGCCTGCGCTGCAGACGGCAGAGCCAGGCGGAGAGTGGGAACGGGATTGTGTAAGGTCCCTAGGAGCCAGCCTGGCTCCTGGCTCCTGCACGTCAGCCCAGCCCCGATGACCCTCCCCTTCCCTCTGCCAACAAACCCGGAGCCTTCCCTGGGCTCGACTGGCTCCAGCGGATGCTGCGGCCCGACAGTGCTGAGTGGAGCCGAGCTGGCCAAGCCCCACCTGCTCCCCTCTCCTCCCGACCCCGGGGCCCGAGGCTCCTCCCTGGAGTTCAGGACCCGGAGGCCTGCTCCTCCCGCCCCCATGAAAGGAGCCAGACCCCCTCGGAGACTACGAAGGCTGCTCAGAAGAGGCCCAGGGCGTGCAGAGCAGGGCCAGACGAGCTGCTCCGCACGCCAGGGTGTGGGGACACTGCCCCACTGGGCTGGGGTGGGGTAGGGACCAGGGCAGTGAACTTTTGAACCTGCCGTCTGGAGCTCAGCGCGTTCCCTTCACCCAAGTGGCAAATAAACGTCTCGTCTCTGAGCGAGTCTGTCTGCAATTACCGCTTGGCATGTCTGCTTCAGCGCGGCCCAATCGCTGGCACCGCGCCAGGTGGCAGGCGGCTGCTAAGAACCCTTTTTTCTGAGCAAATCAAAGGTGTCTGCTCAGCTTCCCTGTCTCGGCCTCCCCGGAGCTCCCCAGACACTGCCTGTGCTTCAAAAGCACCCCGGCGCGCCCGCCCCTTGATACTCACAGCCCCTCGCGGCCCCCTGCAGGGATGAGCCACTCTCCCCTCCGGGCCCCAGAGAAAGGGCAGGGGCGGGGGGCGACGAAGGGCCAGGCTCCTGCCTGTTCACCCAATCGGATTGTCACAATATTTACCAGCATCTCCTGTGCACGCCCACTAGGCAATTATACAGCCGGGGTGTGTGCATGTGAGTGTGAGTGTGAGAGAGGGAGAGGCAGGCCAGGGGGGGTGTGGCAGTCAGAGGACACGTGTGCACAGGTGCTGAATATGCTGGGTGTGCGTGTGCACGCAGGTATGTGGCAGTGCGTACGGTGGCATGTGTATTCACGGGTCTTTCAGCGTGCGATGTGCGTGCAATGAGGATATTGGTGGTGTGCGTGCACAGGGGAGCGCTAGAGTATAGGGCAGAGTGAGTGTGCAAGTCGGGTAGCCAGATGGTTTCAACAAAAATACCGGACACACTTGACATTCCACCACAATCTACATTCCAGCTTATTTAGAGGATACCGGACAGTTCCATTTGCTCAATTTGTTTCCCGAACAGAAGGCTCAAATACTGGACTGTCCGGTTCAAAGCCGGACTCCTGGCAACCCTATGTGCACGTGCGGCAGCCTGTAGCAGGGTGGCTGCACTAGTGAGCACGAGGGAAACCTGCTCGTGCGAGGTGTGTTTACTTTGTGCTGCCACGTGTTTTAACCAGCTCTGTGCTGAGTGCCCAGTGATGGGCGGGAAAAGGCCTTGCCAAGGGAGGGTCTCCCCCTTGTGTCTGGGTCCATCCCAGGAGAGGGGGCCTGCTCTTGCTGCTATGGCCGGGCCAGGGTCTGGCACTGCACAGGCCTCTCGCCCTCCCTAGCCTTGCCACTCAGCCTGGCTGCAGCCTTTCCCCGCTCTGATTCACAGGGGCCATGGGCCAACCCCAGGCCTTGGAGTTCCCAGCACCTGGGGCCAACAGGTAGCGACTCCCCGGCCTTCTCCCCACGCCCAAGGAGACCAGGCACCCTACGGTCGCCCCCATGCCTGTGGGCTACACTCCAACCAGCCCGCGCCTGGCTGCCGGTGGCAGCGCAAGGAGCCGTATCCGGAGTCTGGCCTGCTCCAGCCCCTGCTCTGCTCTGACGCTGCCCTGGAGACAGCAAGCCGCAGAGGCAGAGCTAGGGACCAGGGCAGAGCAGGGCTGGTCCTGCCACTCCGCAGGCTCTTCAGGAGGCTCGTGGGAACCCGGAGAGCTGCTGGGGGGGAGGGGCAAGGGTACGACAGGGTCCCAGCCAGCAGCACAGGGTGCAGCTCTCCAGAGCTAGAGAGAGGCAGAAGCCGGCACTGGGAAGAGAGGCTGGCGTGGCATGGAGCCTGTGAAACAGCAGCTCGCAAGAGCTCCGCTCTCCCTGCCAGACGTTAGCGCCCGTGGGGAGCTAGCGCGCCACTCCTGGGCTCGCCTCCCCCCTCAGCTAACTGCTCCGTGCCTCAGCTTCCCTACCTCCGCGAGGCGCGTAGGTGGTTAAAGAGCAGCATGCAGAGAAGGGAGACGGTAGCTGCTGCCGTTCCCTGCTCCGGAAACCCGGGCTTTCCCTGCCTGCAAGGGGAGGGGCCCAGGCCTGCTGGGACGGACCCTGGCCTGCGTCCCCCTTCCTGGAGCGAGGCAGCGGCAGGAGAGCTCCTCTCTCCCCGCGGGCCTGGGCCTGGGCCTGGGCCGGGCTGGCAGCTGGCCTTGCTGGCGAGCAGCCTGGCCAAGCAGAGTCAGGAACAGATGCCGTCCAAAAGGAGCAGCAGCAGCAAGCGGGTGGCCTGCGCCAGAGTCCTCGCGTGACCCGCCGCGCCTTCCACCTGGGGCAGCAGGCGTCTGGCTGATTCCAAGCAGAGGGGGCGGGGGCAGGGCAGGATGGGGGGTGGAGGGGGAACCCGCCTCCCTGCAGGCTCCCCGGTCTGTCTGAGGGGCCTGGGGAATGAGCTGCCTTGAGGGCGGGGGGCACGAGGAGGCCAGCTCAGCCGCCCCAACAGCCCCCGGGCAGCTGCAAGGTATTCGGAGAGTCTCTGCCCAGAAGAAATCCACCTGCCGGGCTCTGTGACGAGCAAACCGGGGGGTGAGCAGCCCCACCCAGCCAGCCCTGCCTGCGGGGCCTCACTTGCCACCTTCACGCTCTCTGGTCATCGCGGGCGTGTGGTTCCCAGGTGCCCCTGAAATTCCATCACACGAGGCCACGGCTCATCTGCGGGGCATCCCCCGCACAGACCTCTGCTCCCAGCCGGACCCTTCCACCCTCGCCAGCAGAGGGGGCAAGCCTCCCCCGCAGCACCCGGCCCCTGCCTCCAGCCATCAACCCCACTGCTCCCTCTGCCCCCGCAGCCTAACCTCCTCCTCCGCCCCGGGCTGAGACGCTGCCGGACAGCACCCTGCACAGAGCAGCCCTCTCCCTGCCCCGCTGCTGGTGCCCAGTCACAGCAGTCCCCAAGAGCCGGCCACAGGGAAACTTCTGTTTGCCCCGGCAGCCTGGCCTGCTCCTGCTCAGTGCAGGGAGGCGACAGGAGTTCAGCTGCCGGTTCCTAGTTTCCCGGAGCACATGCACACCGAGATTTTTCAGCAGCTTATGACTTAGCCAAACGTGGGAGTTTTTCATGACAACAGCAGAGACGTGTCCCTGCTGCCAGCCCGTGCCCGCTGACACGCCCAGCCCGCTGACACGCCCAGCCCGTGCCCGCTGACACGCCCAGCCCGCTGACACGCCCAGCCCGTGCCCGCTGACATGCCCAGCCCGCTGACACGCCCAGCCCGTGCCCGCTGACACGCCCAGCCCGCTGACACGCCCAGCCCGTGCCCACTGACACGCCCGTGCCCGCTGACACGCCCAGCCCGCTGACACGCCCAGCCCGTGCCCGCTGACACGCCCAGCCCGCTGACACGCCCAGCCCACTGACACGCCCAGCCCGCTGACACGCCCAGCCCGTGCCCACTGACACGCCCAGCCCGCTGACACGCCCAGCCCGTGCCCGCTGACACGCCCAGCCCGTGCCCGCTGACATGCCCAGCCCACTGACACGCCCAGCCCGTGCCCGCTGACACGCCCAGCCCGCTGACACGCCCAGCCCGTGCCCACTGACACGCCCGTGCCCACTGACACGCCCAGCCCGCTGACACGCCCAGCCCGTGCCCGCTGACACGCCCAGCCCGCTGACACGCCCAGCCCGCTGACACGCCCAGCCCGTGCCCGCTGACACGCCCAGCCCGCTGACACGCCCAGCCCATGCCCGCTGACACGCCCAGCCCGTGCCCGCTGACATGCCCAGCCCACTGACACGCCCAGCCCGCTGACACGCCCAGCCCGTGCCCGCTGACACGCCCAGCCCGTGCCCGCTGACACGCCCAGCCCGCTGACACGCCCAGCCCGTGCCCGCTGACACGCCCAGCCCGCTGACACGCCCAGCCCGTGCCCGCTGACACGCCCAGCCCGCTGACACGCCCGTGCCCGCTGACACGCCCGTGCCCGCTGACACGCCCGTGCCCGCTGACACGCCCAGCCCGTGCCCGCTGACACGCCCAGCCCGCTGACACGCCCAGCCTGTGCCCGCTGACACGCCCAGCCTGTGCCCGCTGACACGCCCAGCCCACTGACACGCCCAGCTCACTGACACGCCCAGCCTGTGCCCGCTGACACGTCCAGCCCACTGACACACCCAGCCTGTGCCCGCTGACATGCCCAGCCCACTGACACGCCCAGCCTGTGCCCGCTGACACACCCAGCCCACTGACACGCCCAGCCCGCTGACACGCCCAGCCTGTGCCCGCTGACACGCCCAGCCCGCTGACACGCCCAGCCCGCTGACACGCCCAGCCCGTGCCCGCTGACACGCCCAGCCCGCTGACACACCCAGCCCGCTGACACACCCAGCCTGTGCCCGCTGACACGCCCAGCCCGCTGACACACCCAGCCTGTGCCCGCTGACACGCCCAGCCCGCTGACACGCCCAGCCCGCTGACACGCCCAGCCCGTGCCCGCTGACATGCCCAGCCCGCTGACACGCCCAGCCCGCTCTCTGGAGCATGAGGCGCTGGCACTTCTTAGAAGCAAACACATTTCCCTCCTTTCGCTCTGGGAACAGGAGAGCTGTGGTTTGGTTGGAACGTCCCCGACCATTCGGCCCGAGGCAGCCACCCCGAGTGGGAAGGGGATGCTGGAAGCCAGGTCTTACAACCTCCATTGTAGCTGGTGGGACCAGCTCCACCTAGAGCCGAACCCCAGCACTGGGCTAGCAGAAAGCAGGGTGGCTCCTGAAGCGGGCCCCTGATGGGCACTAGGAGCGCAGCAGCAGCCCGCTCTTCCACAGGCAGGAGGGCGGACCCCGTGCACCCTAAGGCATGTGCCCCGCATAGCCGGAGAGAATCCATGCTCCTTGCCTGTGTGCCAGGGCGGCGACCCCGCGGCGGAGGCCACGCTGTCTGCACGGGAGGCTCCGCACCAGGCACCCTGCTGCGGGATGAAGCTCCAGGCCAGCACAGGAGCAGAATGCCGGGCAGAGGTCTAAGCATGCCCACCACACCCCATGGGAGCGATTGGGGGACTCCGCTTTTCCCAGCTCCCTCTCTTCCCCACCCCCACTGCACATATCGCCAAGGAAGCCTCAGCGGGAAGAAAACCAGCCAGCCCCACGAGCATCAAAGGGCTGGGAACGGGGCCCGGGCGCAGAGATCTCCCCCCAGGGCAGCAGCACAGAGCAGCTCTTCAGTCCGACCCTGGCACCTCGAGTCCTGCACCTGGGAGCTCAGCGTGACGGGAGCCAGCCGAAATACCGACGAGGCCCTTGACATAAAACCCCAAGGCCAGGCCGTCCCTTTGCCAGCCCAGGAACCTGGCCCTGGCTTCCCCGGGGCCGGCTGGGGAGACGCTGCCAGAGAGCAGCCGCCTGGCAGGGCTCCGTGGCGTCCCCGGCAGCTGAAGTGCGGTTCGTATTCCAGTGGCCATTAAACACGAAGGAAGGGAGCTGGGAGCAGAGCAGGCTGCTCACTCGGAGCCGCTCCCTGGGGGCTCATAAAGCCCCACTCACCGTGTAGTATCACTTTTATGTTCTCATAAAGCGGGACCATTTAGCGGGTTTGTGTTACTTCAGCAGTTAGCGCTGCCGGAGAAGGGTGGAACCCACCCGGCCAGCAGAGAGAAAAGCGGCGGGGAGGAGGGGAGCCCGGCTAGCGAGGATTCCTCACGTCTCTCGCCAGCTGCCTTGCCCTGCACCGCACCCGGCTCCCACACAGCTAATCCCCAGGGTCTGCGCGCCGCGCGGCATTGTCACCGCGCACCGCTCCGAGGGGAACAGGCCAGGGGACGTGACTGCCCCGAGGAGACAGGACAAAGGCTGCTCTGTGCAGCAGCATCTGCCCAGCCCGGATCCTCGCAGGCTGCAGCGGGAGCGTTACTCCAGAGCCCACACGCCAGGCCTGGGAACCAGCCCCCCAACTGGGCCTTAGCTTGCAGGGAGGGGAACAGAGCCCTCACCACAGCAACCGCAGCCCCCAGCGCCGCTTCGCCACCACAGGGACCGGGGCGCCAGCAAGCCCAGGAGGTGGCAGGAGAGGGCCAAGCCCAGAGAAGGATTCGCGCACTCACCTCCAGGGCATGGGGGGAGGGGGCTGGATCCAGGGGGTCATTTGGGGAGTTTGTTAGCTCACGTTTGAGGAGGGAACAGGGAGGGGTTTCTTGGTCCCTCCCGGCCCCGCTCCAGGACCAGTCTCGTGGGGTGCTAAGGGGGGCTGCTCTGGGCCTGTCAGTTCCCTGCCCGCCACCATTCCAGCAGGTGGCTAGGAGGACCCCTGGAGAGGGGCGTTACCTCCTCTGCTCAGCCTTGGCCTAGGAGCAGTGAGCAGCCTGCTGATCACACATGGGGCACGGCCCAAACCTTCTCGTGGGGGTCGCCCCAGCCACCCCCTCCAAACCACGGCCCAGAGCAGCCACTGCCCACGGCAAGGATCGCCCTGCGAGTCCCCCTGGGCCCTGGACGGGGGGAGCGCACTACACAGCACGGCGACTCCACCGGGGCCCCCTCGGGGTGGCTGCTGCCCATGGAAGCAAATGGGAAGGTGCAGCAGCCTGGAGTCTGGTGGGAGGCCTGGGTGGGGCAGCAGGGGCCCAAGCTGGCAGCCCAAGAGGGGCACGGGCATGGCCCGAGGGCGGGGCCAGAGGAATATGTTGGCACACGGGGCTGCCAGGGACAGGTGGAATAAGAGCCCAGAGCCCCAGCAGTGCCCTCCCTCTGCCCTCTGCCCTCATGGTGGCACCGAGAGCCGCTCCCAGCTGCCCCTGCCATTCCCCCACCCTCCTACGAGGGGCGCTGCGCTCCAGGAGCGATTCCGGCACAGCCACTGCATTACTCCCCTTGCTCCTGCTCAGGGGAGGAGGGGCCCCACTTCCCGCCTGGGCTGTGCAAACTGGCCCAAGCAATGGGGCTTCCACCTGCGGCCCTGCCCCAGCCCGAGGCCCCGCCCCAGCCCGAGGCCCCAGCCGCCGTGCTGAGGCTCTGTGGCCAGTGCGCCGGGGACAGGGAGAGCCCGGCTCGCAGCCCTGTCAGAGCTACAGCAAGCAGCCACCCGCCAGCTCGCCCCGCTTGGGATGTCAAAGCGGAGCCGGAGAACGCGGCGGAGCGGCTGCCTCTTGACGGAGGGTGCTGGCTTCCCATTAACAAGTGGAAAGCGTGAGCTGGAGCAGAAAACTTCAAGCGCTTAGGAATTGATAAAATAACAACTCCCTAATTAAGCAGAACTGTCAGTCACAGGCGCTGGCTGCCCTGCACTGGGAGAAAGCAGCAGTTTCCAGCGCACGTGCCTGGCATAACAGCACGGTGGGATGCGGCCGCTCAGAAGCGCAGCGGGGACCCCAGGACATGCCTGCAGGGCACCGCTCCCCGTTAGCCAGGCAGTACGCTGGAAGCAGCATGACCCAGAGGTCTGAATACAACAGAGACCAGCGGCCAAGACTCCCTCGTCCCATTCCGAACTGTGACTGTGGGCAAGTCATTGAAACACTGTGCCTCAGTTTCCCCCGACGCAAGGCAGGGTTGCTGCAACCCACCCCGTGGCTGGGAAGGGCACAGGGGCTTGGGCCGGGGCAGAACTCTGCTCTGAGCAGTGCCATCCGGCCAAACCCAGCTCCCCGTGCTCCCACTGCAGGGGCAAAGCCCGCTCAGCCCTGCCCCGGGACAGCGAAAGGACCCTCCCGTGCAGGCACAGGCTGTGCACAGGCAGGCGCCAGGAGGAACCGGCTGTGAGGGCCAAGAACAAAGGCCTGAGGGGCTGGTAAGGAGAAGCGTGCGTGCAGGAGAGATTCCCAGAGACCCGTGCCTCCTGTAGTCAGCCCCACCCCCGCCACAGGTTGGGCCTGGAAGGCGCATTCCCACCCCACGGAGCAGAACGACAGCTCTGCCGAGTGCCAGGCACAGCTGGGGGGGGGGGGGAGCGTGGCCTGTGTAGTGGCGCAGGCAGGGCGGGATGCGGTTCTGTGCCCAGCTCTGCAGTGGCTGAAAGCAGGAGCGCCTGGCTCTGTGTTGGGCTCGGAGAGGGAGCCCGGTCTAGTGAGCAGAGCTCTGGTTCTGAGTGGGGTCCAGTGGGCTGAGCCGGTTGGAGTCAGGGTTTGACTCTGCCTGTGGCACGTTCCCCCTGCAGTGAGGCCAGAGCCCCCTTTGCGCAGTGCTGGGTGCTCTGGGCAGCCCCGCAGCGCTCGGGCAGAGCCCTAGGATCATGCTACTCGCTCAGGAGCTGACAGGCAAAGCCCGGTTCTCCCGCCAACACGCCAGCGTGTCAGTGACAAAAGGCTGGAAAGCCAGAACGCCTCTCCTAGGCTGGGCACTGTACGAAGCAGCTGATTGCTGCGCCAGGTGTGCCCGCTGCCAGCCTGGGGCCAGGAGAGGGAGCCCGCAGGGGCGTAGGGATCTTAGCACTGGGGAGGAGCTGTGTGTTCCCGGGGAGCCAGGCTTGGCTCTGATGGGGGAGGAAGACAGCTCTGGTGCTGGCCGAGGGTAGGGGCCGGGGCAAGGCCTGGCATTTGGAGCAGGGTGCAGACAGACTTTCACTTCAGACACTCCCTCCCTGCCCCCGCGGCTGCAGGTGCAGCAACCATCTTCGTTTCAGGGAGGACGCAGGGGCTGCATGCGAGACAGCAACTCTGGCTTTGAAGCCTGGCACGTTACAGGGATGGCACAGCCGCCCCCCCCCCAGCGGCATTGTGGCTGTAGCTGGACATGCCAGACACATTGGCTCCAGCCAAGAAACCCAATGGCCTGGCTTGGCACAGCGCCCCAGCAGCTCGCTCCTTCGGCTGCTGGAGACCGGGAGAAGGCAGGCCCCTGTGGAGCACCAGCCACAGGCTCAGCAAGCCCCACCGGGAGGACCAGAGACCGAAGGGCACACGGCCGTGCCGCGCACAGGAGAGGCTCCAGGCTCCAGCACAGGTGGGGAACGTGGCTCCAGAGTGCCGGATGCGGAGAGGGAGAGTCACGCAGCACCCAGGGCTCCGGGCTCCCGGAAACCCTGCTCTGCCCAGAGTCACAGGGGCTCCTGCCCTAGGGAATGCTGCTACTGTCAGGATCTGCTGCACTGGAGCTCACTACGGGGCCTTCCCACTAGCTGTGTGCTGGGCAGGCGGCCTGCTGACAGCTGGTGTCAGACACGCTCTGAAAGTCACCAAGAGGCTGCGGGAGAGGAGTGGCTACTTACTGCAGCTGTACCACACTGCAGACAAACCTGCCTGCTCTCAGCCCAAGCAAGAGGCACAGAAGCCAGCACAGGAACCACCTGCCGGCCGGAGGGGTGGGGGGAGAGGCGAGGCTCTGGAAGCAGATTGCACTCACTCCCTAATCCCCTGGGTCCTGGGACGCCCACACCCAGTGCCCAGTGCTGGCTGAGCACTTGGGGGGACCCTCAGCTCCTGTCTCCTCCCCCAGCTGCAGCAGCAGGGTCCGAGCAGGAGTCGGACTCCCTCAGAGCACAGCTGAGAGAACTGCTCTTCCCTCCGGGCCAGTGCTGAGACTCCAGAGCCCATCCTGGCTTCACTGCAGCATGCTGGGGTCCACAGGGCCCTTGCCTCCGGTAGTCCCCCAACATCCCAATGGCCTCAGCGGGGGTGGGCCAGGCCAATTGCACTTTCCCAGCTTGCGTGCCTGTCTCAGGGTCACTCCCACTGTCATGATGCCCTTGATTTAATCAGCGATCCCCATCGGAGCTGGTAGCCTCAGCAGACTCTTGGCTCCACACGGGTGCTGGGAGGAAGGTAGTCGCTAGGTGGGGAGCGGAACCAGCCCTGCAAACTGCATCGTGCTCAAGTGCTCCCTAGTGGATTCTTCGGAGCAGCACCAGCCCAGCACGCTGCGAGGTCGCTGGCCCCTTCGCCGGGGCTGCAGCGGCCTGTGATGTACAGACAGCAGCACACCCAAGGGAAGGTGGGGACGGCCCCGATTCAGACACACCCACTCTCCCGGCAGGAAGCCCATTAACGCTAACCCGGTCCGAGGCTGGGCTGCGATAGCAACAAGCCCTTCCTGCTGCAAGGCCAGAGTCTCTGCTCGTCCCAGCCTTCGCGGGACTGCAAGCCCAGCCCTGTCCCAGCTCCGCCCTGCTCTCCCGCCCTGCAGAGGGACCCCACTTGGTCACTCCTCCTGCTTGCAAGCTGCAGGTAGCTTAACCCATGTGCTAGTGTTACAAGCCCCACTCCAAACCTGGCTCTCAGCCCACACGCCTCCCTTGGCCAGCGCTCTTTCCCGCTGGGTTAACCGCTTCTGCTCATGGGCAATTTCCATCTCCCATATGCCATTTCAGTGCCAGCACCATGCCACTAGACAACCTCAACCCTCTCCGTCTCCTACAGAGGACATCAAACCCCGCCCCACTGCTGCCGCCAACCCTCCCCAAGCCCCCTTCTCCCCTCTCACAGTAGAATCCTTTATCCTTCCAAGAGCCCATACACCGGGAGATCAAAACACACGTCTCATGCTCAGTAAGTAACATCCTAGGGAGCTGACCAAGGGATAGGAAGGGAATCCCTTTACCCACCACTGAAATGCAACCACCTCTGGGCTGGAACGTGGCAGCTGCCTAAGAGAATCTAATAATATTGCAGTTCCTCATGGAAGCCCAGTGCTCACGCCCTTGGGTGAGGGAGTTGTGGAACGCTCTGGATGCCTGTCACTCAGACGCCTTTCCAGTGCAGGACATTTCCCCGACCACCTCGTGTGGCAGACACACCCATGGACCTAGCCAGGAGACCGCACATCTCGCACGGATTTCATGCGCGCTCAGGTCAGCGCGCCCCGCACGCTCACTCCCTACAATTCCCCCTTGACAGTGCTCACGTGTAAAATGGTCGCGCTCTCCTCTGGTTTGTTTCAGCTCCTTTGCTACAAGCATGGCTTTGAGAGCAAAGCACTGAGCTGGGGCTTGGGAGAGCTAGGTGTGCGCAGCAGAGCCAGGAATCACGCCGTGTGTGACCCTGAGCAAGCCACCGCCTCTGTCCCGCCATCTGTCGGCCTGTCTTCTCCGTGAAGCATAAGCTCTAGCCCAGGAGGAGAGCCCCTCTGTCCAGCCATGCACAGCGGGGCCTCCCCTCAGCTGCCTCAGGGACTATGTTAATACAAGTGACCAGCGTGTTATCTGGAGTTAGCTCAGCACAAAGGTCTCCAGAGCAGTGAGGACGCCGCCTGGGGCTGGAGCAGCCCAGCCAGTAAGTCTGGAAGTGGGCTCAGCACGGCCAGACGCAGTACAACTCCTCCTGACCCCCACAGCAGCTGGGCTTGCTAATGTGGGACAGAGTTTGGCCCACACCCCACAACAGCCTTGGCCTTAGTGAACAGCCTGCTTCTTACCAGTCCACTAATCGCACTGGAGGTGGCAGGGTTTAGAGGAGGGGTTCAGCGGAACCAGCACCTTGACACCAGGCAATCTCGCCGCCCTGCCCAGTATTGCTCACAGGAGGCGTCTGTCCAAGTGCCAGCAGGTGCGACACTCAGCACAGCCTCTCCTCGCCACTTGGCTGCAGGTGTGTGGGCGCAGCACAGCCCCACGGGAAAGCACGCTCTGTGGGGATCAATGGCTGCCGACAGGAATATGTAACAAACCGAAGGCAGCAGCCCGGAGTGCTGCCAGTGAAACCAAACCCAGCGAGCAGAGGGCTGCATGCGCGCACGAGGGGAGGGAAACGCGCGGGGAAAGTCGCAGCGCTGCAAGAGTTAAGCCCTGCTCTGCTGGGCACTCACATGCACACGGAACGGCGCCTCACAAAGCCGTTGCCACAGAGCACACCTGTTCGTGGAGAGCCCTCCGCTCCGCTGCCAGCGGGCACCTACCGACGCTGGGCAAGGCAAGCAGTTAGCTCTAGGAGCGCAGGACAGGGCCCCCCTCATCTCGCCCCATGGACCACACACTGTTACGCTGTAGGGCAAATCCCAGTCGCCCTTTCCACACACAGGGCTGGGATTGGCAGGGCTGTCATTAATAATGCTCTAATGCTCACATATGGCAGGCAAAGGCGGCTTACAGCAGCACCCATTTTATCCTGACACACCGGGAGCCAAGACGGCTGTCACATGCTTGATTCCAGCTCTGCTAGCCACTAGTCCTGCCAGCCCGTGACAGAGGTGAGCCATTCACTTCTCCTGCGATCAAGCAGACAGGGATTTCTCCTCGCCCCAGCCCCTTGTCCTCAGGCTCCTCGCTCTAAAATGCAGCCCTGGAACAACGATTTGTAACAAGGCACAGAAGGAAGGGAGGGGAGGGGAGGGGAAGGGCAACCTCTGGGGTCAGGCATCCAAACAGGGTTTCAGTTCGCACCAGCAAGAGCCAGAGTCCTGCACACACGAGCACCTCCCTGCTGCTGCTGCCCAGGCTCCCTTCCAGATGGGTGGGTGCCTGGCAGTTCTAGCACGGGGACGGCAAGAACTGCCGGAGAGAATAATCCCCGGGCCAGCTGTCAGGAAGGGGGAGGGCCGCTCACAGCGGGTGAACAGGTGAACAGGAGCGAGCCCTGCAGTGAACCCTGCGACACACGCAGCAACAGGAATCTTCCTCTGCCCACCCTCGAGAAACCGGGAGACTCGCTCCCCAATTAGACGAGAAACCTCGCCAGTCCCAGCTCCCGGGGAACAGGGGAGCTCCGCTCACAGACGGCTCGGGCTGCCAGACCCCCGACCACGCCGGCCCTGGCCTCTGGCCGCTTGCACGGAAACTGGTCCACGCAGGACCCTGAGCAGAGAGAAACTTGCCGCTCCTCGCCTGGAGATGGGCAGCGGCAGGCGCAGCGCCCGGCCACCCAGATTAATTGAGCCGCACACATGGATTCAAATGACACTGGGCGCAGGGCTCTGGCCCCGCGGGGCTGCACCTACCTTCCAGCCGGCAGAGCTGTTGCTGTCGCCTTTATCCTTAAAGTAGGGGACGTATCTGACCATCCAGTCGTAGATCTGGGACAGGGTGAGCCGCTTCTCCGGGGAGCTCTCGATGGCCTTGGTGATGAGATCCGCGTAGGACAGGTTGCCCCAGGCATTGCGCCGCGAGTTCTTCGCCTTGCGGAGCTGTCCAACATCCGCCCCCAGCGCAGGCAGCGCCGAAGCGGCTTTGCGATCCGCCACGGCGCCCGTGTTCTCCGAGCCTTCGGCTGCCCCGCCGGGCGCTGGGGCTCGCGAGCCTCCGGTTGTCGCTGCGCCGCCGTCCTCCTCCTCCCCGGGGAAGTCGGGGTGAGGCAGCGGCCAGGTACAGGAGCGGGGGCGGCTCTGGGGTTCGAAATCCGGGTCGATTTCAACCTGATGCGCCTGCCGCTTCTCTTCCATGTTCCCCGCGCTCCGCCTCCCCCGCGGAGTCACGGCCGCGGAGAGCGAGCGAGCAGGGAGCCGACCGGGGCAAGCGCTCTCGGCACAGGCAGGGGGCGGGGGAGGGCGGCAGCCGCCGGGCCGGCCCCGGGAGTGCAGCGGGGCGGGGAACCAAGGGTGCACGGCGGTCCGAAGCCGAGCGCCGGCACCTAGGCGGCAGCTGGCCCCAGCCCCATGGCAGCCAGCGGCGGCGTCACGCGAGAGCTCCGGTAGGCTGCCCGATGCGGGGTGCCGAGGCAGTGACGGGCGCGGAGCGGCCCCGGCGCCGCGGGGCTCAGCCAGACTGGCATGGCGTGCGGCGGCTGGCGAGGGCGGCTGCATCCATCGGGGCCGGCTGCGGAGCGGCGGGAGGCGGTTCAGGCAGCAACAGATGCTCCGGAGCCGGAATCCCAGCTGGCCACCTGGGCGAGGAGCGGCGCTCTCCCGCCTGGCCCCCCGGGGACGCAGAGCCAGGAGGCGAAATCAGGTCATCGGGGGCGGGGGCAGCGGCCCCTCCCGGCGCAGGCTCCGCGGCAGGAGGCTGCCCTGGCTCAGGGCTGGGCTGCCCGCTGGCCGGCAGGTGCGTGGCTGGGCGGCCGAGCCGAGGCGGGCATGCTCACGGCTGCACGCACCTGCCCGCGCCCGGTCCCGGCCCGGGACTGGCGGATCCCGCCGCCTGCTTCGCCGCGCGCTGCAAGACTGGCCCCGCCGCAGCAGCCCGCACCTAGCACCTGCCGGCGCCGCGGGCCCCCGCTCCGCGCTGCGCCGCCCCCGCTGCCGCCGCCCTGGGCTGACGCCGCCTCTCTCCCGGGACGGGGCTGGACGGCACCATGCTGAGCGGCGGCTGCCCCTGCGCTCCGCGCCCGGCCCCGCGCCAGCAGCGCCCGCAGCCGGCACCTCCGGGAGGGGAGGGGCGGGCCGAGGGGCGGGGCCACAGCGCGGCCAGTCCCCAGGGCTAGCGCGGGGGCGGGGCGGGGAGTCCCCCCAGGTGCTCCCCATTCCCTGCCCCCACTTCTCCCCTCCCCACCCCACAACTACCGCTCCTCATCACGTGCCCAACACCTGCCCCGCCCCCACTCCTGCCTCCCCCCACCTCCCCATCCTCATCCCGTGCCCCCACGATTACCCCATCCTCACTCCTCCCCTCCCCCCACCTCCCCATCCTCATCCCGTGCCCCCACGATTACCCCATCCCCACTCCTCCCCTCCCCCCACCTCCCCTTCCTCATCCCGTGTCCCCACGATTACCCCATCCTCACTCCTCCCCTCCCCCCACCTCCCCATCCTCATCCCGTGCCCCCACGATTACCCCATCCTCACTCCTCCCCTCCCCCCACCTCCCCATCCTCATCCCGTGCCCCCACGATTACCCCATCCTCACTCCTCCCCTCCCCCCACCTCCCCTTCCTCATCCCGTGTCCCCACGATTACCCCATCCCCACTCCTCCCCTCCCCCCACCTCCCCATCCTCATCCCGTGTCCCCACGATTACCCCATCCCCACTCCTCCCCTCCCCCCACCTCCCCATCCTCATCCCGTGTCCCCACGATTACCCCATCCCCACTCCTCCCCTCCCCCCACCTCCCCATCCTCATCCCGTGTCCCCACGATTACCCCATCCCCACTCCTCCCCTCCCCCCACCTCCCCATCCTCATCCCGTGTCCCCACGATTACCCCATCCCCACTCCTCCCCTCCCCCCACCTCCCCATCCTCATCCCGTGTCCCCACGATTACCCCATCCCCACTCCTCCCCTCCCCCCACCTCCCCATCCTCATCCCGTGTCCCCACGATTACCCCATCCCCACTCCTCCCCTCCCCCCACCTCCCCTTCCTCATCCCGTGCCCCCACGATTACCCCATCCCCACTCCTCCCCTCCCCCCACCTCCCCTTCCTCATCCCGTGTCCCCACGATTACCCCATCCCCACTCCTCCCCTCCCCCCACCTCCCCATCCTCATCCCGTGTCCCCACGATTACCCCATCCCCACTCCTCCCCTCCCCCCACCTCCCATTCCTCATCCCGTGTCCCCACGATTACCCCATCCCCACTCCTCCCCTCCCCCCACCTCCCCTTCCTCATCCCGTGCCCCCACGATTACCCCATCCCCACTCCTCCCCTCCCCCCACCTCCCCTTCCTCATCCCGTGCCCCCACGATTACCCCATCCTCACTCCTCCCCTCCCCCCACCTCCCATTCCTCATCCCGTGTCCCCACGATTACCCCATCCTCACTCCTCCCCTCCCCCCACCTACCCTTCCTCATCCCCTGTCCCCACAACTACCCCTCCCCCACAAGTACCCTTCCCCGTCCCGTGCCCCCACAACTGCCCCTCCCCCACAAGTACCCTTCCCCGTCCCGTGCCCCCACAACTGCCCCTCCCCCACAAGTACCCTTCCCCGTCCCGTGCCCCCACAACTGCCCCTCCCCCACAAGTACCCTTCCCCGTCCCGTGCCCCCACAACTGCCCCTCCCCCACAAGTACCCTTGCTCCCTGCCCCTCCCAGTGCCCCTCGCTAGGCGCCTCCCCCACCGTTGCCCCTCCCCTTTCACATTTCCCTCTCTCCTGTCACCAGTGCCAGCTTCCTGCCCCCTCCCCCTGCTGCCTGAACTCCCCGGGCCGGGGAGGGGGGGGGGGGGGGGCGCGCGCGCTCCCTCCTCCCCCCCCTTGCAGCGGTCCGAACCCACTGCTCCCTTCTCATTGGACGGACGCGACACGGGGCCCGCCCACAGCCCATTCCTATTGGCCCCAGCGGCAGCGTCCTAAACAGGCGGGGCCAGAGAAGCCTCGCGCGCCAAGCGTTCCCTCCCACCTGTGACGTCAGGACACCAGCTGTGTCGGTGAGTAACCCAGGGCAACGGAGCTTCGGAGCCAGTCAGAGCGAGGCTCCAGCCACCACGGCCTTCCGCGGCGGCCCCGCCCAGTGCCCCGCCCCTCGCACAACCCCGAGCCCTACAGCCAGAAGCCCCGCCCACCAGTCAAAGCCCCGCGCAATCACAAGCCCCGCCTTCTCCCAGACAAAGCCTGTCCTGTGCTTAGCGCCGACACTGCGCATAGCGCCCCCCCCCGTCACACAGAGCCCCGCCCACAGGCGAGAGCCCCGCCTCCTTCGCCCTACACAGCCCCGCCCACAGGCGAGAGCCCCGCCTCCTTTGCCCCACACAGCCCCGCCCACAGGCGAGAGCCCCGCCTCCTTCGCCCCACAGAGCCCCGCCCACAGGCGAGAGCCCCGCCTCCTTCGCCCCACAGAGCCCCGCCCACAGGCGAGAGCCCTGCCTCCTTTGCCCCACACAGCCCCGCCCACAGGCGAGAGCCCCGCCTCCTTTGCCCCACACAGCCCCGCCCACAGGCGAGAGCCCCGCCTCCTTCGCCCCACACAGCCCTGCCCAGAGCCCCCACCCCCAGATGGAGTCCTCAGCCCCTCCCACACCCCAAGCCCCTGCCTCAGCCCAGTGAAAATGGGAAGGGAAAGGCTGGGGCCAGAGGGCAGGGGGATGGAGTGAGCTGGGGGTGGCGCTTCAAAGAAGGGGCGAGGCTGAGGGCATGCCCCGGGGGAAGGGGGTTCAGTTTTGTGCAATTACCCAGTGGCGGTCAGGGTCAGGGGAGAAGGAGTCAGTCGGATGTCTGGAGTCCGTATTTATGAATGGGGCACGTGACAGGCACAGTGCCAGTCACCAGACAGGTTAAACTGGCCAAACCCCATGGGATTGGCCCATGAGCTACACAGGACCTGCTGCATTGTACCTGTTGAATTCCTGGTTCGCCCGGCCCCACAGCTTCAGGTGGGGGATGGGCAGCTCTGTGCCCCGGAAGCTGGGACCGTGGGCAGAAAGGGGAGGGCCAGGCAGCCACTTGGACCAAGGTGCTGGACCCTGCCAGGCCGGCAGCAATGTAACCAGGCTGGGCTGTGGGCTGCTGCCGCAGTAGCAGCCGTGGTGTCCGGGAGCCCCGAGCCCCCTTGGCAACTGCCACGTGCATGCCACGCTCACAGCTCCTTGGCATGTGAGCTGGCCAGCAGGCCGTGGGATGGAGGCGGGGCGCACACTGGCCCACCAGGGATCCTCACCTCCACAGATGGCCGGGCCTCATGGGGCAGGTCTGGGCGGGCCTTGTGCTGGGATCGGAATTGGGCAGCAGCACTTGGCGCCCTCAGAAAGGGGCTACAGCCGGGCTGGCAAACACCAGGGAGGGATCCCATTCTGCCCCATTGCTGTGCCCCACGGCCCGTGAGCGCCAGGTGCCTGCTGAGCAGTAAGGCCGATGCGGGAAGCAGGCCCCCCAACCCCCCTGCAACCTTCCCATCCTGCCTCTCCAGAGCATCGCATCCCTCCCTCTCCCCATGACACTGGATCCCTCCTGCCCTCCCCCCACCTCCACAAGCCACTCCTGCCCCGATCCCTCCTCCCCTCCCAGGCCCTCCATCCCTCGTCTCACTCGCCCACCTGTAAGCTGGGGCCCGCCCACTTGTCCTGTCCTAGCTACACCGCTGGTGTGGAGCAGGAGCACACACACAGGTTTCCTAGGCATGGGCTAAAGATGGACCAGCTGCAAGTCGTTATGTAGAGGGAGCAGCTGGGGTGGGAATTGTGGGGCAGGGGCAGAAGACAAGGCCTGGAGGGCCAGAGTGAGGAGCAGGCAGGAAGTGCTCCCCTGCAGGACCCGCTCAAGAAAGGCCCTAGAGGTGGGCAACAAAGCTGCCTTCACCTGCTGAGCAGGGATGTTCAATATCGGGTAATCGAATAGTCGAGTGACCTCATGAATTCTTAGCGGTTGGTCGACTAGTCTGTGGTCCCCGGGGGCAGGGCCGGCAGCCAGTGCACTCTGGCCCCGCTCCCAAGGAGCACCTGCCTCTCCACTCTGCTGCCACTGGTCCACGAGGAGAGCCACTGTAAAAACCGAACCATGGGACCTGGTACGAGCTGGAACTGAGCCAGGCTGCCTGCCCACCTGGCTCCTAATACACTTTAAATGCAGAGCTGCAGGAGGGGTAGGTCCCAGACCCATCGCGAGCCAGAGCTGAGCCCGGCTGCTGCCCATCCTGCTAAAAATGTACTGGCGGGCGGGGGGGGGGGGGGGGGAGGAGAGAAATGCATGTGGTCTGTAGCATTAACCGATACGCTTTTGCTTCTCAGTTAATCAATTAATCGACTGCACTGTTACATCCCTGCTGCTGAGTATGTGCTGGGGTGTGTGTGCAAGGAATGGAGACCCCCCCCCTCCCCATTTGGGATCCAACTAGTCTCCCCCATCATATTACATAAGAACATAAGAACGGCCGTACTGGGTCAGACCAAAGGTCCATCTAGCCCAGTATCCTGTCTGCCGACAGTGGCCAGCACCAGGTACCCCAGAGGGGGTGGACCAAAGACAATGATCAAGCGATTTGTCTCCTGCCATCCTTCTCCGGCCTCTGACAAACAGAGGCCAAGGACACCATTTTATCCCCTGGCTAACAGCCTTTTATGGATCTAACCTCCAGGAAATTATCTAGCTTCTCTTTAAACTCTGTTAGGGTATGTCTACACTACAGAGTTAGTTCGAACTAACTTTCATAGGCACTACACTAGCGCTCCGTTTGTTCGAACTAAATTCAAACTAACGAAGCGCTTAGTTCGAACTAGGTAAACCTCATTTTACGAGGATTAAGCCTAGTTCGAACTAGCTAGTTCGAATTAAGGGCTGTGTAGACCCTTAATTCGAACTAGTGGGAGGCTAAGGCTTCCCAGGTTTCCCTGGTGGCCACTCTGGCCAACACCAGGGAAACTCTATTGCCCCCCTCCCGGCCCCGGAGCCCTTAAAGGGCCACGGGCTGGCTACTCACTTTGTGCCAGTTGCAAGGCTGCCAGCACCCGTGCCAGCAGACCCTGCACCTGCCACAGGATGAGCCAGCCATCCGAGGGCTCCCAGCCCTCCACTGCTCCCCAGGACCAGCCTGGCGGCTCCCAGGAGCCTGCCCGGGGGCGCAAAAGGCGGGCGCCCGCCTGGTCAAGTGCGGAGATCGTGGACCTCATCGAGGTTTGGGGGGAAGCCTCCAATGTCCACGATCTCCGCACTAGCCACCGGAACGCGGCCGTCTACGGACGCATGGCTGCCAGCCTGGCCACCAGGGGCCACCAGCGCAGCCGGGAGCAGGTGCGCTGCAAAATTAAGGACTTGCGGCAGTCCTACTCCCGGGCCTGCCTGCCAGGGGCCGACCCGGAGGCCTGCCCCCACTTCCATGCCCTGGACCGCATCCTGGGGGCTCATGCCGTCCCTGCCCCCCGGGACGTGATTGACCCCGGGGCAGAGGGACCGCTCCTGGAGACGGAGGAGGAGGAGGAGGGCTCTGAGAGCCAGGAGCCTGCCGCCAGCCTGCCCAGGACCCGGGACCCCCGAGGCACGCCACAGAGCCGCTCGCCTGTGTCGTCTGAGGCCGGGGAGGCGTCCACCTGTGAGTACCCTCGTGTTCCCCTTCTGTGTACGGGGGGCTGGGGCGAGAGGGAGCCCCGGGACCGTGCGCCTGGGCCTTGCCCACCACGGAGCAGCATCTGGGGAGCTTGCAGGGACCCTGGCCTTGCAGAGGGGAGCTGGGTTTCACACACCTGGCCCCTGGGGTAATTGACCGCTGGTCTTGTTGCACCACAGCCGCAGCACCTGGGCCTGCAGGGCGCACCACACCGCCTGCAGCAGCTGCCCGTGCCCAGGCAAGCAGGAGAGCCAGGAACCAGGAGGAGTACCAGAGGCGGCACCTCCGGTTCCTGGATCAACAGCTCCGTCTCCAGGACCACTGGGTCCAAGAGGACCTGAGGCTGCGCCGAAGGAGTCTGGAGGCCCTGGAGGAGCAGGGCCGTGCCCTGCGAGGCCACCTCCAGAGCCTGCTCGACCGCTTCCCATTTCCTGCTCCCCCTGCTCCTCCTGCTCCCCCTCCCCCTCCCGCTCCCCCTCCTGCTTCCGCTCCTGCTTCCGCTCCTGCTTCCTCCACACCCCCTGTCCCTCCTGCCCCCCCTTCCACAATCATTTCCCACCGACGCCCCCGGACCCGCAGTGTGGCGAGATGGGAGAGGCAGCCGGACTCCCACCCCTGAGCTTTCCTTTCCCTTCCTCCCTTCCCTCCCCTCCCTTCCAGCTCCCTCGTCCCAGGTTTCCCCCTCCCCTCTCCAACCCTCATTCCTCCCTTCCCGCACCCAGTTATGTTAATTAATCAGACGTTTTTGTTTCAAAAACAGGTGTCTTTATTTTACAGTAGATAGGGAGGGGAAAGGGGAAGGGGGGTAGGGTGGAAGAAGGCCCCAGTGGGGCATGCAGGGAGAGGTCAGTCCTCCTCCTCTTCCACCAGGAAGCTCTCCCGTAGGGCTTCCCGGATCCAGATGGCCCCCCGCTGGGCTTCCCGGATGGCGGCGGTGCGGGGCTGACCGTAGTGTCCAGCCATGCGGTCAGCCTCAGCCATCCAGGCTGGCAGGAAAGCCTCCCCCTTCCGCTCACACAAATTGTGGAGCACACAACATGCCGCCACCACGGGAGGGATGTTGTGCTCGGCCAGGTCCAGACGGGTGAGGAGGCATCGAAAGCGGGCTTTCAGTCGCCCGAAGGCCCCCTCCACCACGATGCGGGCCCTGGTCAGCCTGGCATTGAAGGCCTGGCGGGAGGGATTGAGGTGCCCCGTGTAGGGCTTCATGAGCCAGGGCTGCAGTGGGTAGGCGGCATCCCCCACCAGGCACACGGGCATGTCCACGTCCCCGACCCTGATGTGGCGGTCGAGGAAGAAGGTCCCGGCCTGCAGCCGCTGGCACACGGAGGAGTTGCGGTACACCCGGGCGTCGTGTGCTTTGCCGGACCAGCCCACATTAATGTCCGTGAACTGGCCCCGGTGGTCACACACGGCCTGCAGGATCACAGAGAAGTACCCCTTTCTGTTGACGTACCGGGACGCGGATGGGGATGTGTGTCCCGTCGATGGCCCCCCCGCAGCTGGGGAAGCCGAGGGCGCCGAAGCCCCGGATGACGGCGTCCGGGTCGGCGAGGCGGACCACCCTGCGGAGCAGCACCCGGTTGATGGCCTTGACCACCTGCAGAGAGAGACACAGCAAAGCGCCAATCAGTGGGGCGCCCGGGTGGCTGGGAGCGTGCGTGCCCTGGCAGTGCACCGCGCCCCACTCCCAGAAGCAACCCCCCTGGCGGCGTGTAGTACGGCCGGGACAGCCCGACCCCTCCGGTGCGGGGCGCTTTCGCCTCCTCCCGCCCCCCCTTTGTCCCTGGGGCGGCCCATCCCCTCCTCGCAGCCCCCCTCACTCCCGGCTCGGTGGCCGACGAGTGCCGTACCTGCATGAGCACCGCTCCGACGGTGGATCTCCCCATGCCGAACTGGTTCCCGACGGATCGGTAGCTGTCCGGCGTGGAGAGCTTCCAGAGGGCGATGGCCACCTGCTTCTGGAGGGGGATGGCGGGCCTCATGCGAGTGTCCCTTCTTTGCAGGGCAGGGGCGAGCCACTCGCAGAGCTCCAGGAAGGTGTCCCTCCTCATCCTGAAGTTCTGGGTCCACTGTCGGTCGTCCCAGCGCTCCAGGACGATGCAGTCCCACCAGTCGCTGCTCGTGTCCAGACGCCAGACGCGGCGGGGCACGCCGGTGCCGGGGCGCTGCCGCGGCTCCTCCACGGCCCCCAGGGCGGCCAGGAGGAGAGGCAGGAGGCTGACGTTCACCAGGTGTTGCCAGGCAGTCTCGAGCCATTGGTGGCAGGCTTGCAGCAGCAAGTCCAGAACGTGCACCAGAAGGTGCAGGGCGAGCCGTGGCTCCATGTTGCCACCTGCGGCGGCCCCCCCGAAGGGAAGCACCGACACAGACGGGCACGAAGACCGACGCTTTGCTGTCCCTCGGCGAGGTTGGCAAGCAAGCAGGAAAAGCTGAGAACCGGCTGTCCAGGGGGGGTCCCTTTAAGCACGAGCCTCAGATAGCCTCAGACAGCAGCCACACAAAGCAACTACTGACCTGATGCCCTGCCAGAACCGGTTTCAGCCGCCCTTAAATGCCCCCCTGTGTCCGATCAGTGTGGATGCGCTAGTTCGAATTAGCAAAACGCTAATTCGAACTAGTTTTTAGTTCTAGACGCGCTAGTTCGAATTAGCTTAGTTCGAATTAACTAATTCGAACTAAGTTAGTTCGAATTAGCGCTGTAGTGTAGACGTACCCTTATAGTCCCAGCCTTCACAGCCTCCTCTGGCAAGGAGTTCCACAGGTTGACTACACGCTGTGTGAAGAACTTTATTTTATTAGTTTTAAACCTGCTACCCATTAATTTCATTTGGTGTCCTCTAGTCCTTCTATTATGGGAACTAATGAAGAACTTTTCTTTATTCTCCCTCTCCACCCCACTCATGCTTTTATAGACCTCTATCCTATCCCCCCTCAGTCTCCTCTTTTCTAAACTGAAAAGTCCAGTCGTTTTAAGGCAGTACTTGCCAGGACCAACCTTCGGCGCTCCAAAGGGGGCTCTGCCTGCCCCACTGTATCCATCAAATCATCTGTTTGTCCTTCCAGTGCCCATGAGCCTGGCTCCGCGCCCGTCACCAAGAGGCCTGGCCATGCAGCTCCTTGTGCAAACACACACTTGAGAGGCGGCTGCATTTCACGGCGGCTGAGCAAGTGTCCTTTGGAATGTGCCGTGGCATCTTCTGGGATGAAGCTAGAGATGATGGGTACCGAGATGCTCCTTGTAAATTCGTATGACAGGAACGATTCTCTGTGATGCTTTTTGTTGCCTGGAATGTACAACTGAACATTTTCTCTCTCCGCAGCCTAGAACTGGAGACTGCCAAGCGCTTTCTGCAAAGACCCACATGCCTCCAGCAGCCAGGGCAGGACCGACCTCTGGATCATAGTCCTCAGGGCCCTGTCCAACCCAGTTTTAAATGGCCCAAACAACAGCGTTTCCACCACTCCCTTTGGGCAGACCATTGCACCTAGTGCAGTGCTGTGCTAGGGAGCTTTCCTGACATCCAGCATAAATGTTCCCTTTCGGTCCCTGTAGCTGCTTCCGCCCTTCAAAGCCCCCTGCACAATCTCTGCCCCTTCACTCTGCCTTGCCGATGGAATGCTAGAACATAAGAACGGCCGGACTGGGTCAGACCAAAGGTCCATCTAGCCCAGTAGCCTGTCTGCCGACAGTGGCCAGCACCAGGTGCCCCAGAGAGGGTGGACAGAAGACAATGATCAAGCGATTTGTCTCCTGCCATCCCTCTCCAGCCTCTGACAGACAGAGGCCAAGGACACCATTTTATCCCCTGGCTAATCGCCTTTTATGAACCTAACCTCCATGACATGATCTAGAGACATGCTCCGCAGCGAATGGGACTTGTGAGCTGTCGTGTGGCACCTCAGGGCAGAGTCCTGCCCAGCCCTGGGGGCGATGCTCCATGTATCTGTGTTAGAGCTCAGCCCAAGGGAAACAGCCCTGAGCTTTGGGCATGTCTGAAACCTGCCCCCACAGTCCCAGTGTGTAAACGACCCTCTGTCTATGGCATGGGCTGAACTAACCCCCAGACCTGAATGTCCCCAAAGCTTTGGGATGGTGGAATCTACATCTGGATCCAAACTGTGCAGCCTTAGCCCCGCTCTCGTCTGGGCCTGGCCGGGTAAAGTCTTAGAGGGCTACTAGCCATGTCAGTCTGTAAAGACAATGCAGAGTCTAGGGGTGCATCCACACTGAGCTGTAGCTCGAAATAGGCGACGCGATTTGAGCTACGCTAATTGCAGAGCTTATTTCAAGTTAGTTTTGAAATAGCTTATTTCGAAATTTGGCGCTGTCCACACAGCACTCACTTTGAAATAGATCGCTGTTCCGAAAGGTCCCTTACTCCTCACGGAATGAGGTTGTGACGGCGCGTTGGGGTCCCCCGTCTCCTGCACTCCGAAATGGCACAAACAGACTGCACCAGCCGGTGGAATAGAGGAAGTTTATTGCCTCTCCAGGATACAGCGCAGCACAGATGGAATCTGGTCACAGAGCTGGGCTAGGATGCCTCAGGCCCCCTCTAGATGGGGGAGACTGGACCCCTAAACTCCAGCCCCTTTCCCTAGGCTGTCTCCTCCATGCTCCCAGACCGCCACTCACTAACTAACTCTCTTCCAGCCCTGCCCCCCAGCCAGGGCAGCACTCCCCCTTCCTTTGTTCCTCTCCATGGGGGGTGTCTGGCCATACTGGTTTGCATAGTGACTCATCCTGTTTTGCTGGGTCGTGGTCCCCTCGGCAGCCAGTGGGGGTTACCCCAGAGCCAGCAGCATAGAAACCAGCCAGGTACCCCCACTATGTCACAGAGGTTTACAGGGACGTCGGAATAGCGAGCCCCTTATATTTCAAAATAACGGAGGCGCTCAAAAGATGCAGAATAGCTCTTCCGGGATACCTCTGGTATCCTGACATAGTGCCGCAGTGTAGACGGAGCCTAAGGGCCACAGGACTCCTCGTTGTTTCACCTCGTAGACGGGCTACATCACGTTCTAGGACCCGGACACACGAACGTGGCGAAAGGCGAATCTCAGTTCCGAGGGAGTTCCTGGCCCGTTTCATCTCATTGTTTTGGCTGCATAAATGAGAAGTGTCCGTAAGGCCTGGTCACAGCCGGCTGGCACCCGCACCCCGAGCGGCGCAAGGAGAGCGACTGGCCCCAGCCGAGGCAGCGCTCGGTCAGTGGAAGAATTCTTGCCCCCTAACTCCTGCCCTGCCCCAGAAGGTGGGGTTCCCACGCTACCCCTCCCCTCAGCCTCGGTCATGTCCACGCTGGCGTGCTGTGGCTGCGCAGCTGTTGTGTGGGAGCGTTCCACGTGTCAATAAGCCCAGATAAAATAACCCCCTCCCCTGGGCCTAACCCGGCTACCCCAAGGCTGCGAAGGCACCTGGGACAGGCTGGCGCCCCAGGCACCCACGTGCTGCCCAAGGCTGCGCAGAAGAGCATTTGTCCGGCTGTCTCGAGAGGCGAAGGGACCACGGGGGCCGTGTCGTTATTCTCTGCAAACCAGGACCGGCCCCGCCTGCTGACAGCGCTCTCTGCACGACTGCTCCCCGCTCCTGGCTGGGGCGCTCCGGCGTGCCCCTCCCCGCCAAGAGCCAGAGCGTGGGCTGCCAGTGGGGCGTGTCAGTCTGCAGGCAGCCCCAAGCGCTCCGGAATGGTGAGTCAGGCCCCCAGCTGAGACTGGCTTAAGCGGACACATTTGGGATCAATTTGCTTTCTGGCGCTAGAGCCATGGGCCACATTGGGCCCAGCTGTCAAGCTCTCTCTGCAGCCGGGAGAGCTGGAACCTGACTTGTCCATCAGCCGGGAGCTGAGAGTCTCCTGCACTCAGGCAGTGAGGCTGCAGCAAGCCCTGTGCGCCTCGATTTCAGTCGCACGTCCCTCCAGGCGGGTTTCTCTGCATTTACATCCGCGGGCTGGTTTGTTTCGGGGGTGTGGGGGGGGGGCACATTTGTTTCCCATTGCTCCGGATTCAGCTCCAGCCAGAGCCCAGGGCCCAGATCACAGCTGGGCACCCAGGTGTTTGAGCTGCAGGGAGGCTCTGCTCAGCCTCTCATTGCTGCAGGCTGGCCGCTTGCCAGCCCAGCTGGAGGGCCGATCCCAGCCAGGTGCAAAAGGTGTGTGCTCTGCACAAGCAACCAGCCACTGAGCTCCCGCTCCTTTGTGCTGCCAAGCAGGGGTGGGCTAAGGACGCGGCGGGAGGGGCGGCCCTTTTGAATGCTAAGCACCTGCACTGGAGAAGGGCCAAGCTCCCAGCAGAGCCAGGCAAGCAGGAGCAGAGGCAGGAGCTGCCTGGGACCTTGCAAAAGGAATGAAAAGCAGCAGGGAAGGGTCTGGAGCCAGATCCACAAGGAGAAAACAAAGGAAGACCAAGCGGGGCTGCGGGCGGCGATCAAGGAAAATCTAGGCCTGGCCACACACGTAACAAACACTGCAGGTCCCTCAGCCAGGCTCCCAGCCCGCCCCGCCCCCACGGCACTCCGAGAGCGGGCCGGGGGCCAGGTGGGGGCCCGAGGGAGGCTCCTCACGCTGCCCCTGCCCTGCGCAGCATCGCAGCCCCACTGGCCGCAAACCAGCTTTCCGGCCACACTGGGTCAGTGGCTGCTCCCTGCCACTGCGTGGCCAGGGGGAGGCTGATACCCGCATGGACGAAGCAGGGATGCTTCTGCAGTAGCCCTCCATTTGCTCATCCCCAGGGAAGCCAGGCTTAAGGCCCGGCCGTGGCCCTGGGGGGCCACTAACCCCCCCACCTGCCCACTCCTGCAAGAAGAGGAAGTAGCACTCTCCCAGCAAACGGGGGCCCCTTCCCTGCTCTGCTGCCATGCAAGACCCCTTCCCCTCTCACCTGCAGGTCCATGCCTTCCCCAGCCCCTTAGATGCCTGCTACCAGCCCACGGCCAGCTGCTCCCCCGAGATCCCTGCGTTACCTGCGGAGCTTACGTCGAAATATCTTCATTCGACTTCTGGCACCGTCCACGCTGCGAGAGGGTGACTGGGGCACCCCCTGCCTTTGACACCAGCATCGCTGGGTGCCCTCTCCGTTCCAAAGAGCCTGTCTTCACTCGAGCCGCAACTTCCAACCCTGGAGATCGGCTGCTTTGCTCTTCGCTCGAGAGCAGGCACAGAGCAGAGGAGACTGAAAAATCTGCAAGTACATCAAAGGCTGTTAGAGAGAGGACGGTGATGAACTGGTCCCCTTCCCCCTGGGCACAGGGCAAGAATCGGGGGGCCAATCGCAGCAAAGGGGACTCAGGTTAGACCTTATGGAAAACTTCCTAACCGGGTAAAGTCATGCACCCTGCCTAGGGCAGTGATGGGACGTCCAGCCCCGGAGGTTCGTAAGAGGAGGCTGGGTAAACAGGGAGGGTCTAGATAATACTCCAGAGATCTGCAGGAGAGTGGACTAGATCTCTGGGGTCCATCTACACAGCACCCTAAACTCGAAATGAGATTCGATTTCTATTTCGAAATAGTGGAATGAGGGTTACAGGGAGGCCGAAATAGCACGCCCGCCATCTCGAAATAACGGGCAGCTCGTTAAGACGCGGAGTAGCCACACCACTCTGAGAGCCTGTCCAGTCCCGCCCAGCTGGCGAGTCATGCAGGTGGAAGTTACAGATCAGACTTGCATTTGTCCGTGTAACCTGACTTTAGCCCCTTGCCTGTGGGCAGTGGGACAGTAGTGACTTGCAAAGCACTTCTTCCACTGGACCCAGCCCCCGAGCTCAGTGCACGAGGGAGGGGGTCGAATTAGGGTTGCACAAGCAACTGTGAAGCTGGAATCTCCTAGCTTTTGGGAGCTCGGATTTCTGACACAGCTAATGTGCTCTGTAGATAAAATACAATGAATAAGTAATAACAGAGATGTAGAATTTCTTACAAAACCACCATACACACAGCAAGTTCCAGGCACAGGAGTTAGTGATACAATCACCAAACACAACACAACACTGCTCACGTTTGGCTTGGCTGGGTGGTTGTGAACTGGTGGGACGTCCCTGCTGCTGCCAGGAGCTTGTTCTGTTGAGTAGTAAATTCTGTGGAGAGACCAGAGGATATTACACTGGAGACTCATTGTAACAGGTGGTAATCCTTGAAACCCATGAAAGAACTTGCCCACTTTGTGCCTCAGTTTCCCCATCTGTGAAGTGAGGATGATGATCCTCATCCCCATTGGTGATGAGCAGCCTCAGGATTGTTGCCTATGGCCCTGGGCAGGCTGGGGGGGCAGGTGTCTCCTAGCTCCATGGCCGTGCCTACTTCAGTCATCTTCTTCAAGCTGTATTTTGAAAGCCATGGAGGCTTCATCCTCATTCCTCCCCACCTCAGTCCTGGCTGGAAGGTGCCTGCTCTGTGCCGGGGCAGGGCGGCTGGAAGGTGCCTGCTCTGTGCCAGGGCTGGGCGGCTGGAAGGTGCCTGCTCTGTGCCCGGGCTGGGCGGCTGGAAGGTGCCTGCTCTGTGCCCGGGCTGGGCGGCTGGAAGGTGCCTGCTCTGTGCCCGGGCTGGGCGGCTGGAAGGTACCTGCTCTGTGCCGGGGCAGGGCGGCTGGAAGGTGCCTCCTCTGTGCCGGGGCTGGGCGGCTGGAAGGTGCCTGCTCTGTGCCCGGGCTGGGCGGCTGGAAGGTGCCTGCTCTGTGCCGGGGCAGGGCGGCTGGAAGGTGCCTGCTCTGTGCCGGGGCAGGGCGGCTGGAAGGTGCCTGCTCTGTGCTGGGGCAGGGCGGCTGGAAGGTGCCTGCTCTGTGCCAGGGCAGGGCGGCTGGAAGGTGCCTGCTCTGTGCCAGGGCTGGGCGGCTGGAAGGTGCCTGCTCTGTGCCGGGGCAGGGCGGCTGGAAGGTGCCTGCTCTGTGCCCGGGCTGGGCGGCTGGAAGGTGCCTGCTCTGTGTCGGGGCAGGGCGGCTGGAAGGTACCTGCTCTGTGCCCGGGCTGGGCGGCTGGAAGGTGCCTGCTCTGTGCCGGGGCAGGGCGGCTGGAAGGTGCCTGCTCTGTGCCGGGGCAGGGCGGCTGGAAGGTGCCTGCTCTGTGCCGGGGCAGGGCGGCTGGAAGGTGCCTGCTCTGTGCCCGGGCTGGGCGGCTGGAAGGTACCTGCTCTGTGCCGGGGCAGGGCGGCTGGAAGGTGCCTGCTCTGTGCCGGGGCAGGGTGGCTGGAAGGTGCCTGCTCTGTGCCGGGGCAGGGCGGCTGGAAGGTGCCTGCTCTGTGCCCGGGCTGGGCGGCTGGAAGGTACCTGCTCTGTGCCGGGGCAGGGCGGCTGGAAGGTGCCTGCTCTGTGCCGGGGCAGGGCGGCTGGAAGGTGCCTGCTCTGTGCCCGGGCAGGGTGGCTGGAAGGTGCCTGCTCTGTGCCCGGGCAGGGCGGCTGGAAGGTACCTGCTCTGTGCCCGGGCTGGGCGGCTGGAAGGTACCTGCTCTGTGCCCGGGCTGGGCGGCTGGAAGGTGCCTGCTCTGTGCCCGGGCTGGGCGGCTGGAAGGTGCCTGCTCTGTGCCCGGGCTGGGCGGCTGGAAGGTGCCTGCTCTGTGCCGGGGCAGGGCGGCTGGAAGGTGCCTCCTCTGTGCCGGGGCTGGGCGGCTGGAAGGTGCCTGCTCTGTGCCCGGGCTGGGCGGCTGGAAGGTGCCTGCTCTGTGCCGGGGCAGGGCGGCTGGAAGGTGCCTGCTCTGTGCCGGGGCAGGGCGGCTGGAAGGTGCCTGCTCTGTGCCCGGGCTGGGCGGCTGGAAGGTGCCTGCTCTGTGCCAGGGCAGGGCGGCTGGAAGGTGCCTGCTCTGTGCCAGGGCTGGGCGGCTGGAAGGTGCCTGCTCTGTGCCGGGGCAGGGCGGCTGGAAGGTGCCTGCTCTGTGCCCGGGCTGGGCGGCTGGAAGGTGCCTGCTCTGTGTCGGGGCAGGGCGGCTGGAAGGTACCTGCTCTGTGCCCGGGCTGGGCGGCTGGAAGGTGCCTGCTCTGTGCCGGGGCAGGGCGGCTGGAAGGTGCCTGCTCTGTGCCGGGGCAGGGCGGCTGGAAGGTGCCTGCTCTGTGCCGGGGCAGGGCGGCTGGAAGGTGCCTGCTCTGTGCCCGGGCTGGGCGGCTGGAAGGTACCTGCTCTGTGCCGGGGCAGGGCGGCTGGAAGGTGCCTGCTCTGTGCCGGGGCAGGGTGGCTGGAAGGTGCCTGCTCTGTGCCGGGGCAGGGCGGCTGGAAGGTGCCTGCTCTGTGCCCGGGCTGGGCGGCTGGAAGGTACCTGCTCTGTGCCGGGGCAGGGCGGCTGGAAGGTGCCTGCTCTGTGCCGGGGCAGGGCGGCTGGAAGGTGCCTGCTCTGTGCCCGGGCAGGGTGGCTGGAAGGTGCCTGCTCTGTGCCCGGGCAGGGCGGCTGGAAGGTACCTGCTCTGTGCCCGGGCTGGGCGGCTGGAAGGTACCTGCTCTGTGCCCGGGCTGGGCGGCTGGAAGGTGCCTGCTCTGTGCCCGGGCTGGGCGGCTGGAAGGTGCCTGCTCTGTGCCCGGGCAGGGTGGCTGGAAGGTGCCTGCTCTGTGCCCGGGCAGGGCGGCTGGAAGGTGCCTGCTCTGTGCCCGGGCTGGGCGGCTGGAAGGTGCCTGCTCTGTGCCCGGGCAGGGCGGCTGGAAGGTGCCTGCTCTGTGCCAGGGCAGGGCGGCTGGAAGGTGCCTGCTCTGTGCCGGGGCAGGGCGGCTGGAAGGTGCCTGCTCTGTGCCGGGGCAGGGCGGCTGGAAGGTGCCTGCTCTGTGCCGGGGCAGGGCGGCTGGAAGGTGCCTGCTCTGTGCCGGGGCAGGGCGGCTGGAAGGTGCCTGCTCTGTGCCGGGGCAGGGCGGCTGGAAGGTGCCTGCTCTGTGCCGGGGCAGGGCGGCTGGAAGATGCCTGCTCTGTGCCGGGGCAGGGCGGCTGGAAGGTGCCTGCTCTGTGCCGGGGCAGGGCGGCTGGAGGGAAGGCCAGGGGCCCCTTTGAGAGCTCGGAGGAGAATGGCTCCAGTCTCAGGTGTGCTGGCCGAGCAGCTTGTGCGTCGAAAGGCGAGGGGGGGTTCTGCTGTCGGAGGCCCTGCCTGTGGGAGAAGGAGGTACCGGGGGTACCGGGCCTCCAGCGACTCAGCACTGCTGGGGCTGGGGTGACGGAGGGCTGCCTTTCCATGGCAGTGGATGGGCTTCCTGGAGTGATTGCCAGTGCCTAGAGCTGCAGCCGCTCCCTGCCCTGCCCCAGCACGTCCTGCAAGCCCCTCTGCAGAGAATGCAAGGCCGGATGGCACCCTTGTGGCACCATGTCTGACCCACACGCACGGCACAGACCGAGACCGCCCCAGCCCTTCCCCGCACTGAGCCCAGACACATCCTGGCTTCAATTCTCCATGGCCAAGCCGCAGAGCGCCCACCGGGGCACGTGGCTTGCACAAGGAACCCCCCTCGCTCGACAGCATTGTGCCTCTCCCAGCCTGAGCTTGGGCAGTTTCAACTTCCAGCCCTGTGGCCCTGTCGGCCCTTCCTGGTGGCCTGATGGCCCCCCACACACAGCAGTACCCGTGGGCTGTGACCACGCTAGGCGGGCGGAGCCCCGGTGCCTGTCACAACGCAGCTCCTTTCTAAGCCGGCTTCAGCTATTCCTGCAGCTCTTCTGGGCTCCTCTCGCTTACAGCATCCTTCCGGAGCGTGGGCCCCAGGCCTGGGGGTCATCCCAGTGCCCAATATGGGGGGAATTAACCTCTCTGATCCTGCTCGAGAGTCCCTGGCTGTGCATCCAAGGCTCTGCACTGGCCCCTTGGCCCACGGCGCAGCCTGGGAGCTCATCCTCCGCTCCCTGCCCCTGTCGTTTGAGAGCCACTGCTCCCCAGCAAGGCCTGAATGATAGAGCCAGACGTCAGGGTCTGCGGCTGGGAGCAGAGCCCATCACCAGGACTCCCGCCTGCCGTGATGTAGTGTCAGGTGCTTGCTGGTCGCTGTGCTTGGGCTGTGGGCTGTGGGCTGTGGGCTGTGGATGACCCCTCCTGGCCTCTGTGTGTAAACACGGCCCAGCGGGGGGCACCTGGAGGGCCCCCATGACTGACCGAGCCGGTTCTACCAGTTACGGGAAGGGATGGAACAAAGGAAGGGAGTGCTGGGGGCAGGGGCAGGGGCAGTTTCTGGCTGGACAGACGAAGGGGGGGCTGCGGGTCTAAGGGCCAAGGGGGCTGAGGCATCCTGGCCCAGACTCCTGTAGCCACGTCCCGTCTGTGCTGGGCTGTCCCCTGGAGGAGCGAGAACCCCCCTGCTCTCTGGCTGGCGGAGTCTGGGCTGGCTGCTCCGGGGCCCCCGACGGCCATCACACCTGGCAAGCCAGGACTCCGGAGGGGCCTGGTGGCTCTTGGGCTGCCCATGGGCTCCTGGGCGATGCTCTGGCCATGGGGCGAGGGCGTCCTTCAGCCCTGGGGCTGGCGAGCTGGCCTGGGAGCTGCACACTCGACTCGGCACTGGAGCCGGCACCTGCACATCCCCCGGGGCAGCCTGGCTTGCAGGCTCGGGGGGGGGGGGGGGCTGCTCTGTTCTCCCAGGCAGCAGCAGCCAGAGCTGTGAGGCTGCCTCCGCCGAAGAGCCAGGACCATGTGGCCGCCAGGCGGCAGAGCACGTCCCTCGTGGCGGCCAAGGAGCATTTCAGAATGGGCCCGAGGGAGCAGCTCCCCAGGCAGACCCACAGTGGCAGGGGGCTGGGCCGCCCTGGGGACGGGCAGAGCTGAATTCAGGTGCCTGCCCTGAGAGGGGCCCGCCCTGGGGAGGCCAGCGAGCGGCCCCCTCGGCCAGCCCCTTGCCCTCCGGGGCTGTAGGGTCATGGCTAGGCAGGCAGGGAGCAGCAGGTGAAATGGGAGCGGGGCAGCCCAGGGAGGGAGCAGCTCATGAGCTAGCAGGCAGGGCTGGGTCCTTGGCTCCTTCCACCACGAACGTTAAATGCCGCGGGGGGCTGAGTGGCGCCTAGACACGGAGCCTGTTCCCGGCTGCGTCTCTGGCTCCTAGACTTGCCTTGGGCAATGTGCCTGCTGCTGCTGCTGCCGTGGTCGGGTTGCTGCAGGATCCAGGAGCTGGGAACTTCTCCAGAGCATGGACCCTGGACTGCCCTTCTCCCTGGAGCCCCAGTGGGCTCCAGCTGCCCCCTAGGGGCAGGGGCAGGGGAGGTAGGTACCCGCCCAGGCCAGGTCTTTCCCTGTCTGCTGGAAATCCAGGGCTTATTCCAGTTCTTTGGGGGGTGCCTGGGGGCCCCAGGGACAGATGAGGACCCCAGGTGCTAGGCGCTGTACATACCCAGCAAGCCATCCCATGGGGCTCACAAAGAGAGCCTGGGTAAGTATTGCCAATGAACAGCCCAGGGCAGCTTGGGACATTGGTTGGGGGCGGGGGGTCAGCCCAGCTTCTGAGGTCTCCTCTGGGGACAGAAACCATGGAGGGGATCTTCAAGGAATCCATGTTGAAGCACTTGGAAGAGGGGAAAGTGATCAGGAATAGTCAGCATGGATTCACCGAGGGCAAGTCGTGCCTGACCAATCTGATTAGCTTCTATGATGAGGTAACTGGCTCTGTGGATGTGGGAAAGCCAGTGGATGTGATAGACCTTGACTTTAGCAAGGCTTTGATACGGGATCCCACAATATTCTTGCCAGCAAGTTAAGGGAATGTGGATTGGATAAATGGACGGTAAGATGGACAGACAGCTGGCTAGACTGTCAGGCCCAACGGGGTCAATGACTCGCTGTCCGGCTGGCGGTTGGTTTCAAGTGGAGTGCCAAGGCTTGGTTCGAGGGCCGGTTCTGCTCAACATCTTTATTAATGTTTTTTGGGTCTGCACATCCTAAACTCAAACCTCCGGCCATCTGAAGAAGTGGGCGGTGCCCATGGAAGCTCGTGATCCCATCTCCACGTTTTGTTAGTCTCTAAAGTGCTACCAGACCATTTGTTGGTTTTTAAGTTTATCCTGGACAGACTAACGCGTCTGCTCCCTGAAGCAATCTGTATTAATGACCTGGCTGAGGGGATGGATTGCACTCTCAGCAAGTTTGCGGATGACACCGAGGGTATGTCTACACTACAAAGTTAATTCGAACTAACAGCCGTTAGTTCGAATTAACTTTGCTAGGCGCTACACTAGCAAACCGTTAGTTCGAACTAGGTAAACCTCATTCCACGAGGACTAACGCCTAGTTCGAATTAAGTAGTTCGAATTAAGGGCTGTGTAGCCACTTAATTCGAACTAGTGGGAGGCTAGCCCTCCCCAGCTTGCCCCGGTGGCCACTCTGGGCACCACCAAGGAAACTCCTCTCCTCTCCCCCAGCCCCGGGCCCTTAAAGGGGTAGACTCTGGCCAGACAGCACTTTCCAGAGACAGCCCTACCAGCAGTCTCTGCCCCTGACTGAGTGGCCCCATGATGAGCCAGCCAGCCAGTGCCAGCGATCTGTCCCCCGCCCAGTCCCCCAGCACCCAGGAGCAGGCCAGGGGACGTAGACGGCACGCGGCCTCCTGGACTAGTGCGGAGGTCATGGACCTCATTGAGGTTTGGGGGCAGGCCCCCACCTCCATGATCGCCGCACTAGGAGGAGGAACGAGACCGTCTATGGCCGCATAGCGACTGCCATGGCCCAAAAGGGACACAGCGCACCCAGGAGCAGGTGCGCCTGAAAGGGAAGCAGCTGCGGCAGGCGTACGCCAGGGCCACCAGGGGCGGCGCCACAGCAGGGGCTGACACCTGCCCCTACTTCCCCGCCCTTGACCAACTCCTGGGGGGCGGGGCGGTCCGCACCAGCCCGGGACCGGAGGGCCCTGACCTGGGCACACCACAGGGGCCACCACCGAGTGTTCTGGCACTGGAATCAGCAGGGTCGGCCACGGAGACCATACCGGGTAAGTGTCCTCTGCCCGGGGGGGGAGCTGGGGAGGAAGACCAGGGACCGCGCGCGTGGGCCATGCCTCCCACGGATCATACAGACACCTGTGCACATGCTCACATGTGCCATGCCACCCTTGGGCAGGAGGCTCCAGCTGTGTGACACCCAGGGGCCGTGGCCCAATAGACACATGCGTGTATGAAGAGACCTGACACGCTCCCGACCCCGGGGCAGGACCCAGCAGGATGCTCTCCCTTCACATGCCCCCCTACACAGAGGCAGGGGACACCTCTCCCCCGCCCCAGCCACACTATACACAGCACGGGGACATGGGTGAAGTCTTGGGGCAGCTCCCAAGCCCGGGGAGAGCCAGACATCCTGACCATGGCCTCTGTACAAACACAGCAGCTCTGACGGTGCAGGGCATGGTCGCCCTCACGTCGCAGGGGGGTGCTGGGCATCATCCGCTGTGTCCCCAGGGAGAACTGACACTTCTCTCCTTTCTCTACAGCTGCACCAGCTGCTCGTGCAGGGCGCACCAGGACATGCTCCCGCACCCACGGCCTGCTCCGGACCGCCACCACGGAGCAGGATTACTGGGACCGGTACCTGGGGGCCCTGCGAGCCCTGAACCGCACCGTTGAGGCCTGGATGCGGGCAGACCTGCAGCTCCGCCATGAGCTGCTGGCTGACGTCCGAGGGCTGAACTCAAACCTGCAGGCCCTGCTGCAGGGCATGGTGCACCACGCCAGTCCTGCACCTGCTGCCCCCCTAACCACTGTCCCTCCTCCTACTCCTGCCCCCCCTCCCACCTCTTCCTCCTCAACCTCCACACCCTCCTCCTCCTCAATGTCCACACCCCCCACCTCGACCTCCGCACCCTCCACCCCATCCCCCGGGGACGTCGAGGCCCCCTCCCTCACCATGCTGGGAGGCGGTTGGCCCGGCGAGACCCCCCACCCCTGATCCCTGAGGGTATGTCTACACTACCCCGCTAGTTCGAACTAGTGGGGTAAAGTAGGCATACCGCACTTGCAAATGAAGCCCGGGATTTGAATTTCCCGGGCTTCATTTGCATAAGCGGGGAGCCGCCATTTTTAAATCCCTGCTCATTCGAACCCCGTGCAGCGCGGCTACACGTGGCACGAACTAGGTAGTTCGAACTAGACTTCCTAGTCCGAACTACCGTTACTCCTCGTGGAATGAGGAAGCCTAATCCGAACTAGCTACTCCGTGCCGCGTGTAGCTGCACAGCAAGGGGTTCGAACTGCCGGCATTTAAAAATGGCGCCGGCCGGCTTCATGCAAATGAAGCCCGGGAAATTCAAATCCCGGGCTTCATTTGCAAGTGCGGTATGCCTACATTACCCTCCTAGTTTGAATTAGGAGAGTAGTGTAGACATACCCTAAGTCCTAATCTGATGCCCTGCCGGCACTGCTTCCGGCCATCCTTAACCTCGGTTCAGGGTCCACTCAGTGTGGACATGCTAGTTCGAATTAGCAAAACGCTAATTCGAATGAGTTTTTAGGTCTAGATGCACTAGTTCGAATTAGCTTAGTTCGAATTAACTAATTCGAATTAAGTTAGTTCGAATTAGTGCTGTCGTGTAGACATACCCCAAGCTAGGGGGAGAGGTAGATATGCTGGAGGGCAGAGATAGGGTCCAGAGTGACTTAGACAAATTGGAGGATTGGGCCACAAGAAATCTGATGAGGTTCAACAAGGACAAGTGGAGAGTCCTGCACTCGGAATGGAAGAATCCCAAACATAGTTATAGCCTGGGGACAGACTGGGTAAGTAGCAGTTCAGCAGAAAAGGACCTGGGGGTTACAGTGGATGAGAAGCTGGATATGAGTCAACAGGGCGCCCTTGTAGCCAAGAGGGCTAATGGCATATTAGGGAGCATTAGGAGGAGCATTGCCAGCAGATCCAGAGACGTGATTATTCCCCTTTATTCAGCTCTGGTGAGGCCATATTTGGAGTGTTGCATCCAGTTCTGGGCCCCCCACTACAAAAAGGATGTGGACACACTGGAGAGGGTCCAGCGGAGGGCGACCAAAATGATGAGGGGGCTGGAGCACATGACCTACGAGCATAGATTGAGGGATTTGGGCTTATTTATTCTGCAGACGCGAAGAGTGAGGGGGGATTTGAGAGCAGCCTTCAACGTCCTGAAGGGAGGTTCCAAAGAGGCTGGAGAGAGGCTGGTCACAGTAGTGACGGGTGGCGGAACAAGGAGCAATGGGCTCAGGTTACAGTGGGGGAGGTCTATGTTGGACATTAGGAAAAACTATTTCCCCAGGCGGGTGGGGAAGCGCTGGGCTGGGTTCCCTGGGGAGGGGGGAGTCTCCATCCCTGGAGGTGTTTAAGTCCCGGCTTGACACAGCCCTGGCTGGGACGACTGAGTCGAGGTTGGTCCTGTGCTGAGCAGGGGGCTGGACTGGATGACTCTTGAGGTCTCTTCCAGCCCCAGGCTTCCATGACCCTATGGAGGGGAGGGGAGGGGAAGAGAGGTTAGTGCAAGGCCTGATTCTCTGCTTTGTGCAGCTCAGACTCCGCGGGTGTTTGGGGAGCCACTGCGATTGCCTCCGTGTCCGCGTGGCTGGGTCCTGCCCTGGTCCCAGCAGTGGCAGCGGGGCTGGCTCGCTTCCCGCGACAGGCAGCTCCTACAACACAGGGCTGGGGGCGCAGCTCCCTGGCTCAGGACCAGCCTTGCCTGTTCCGGTCACAGCACAGCACCGGCAAAACACGTCCCGCCTGGCTCTCCTGACACCCACTGCCTCAGGCTGCACTAGCCACAGCCCTGCCCGGAGCCCTCTAGCGCCAGCGCAGCGCCGTCACAGCCTGGCCGGCTCCTTGCTGGCTGCCCTCCGGCCCCTCCGACCCCTGATCCCCAGCTCGCCCGCTCCTCTCCAGCCTGAGCTCTGTGCTGGCTGCCGTCCAGCCCCTCCGACCCCTGATCCCCAGCTCGCCCGCTCCTCTCCAGCCTGAGCTCTGTGCTGGCTGCCCTCCGGCCCCTCCGACCCCTGATCCCCAGCTCGCCCGCTCCTCTCCAGCCTGAGCTCTGTGCTGGCTGCCGTCCGGCCCCTCCGACCCCTGATCCCCAGCTCGCCCGCTCCTCTCCAGCCTGAGCTCTGTGCTGGCTGCCGTCCGGCCCCTCCGACCCCTGATCCCCAGCTCGCCCGCTCCTCTCCAGCCTGAGCTCTGTGCTGGCTGCCCTCCGGCCCCTCCAACCCCTGATCCCCAGCTCGCCCGCTCCTCTCCAGCCTGAGCTCTGTGCTGGCTGCCCTCCGGCCCCTCCAACCCCTGATCCCCAGCTCGCCCGCTCCTCTCCAGCCTGAGCTCTGTGCTGGCTGCCGTCCGGCCCCTCCGACCCCTGATCCCCAGCTCGCCCGCTCCTCTCCAGCCTGAGCTCTGTGCTGGCTGCCGTCCGGCCCCTCCGACCCCTGATCCCCAGCTCGCCCGCTCCTCTCCAGCCTGAGCTCTGTGCTGGCTGCCCTCCGGCCCCTCCGACCCCTGATCCCCAGCTCGCCCGCTCCTCTCCAGCCTGAGCTCTGTGCTGGCTGCCGTCCGGCCCCTCCGACCCCTGATCCCCAGCTCGCCCGCTCCTCTCCAGCCTGAGCTCTGTGCTGGCTGCCGTCCGGCCCCTCCGACCCCTGATCCCCAGCTCGCCCGCTCCTCTCCAGCCTGAGCTCTGTGCTGGCTGCCGTCCAGCCCCCCCGACCCCTGATCCCCAGCTCGCCCGCTCCTCTCCAGCCTGAGCTCTGTGCTGGCTGCCGTCCGGCCCCTCCGACCCCTGATCCCCAGCTCGCCCGCTCCTCTCCAGCCTGAGCTCTGTGCTGGCTGCCCTCCGGCCCCTCCGACCCCTGATCCCCAGCTCGCCCGCTCCTCTCCAGCCTGAGCTCTGTGCTGGCTGCCGTCCGGCCCCTCCGACCCCTGATCCCCAGCTCGCCCGCTCCTCTCCAGCCTGAGCTCTGTGCTGGCTGCCGTCCGGCCCCTCCGACCCCTGATCCCCAGCTCGCCCGCTCCTCTCCAGCCTGAGCTCTGTGCTGGCTGCCGTCCAGCCCCCCCGACCCCTGATCCCCAGCTCGCCCGCTCCTCTCCAGCCTGAGCTCTGTGCTGGCTGCCATCCAGCCCCTCCGACCCCTGATCCCCAGCTCGCCCGCTCCTCTCCAGCCTGAGCTCTGTGCTGGCTGCCGTCCGGCCCCTCCGACCCCTGATCCCCAGCTCGCCCGCTCCTCTCCAGCCTGAGCTCTGTGCTGGCTGCCCTCCGGCCCCTCCGACCCCTGATCCCCAGCTCGCCCGCTCCTCTCCAGCCTGAGCTCTGTGCTGGCTGCCCTCCGGCCCCTCCTCCCTGGCTCCATGCTTCACATTTCACAGTGGGGAACAAATCTCGGCTGGAATGTTCTCTACAGCCTCCCCCTGCTCCACACCCAGGCCTGGCCTCGTCCCAGCAGCTTTCCTCAGGCTGGGCGTGTGGCGGCCTTCCCAGGAGCGCAGCCCGAGTCCTGTTCCGTGAGCTGCCTTGGAGCGGGCTCAGGAATGGAGAGCAAACCCCCGTGCACGGCCAGCGTGCTCCGGCAGGGCCATCTGCCCGGCTCCGCGCCAGCCCCCGGGCCGGACCTCGCTGCAGGTCACGGGACTGCCCGTGTTTTCACACACAAACTCCCCAGGAGTTAGCAGAGGCACGTGTGGCTACGCACACACACACACACATGCAGCACACACACACGCTCACAAGCCAAGCAGTATGACTAGGAACACACACACGCCTTGCAGCACACACACACACACACACTCACAATCCAAGCAGTGTGAGTAGGAACACACAAACACACGCCTTGCAGCACACACACACACTCACTCACAATCCAAGCAGTAGGACTAAGAACACACACGCCTTGCAGCACATGCACACACGCTCACAATCCAAGCAGTGTGAGTAGGAACACACACACACACACACACACACACACTCACTCACAATCCAAGCAGTGTGAGTAGGAACACACACACACGCACCTTGCAGCACACACACACACACTCACAACCCAAGCAGCGTGAGTAGGAACACACACACACGCCTTGCAGCACACACACACACACAATCACACACACTCACAACCCAAGCAGCGTCAGTAGGAACACACACACACACACTCGCCTTGCAGCACACACACACACACACACACACACACACACACTCACAATCCAAGCAGTGTGAGTAGGAACACACACACACACGCCTTGCAGCACACACACACTCACAATCCAAGCAGTGTGAGTAGGAACACACACACACACCTTGCAGCACACACATACACACTCACAATCCAAGCAGTGTGAGTAGGAACACACAAACACACGCCTTGCAGCACACACACACACACTCACAATCCAAGCAGTAAGACTAAGAACACACACGCCTTGCAGCAAATGCACACACGCTCACAATCCAAGCAGTGTGAGTAGGAACACACACACACACACCTTGCAGCACACACACACACACTCACAACCCAAGCAGCGTCAGTAGGAACACACACACACACACACACACACGCCTTGCAGCACACTCACAACCCAAGCAGTGTGAGTAGGAACACACACACACACACCTTGCAGCACACACACACACTCACAATCCAAGCAGTGTGACTAGGAACACACACACACGCCTTGCAGCGCATGCACGCACACGCACACAAACACACACAATCCAAACAGTGTGAGAAGGAACACCCACACACACACACACACACACACACTCCAAACAGTGTGAGAAGGAACACACACACACACACACACACACTCCAAACAGTGTGAGAAGGAACACACACACACACACACACACACACACACACACACACACACACTCCAAACAGTGTGAGAAGGAACACACACACACACACACACACTCCAAACAGTGTGAGAAGGAACACACACACACACACACACACACACACACACACACACACTCCAAACAGTGTGAGAAGGAACACACACACACACACACACACACACACACACACACAGGACTCCTGCAGAAGCTCTTTGGCCCAGTGTGGAAGGGACTCGGGAGCCTGGGTCCCACAGCCAGAACGGTGCCAGCTCCGGGCTGTGGAGGCTCTAGAGCGGGTGGGCTCTGGTACAGCCTGAGCCCTGGGTTGCCCTGGGGCCGGTGGGAGGAGCTGGGCAGCGCCCGGCCGGAGGTGGGGCCCGTGCGAGAGGCCTGGCTCTCGTGCAGCACGGGCCTGCTGGAGAGACTCCAAAAGGCTCGGGGAATGCAGAGCGCGCTTGGGCCGTCCCGGCCCTGCAGGCAGCAGCCCTCCCGCCGCAGCCTCCCCGGGTACCGGCTCCACAGCCCTTCCTCAGCCGCCCGCGCTGCTCGCCGCAGCCAGGCACGCTGTCACACGGAGCTCGCACGCCTGTCACACGGAGCTCGCACGCCTGTCACACGGGGCTCGCACGCCTGTCACACGGGGCTCGCACGCCTGTCACACGGGGCTCGCACGCCTGTCACACGGGGCTCGCACGCCTGTCACACGGAGCTTGCACGCCTGTCACACGGGGCTCGCATGCCTGTCACATGGGGCTCGCACGCCAGGCCAGGATGGGAGGGAGCCGGGGCAGGGCTCCATACACGGTTCGGCCTGGCTGCTGCAGGAGGCCCGGCCCACTGAGTGCAAAGTTGGAGCAAGGCTCCGGTTTTGTGGGTTTTCTGAGGTTCCAGCAAGGCAGGGGCCTGGCTCCCGTCCGCGCCGCCCCTTCCTGCGTGGCCCTCGCAGGTCCATGCTGTGCTATTTGCACCCTGGGCTCCATGGACTGGCTGCTCTGGGACCTGCCAGGCAGGAAGCTGCCCCCAGGGCCAGGCTGGCCACTTGTCCACGCTGCAGAAAGGCAGGGCTGCGCAACACGTGGAGCTGGTGGGACCAGAGGGGTGTTCAGGGCCACGGCACCGGCACCAAGGGGCAGGGAATGTTTCTAGCAGGGCCAGGCAGGGGGACAGAGGGGTGCTGCAGGGGACAGGAGGTGCTGCAGGGTGTGGGGGGCAGAGGGGTGCTGTGGGGCCGTAGGGAGAAAGAGGGTTGCTGTGGGGGGCAGAGGAGTGTGGGGGGCACAGGGGATGCTGGGGAGGCAGAAGCGTGCTGTGGGGGGCAGAGGGTATGAGGGGACAGAGGAGTTACTGTGGGGAGGCAGGGGGGTGCTCTGGGGGGCAGAGGGCGTGCTGTGGGGGAAAGAGGGCATGCTCTGGGGGGCAGAGGGGTGCTGTGGGGGGCAGAGGGGGTGCTGTGGGGGGCAGAGGGGTGCTGTGGGGGAAAGAGGGGTGCTGTGGGGGGCAGACGGGTGCTGTTTTACTATTTACTAAAGCCATCGAGGACCAGACTGTCAGAATGTCAGGGCCGAGGCCGGGGGAGTTTCAATGGTGAGAACCGGAGGGCTGCCCCGAGCACAGGGGGCCGGCCCCGCGGGGGCTGTGGGAAAGGAGCCCGACACGCCTGTGGTCCCACATTCCTGCGGCGCGGCCACGTGGCCTGGCGGGCGGCTCCGAGGACGCGCCGTTCCCTGTGCTGGCCAAGGAGCCGCGAGGCTCCCGAAGCGCCGGAGGAACCTGGGCCCAGCTGCCCGCGGACACCGCTGGCCTGGGCAAAGCCACCGCTTCAGCGCTTCCCGGCGCTCGTCCGGCCCAGCCCGGCGCCCTGCCCGCAGCCTCCTACAGAGCACGCTGCTCCGCCCGGCCCGGCAAACTCACCCACACACAGTCACACACACACACACACACACACTCACACTGAGACCCACACACAGTCACAATGACACACACACACATTACCACAAACACACACTGACACACACCCACAGATACAAACGCACACACTTACACTGACTGACACACACACACACACTCACACTGAGACACACACACAGTCACAATGACACACACACACATTACCACAAACACACACTGACACACACCCACAGATACAAACGCACACACTTACACTGACTGACACACACACACACACTCACACTGAGACACACACACACTCACAATGACACACACACACATTACCACAAACACACACTGACACACACCCACAGATACAAATGCACACACTTACACACACACACAGACACACGCTCACACTGACACAAACGCGCACACTAACAAATACACCCTCCCACACACACTAACATGGGCACGTGCAGCCACACAAAAACTGGCACACATACGGCATGCAGAGAGCCATGCAATGCTGCACACACAAACACACACACTGAGGGGCTGCTGCCTTGTGGGGGGAAGGTGTGACGGCGCGTCGGGGTCCCCCCGATCCTGCAGCCCCGTAGCAGGAAGAACAGGCTCCGCCAGCCAGTGGACTAGAGAGGACACAGCCCAGCACAGACGTGAGGTGGCTACAGGAGCCAGGGCCCGGATGCCTCAGACCCCTGGGGCTAAGGGTCCATCGCCCCCCCACCCTCAGCACCCAGCTGAGTCTGTTCCCTTCATGTTTTCGAGCCAGAAACTGGAAACTGCCCCGCTCCCGGGCCTGCCCCCCAGCCGGGTGCCGTCTCCGCCCCCCTCCCTTTGTCTCCCCCCAGGAAGAGCCTGGTTCTCTGCCCAGGCCAGCCTAGGTGGGTGAGTCAGTGGGGTCGTGCAGCCCAGCGCAGGGAGCCCTGGTGACAGAGCAGACAGCCCCCCACTACGGCACAGAAGGCGAGCTGTGCAGGGGTCAGGCGGGGAGACGGCAGCCCCCCCCCCTGCACTGGGCGGGCCAGCGGCAGCCCTCCGTGGCAGGGAGCTGAGCTTACAGGATTCCCTAGAAATCTCCCCCCAGCACCTTCTGTGACGGACCGGGCCGTGTCTGGGCACAGCTGAGGGCGTCCGCTCAGGGCGAATTGCTCAAATCCGGGGCTCTTTACAGTCCCCCAGACTGGCGACCTCTCCAAACAGGCCACAAACCAGTCCCACAGAGCGCTTCAGCAGCCTGCCTGAAGCCTCCCGAGCAAAACCCCTCCGACACCCCAGCAATATCCGTGCCCCAGATGGCCCCGGGCCTATACACAGGTGGGGGGTCCTAGCACCCAATCCCACCTACCCCGAACAAGTTCTGTCCGGTTCCAAGAAACCAGCCACAGATCCCTGGTCAATTTACCCTCTGGACCTTACCCACAAATCACGCTGGGCCAATCCTTTAGAATCTAACATCTAAAGGTTTATTAACACAAGAAAGAAAAGCCTGAGAGTAAGGTTATTAAAGTACAGTACGTTACATGCACCGAATCTCCCAGTTCTCGATGCAGGCTCTAGCAGAGATGTTGCAGCTGCTGGTTTAAAAGTTCTTATTGCACATCCTATGATCAGGATGGGTTCACAGGTCTTCCGGGCTCTTCAATCCCTGCAGTGCTGCCTCTGGGATGAAGGGCTGAGCTGAGAACAAAATGGCATCGACCACATGGCCTCTTTATACTCCTTCCTGGCCTCTTCTGGTCTCAGCCGGTCACCTGGTCAGAGGCCAATCTCTATGTTTCCTGCTGGCTGCCCTCAGGTGACAAATCCCATTCTTTGGGTGTGTCCATAGCCTAGTGAGAGTCATTGTTCCACAGGGCTTTGCTACCCAGCCTGTCCATAGCCATGCTTAACCACATTCACAGAAATATTCAGCTTCCACACAGATTACAGATTCCTACCCACACACATAGACATTATACACTCACATAAATAGCGTACATAAGATTAACAAACAATAATCTCCCATTCAATACCCCACATGGCTCCCCCCATACCAATTTCTGGGGCCAACACCCCCACCTAGGGGTGCAGCAGCGATCTGGCTGCTTCCCTCCAATTCAGCAACGTGACACCTTCCTCCTGGGCCGTGGCCACGTGTGGGTGTGGATGCAGCTGCCTCCGCAGCGCCCCCAGCCCACAGCCACCAGCAGCACCGTGCGCCGTGTGTGCGGAGCGGGGGAGGGCGTCCAGGAGATGCACACAGGATGCTCTCCGGGAGCCTGTGACAGTAACACCAGCTCTGCTCCCGCCTGTGTCAGCTGCAATCTCAGAGTCCCTTAGCGAGGGGTCAGGAGCGTCGCCCCCATCTTAAGGGCGGGGAACTGAACCGACTCGTCATGGAACCCATGTCGCCGCTCCCGTTCCATTGGCTGGCCCCTCTCTCTCCAGAGACAGGAGTGCTGAGCCGAGGCCGCCGTGCCTGAGCCCTGTCTACACTGCAGCGTGCAGCTGCGCTGTCCCAGAGGCGTGTGGCTGGAGGGGATTTACACCCAGAGAGGGAGTGCTCGTGGGGCTGGTCTCTTGGCTGAGACTGTGGACAAGGGGGGCAGGAGTTGGAGATCACTCCCTGCTTGTAACCCACCTACTGATGGAGCCTGAGGCAAGAGAATGGGCGAAGCGGACAGGGGACTGCAGACAGGGGAGTTGAGCAGAGGGAGTGACTTATGGTGATGAAGACCCGAAGTGCTTGTGCCAGTTCTTCTCCTGTCTCCTCCACCTGTGCCTGTATCCAGACAGAGAACCAGAGCATGGATGCCTCTACCCAGGTCCTGGTGTGGTCTTGCTGTATTTGTGGCTTGCAATTCCCACTGAGTGATCTCCAGGCTGGGGGAGACAACCGTTGTGAAAGGTGCCTGCTGGTGGAATCTCTCAGGCAGCAGGTGGGAGAGCTACAGGAGGAGGTGGCCAGGCTGAGGAGCATTCGAGGCCATGAGGAATTCCTGGACAGTATTCCTGTGGAGTCCACGGAGGTCACTGTCCTAGGATGTGGGACTGTTGACCAGCCACTTATGGAGGAGGCGGTGGTGCAGGGTGAGCACTGGCAGCTGGTTACTTCCGGCAGCAGGCAGTGTTCCACCCCTGCTCCTAACCCTCCCACTGTGTTGTTACATAACCGTTACACTTTACTTTCAGCAGGAGACAAGGAGTCACCCCCCACAGTGGAGGAGACCAGGCCTTGCACCACCAAGGTTGAGCAGTCTCCTGCCACCACTGCGAGGAGGAAACGTAGGGTAGTGGTGGTTGGAGACTCTCTTCTGAGGGGAACGGAGGCACCCATCTGTCGCCCTGACAGTTCATCTCGAGAGGTATGCTGTCTGCCAGGGGCCCGTATCCGAGATGTTACGGAGGCATTGTCGAGGATTATCCGGCCCTCTGACTACTACCCCATGCTACTCATCCACGTGGGCACAAATGATACTGCCAGGTGTGACACTGAGCGGATCAAGTGTGACTACAGGGCTTTGGGAGTACGGGTGAAGGAGTTTGGAGCACAGGTGGTATTCTCTTCTATCCTTCCTGTCAAAGGTAGGGGCCCGGGCAGAGAGAGGTGCATCCTGGAGGTGAATGCCTGGCTGCGACGATGGTGTCGCCAGGAGGGATTCGGCTTCCTTGATCACGGGGTGCTCTTCCAGGAAGGACTGCTTGGCGGAGATGGAGTTCACCTTTCCAGGAGTGGGAAGGCCTTGTTTGGACACAGACTGGCTAACCTTGTGAGGAGGGCTTTAAACTAGGTTTGTCAGGGGCAGGTGAGCAAAGCCCACAGGTAAGTGCTGCATGTGCGGGACTGGGAGATGGGTTGGAAATGGGGGGGACTACGGCCTATAATGGCAAGGAGAAAGGAGGGTCAGGGCACAACAGGGAGGCAAGATCAAATCAGTATCTTAGATGCCTATATACAAATGCGAGAAGTATGGGTAATAAGCAGGAAGAACTGGAATTGCTAACCAATAAATACAACTATGATATCATTGGTATTACAGAAACCTGGTGGGATGGGACGCATGATTGGAATATTGGTATGGAAGGGTACGGCTTGCTCAGGAAGGACAGACAGGGAAAAAAGGGAGGAGGGGTTGCCTTGTATATTAAAAATGTACACACTTGGACTGAAGTGGAGATGAACGTAGGAGATAGCTGTGTAGAGAGTCTCTGGGTTAAGCTAAAAGGGGTAAAAAACGAGGGTGATATCATGCTAGGAGTCTACTACAGGCCACCTAGCCAGGTGGAAGAGGTGGATGAGGCCTTTTTTAAACAATTAACAAAACTATCCAAAGCCCAAGATTTGGTGGTGATGGGGGACTTCAACTATCCAGACATATGTTGGGAAACTAACACAGCGAGGCGCAGGCTATCCAATAAGTTTCTGGACTGCATTGGAGACAACTTTCTGTTTCAGAAGGTTGAAAAAGCTACCAGAGGAGAAGCTGTTCTGGATTTGGTTTTAACAAATAGGGAGGAACTAGTTGAGAACTTGAAAGTGGAAGACAGTATAGGGGACAGTGACCACGAAATAATAGAGTTCATGATCTTAAGGAAAGGTAGAAGGGAGACCAGCACAATTGAGCTAATGGATTTCAGGAAGGCAGATTTTGATAAGCTCAGAGAACTTGTAGGTAAGGTCCCATGGGAAGCAAGACTGAAGGGAAAAACAACTGAGGAGAGTTGGAAGTATTTCAAAGGGACGTTGTTAAGGGCCCAAAAGCAAACAATTCCGCTGTGTAGGAAAGATAGAAAATATGGCAAAAGACCAGCTTGGCTTAACAAGGAGATCTTGCACGATCTCAAAATAAAAAAGGAGTCATATAAAAAATGGAAACTAGGACAACTAACAAAGGATGAATATAGGCAAGCAACACGGGAATGCAGGGGCAAGATTAGAAAGGCAAAGGCACAAAATGAGATCAAACTAGCTACAGGCATAAAGGGAAACAAGAAGACCTTTTATAAATACATTAAAAGCAAGAGGAAGACCAAGGACAGGGTAGGCCCACTGCTTAGTGAGGAGGGAGAAGCAGTAACAGGGAACTTGGAAATGGCGGAGATGCTCAATGACTTCTTTGTTTCGGTCTTCACCGAGAAGTCTGGAGGTGTGCCTAACGTAGTGAATACAAGCAGAGAGAGGGTAAGTTTAGAAGATAGGATACACAAAGAACAAGTTAAAAATCACTTAGGAAAGTTAGATGTCAGCAAGTCACCAGGTCCTGATGAAATGCATCCCAGGATACTCAAGGAGCTGATAGAGGAGGTATCTGAGCCTTTAGCTATGATCTTTGAAAAATCATGGCAGACGGGAGATTCCAGAAGACTGGAAAAGGGCAAATATTGTGCCCATCTATAAAAAGGGGAATAAGAACAACCCAGGAAATTATAGACCGGTCAGTTTAACGTCTGTCCCAGGGAAGATAATGGAGCAGGTAATTAAGGAAATCGTATGCAAACACTTGGAAAGTAATAAAGTGATAGGGAATAGCCAGCATGGGTTTGTGAAGAACAAGTCATGCCAAACTAATCTGATAGCTTTCTTTGATAAGATAACGAGCCTTGTGGATAAGGGAGAAGCGGTGGATGTCATATACCTAGACTTTAGTAAGGCATTTGATACGGTCTCGCATGATATTCTTATTGATAAACTAGGCAAATATAACTTAGATAGGGCCACGATAAGGTGGGTGCATAATTGGCTGGATAACCGTAGTCAGAGAGTTGTTGTTAACGGTTCTAAATCCTGCTGGAAAGGGATAACAAGTGGAGTTCCTCAAGGGTCTGTTTTGGGACCCGTACTATTCAATATCTTCATCAATGATGTAGATATTGGGATAGAGAGTACGCTTATTAAGTTTGCAGATGATACCAAACTGGGTGGGGTTGCGACTTCTTTGGAGGATAGGGACATAATTCAAAATGACCTTAGCAAGTTAGAGAAATGGTCAGAGGTAAACAGGATGAGGTTTAATAAAGAGAAATGCAAAGTGCTCCACTTAGGAAGGAACAATCAGTTCCATACATACAAGATGGGAAGCGACTGTCTAGGAAGGAGCATGGCGGAAAGGGATCTAGGGGTCATAGTGGACCACAAGTTGAATATGAGTCAACAGTGTGATGCTGTTGCAAAAAAAGCAAATATGATTCTAGGTTGTATCAACAGGTGTGTTGTAAGCAAAACTCGTGAAGTCATTCTGCCGCTCTACTCTGCACTAGTTAGGCCTCAGCTGGAGTACTGTGTCCAGTTCTGGGCGCCACATTTCAAGAAAGATGTGGAGAAATTGGAAAGGGTACAGAGAAGAGCGACAAGAATGATTAAAGGTCTAGAGAACATGACCTATGAAGCCAGGCTTCATGAACTGGGCTTGTTTAGTTTGGAAAAAAGAAGATTAAGGGGGGACATGATAGCGGTTTTCAAATATCTAAAAGGGTGTCACAAGGAGGAAGGCGAAAATTTGTTCCTCTTGGTTTCTGCGGACAGGACAAGGAGTAATGGGCTTAAAGTGCAGCAGGGGAGGTTTAGATTGGACATTAGGAAAAAATTCCTAACTGTCAGGGTGGTCAAATATTGGAATAAATTGCCAAGGGAGGTGGTGGAATCTCCCTCTCTGGAGATATTTAAGAACAGGTTAGATAGACATCTGTCAGGGATGGTGTAGACGGAGCTTGATCCTGCCTTGAGGGCGGGGGGCTGGACTCGATGACCTCTCGAGGTCCCTTCCAGTCCTATTATTCTATGATTCTATGATTCTATGAAATCCTGGGCACACTGAAATCAGGGAGGATTTTGCCATTTTTTCTTCACTCAGCGCACAGCCAACCTGTGGAACTCCTTGCCAGAGGATGTTATGAAGACCAGGACTTTAACAGGATTCAAAAAAGAGTTAGATTGATTCATGGAGGTTAGGTCCATCAGTGGCTATTAGCCAGGATGTGTGTCCCAGCCTGTTTGTCTGGAAATGGGTGACTGGAGGGATCACATGAGGATTGCCTGTTGTGTTCCCTCCCTCTGGGGCATCGTGTATCAGCCACTGTGGGCAGACAGGACACTGGGCTGGATGGACCGTTGGTCTGACTCCGTCTGGCCGCTCTTCGGCTGTGTCTACATTGGCAAGATTTTGCACAAAAACTGGCTGCCTGTTTACTCTGGCCGCGAGTTCTTGTGCAAGAACCCTGACGTTCGAATGTGTGAAATCAGGGCTTCGTGCACAAGAACTATGGCGCTCCCGCACAGGAATAAGCCCTTTTGTGCAACTGTTCTTGCACAAGAGGCCAGTGTAGACAGGCAACATGAATTTCTTGCACAAGAAAGCCCGATGGTTAAAATGGCCATCACAGCTTTCTTGTGCAAGAGAGCGTCTACACTGGCATGGATGCTCTTGTGCAAAAGCACATGCCAGTGTAGACGCTCTCTTGCACAAATACTCTAACACAAAAACTCTTGCGTTAAAGCGTATTTGCGCAAAATCTTGCCAATGTGACGTAGCCTTAGGTTCTCATGACGAGAATTTCCTCCTCGTTCGCCAGAATAGGGCCAAGGGCGGAGCTGAGGCTGCAGTGGGAATGAGAGGCCCACGTTCGCCCTCACCTGACTGCTGAACAAACAAGACCCTTGGTTTTGGCCTAAATGCAAACCCTGAGGCGTGGTCTGAGCAGAGGAGCTGAAAAGCCGGAACGAATTCTGCCTGGTGGCGTGAGTTAAAGCCGTGGAAACGAGTTCCGTGCGGCGTGTCCCTAGCAGCATTTACACGTTGCAGTTTGACACTTACACAACCCTCCTAGATCGTCCCAGACAAGCGTGTGTCCAACCTGCTCCTAGGGACCGCCAGGGACAGGGCTCTCACAGCTGCCCTTGGAAGCCACTTTCTGGGCCTCCCGGCCGTGCCGAGCTAGCCAGTCCCTGTCCTTTTACATACGTGCTCAGATTCTCCTGTGGTGGCACAATCCAGGGCATCGCGGCATCGCAGCTCCAGGCAGGGGTGTGACGGGAGCGAGGAGGCAGCTTTGTATCAGAGGGGCAGCCGTGTTAGTCTGAATCTGCAAGAACAAGGCATCCTGTGGCACCTTCTAGACTAACAGATTTATTGGCACACGAGCTTTTGTGGGCAAAGACCCACTTCGTCTTGGGTGCATCTGACGAAGCAGGTCTTTGCCCACGAAAGCTCACACGCCCATAAATCTGTTAGTCTAGAAGGTGCCACGAGGCAGCTTTGGACTCTACACGGAGCATCCCTGCAAGCAGGAGGAGCAGTGGACGTGTTGGCAAACGCACGCGAGTGACGGAGGCCGGCCTGCAAAGGAGGACAAATGTACAATAATAATTATACACAATGTTTCACCTACAGATTTAAGTGAAGATTTGACACGTGAAGCAAAACACGTTCCCTTTGTCTACAACAACGTGGAGGTATTCAGCCCTTCCTCTCCAGCGCCAAAGCACAGCAGGCCGTTAAAACACACCGCTCCCCACCGCACGCTTGCGTCTGAGGCTTTTCCTGCGGAGAGGCATTATTCAATATTAGAGCTGGTTGAAAATGGGTAAAAAAATGTGAATTTTAAAGAAAATATTGGTGGAAAATGTTTTGCCATCAATTCAATTGTTAAAAAGCAAAGTCACTGGTAGAGTCAGGGCTGCAAACCCCCTGCCGTTACACGGGGACTGGGCCGTGAGCACACGCAGGTCGCACGCCCGTGTTGTGTGCTCACTGCTGCACGTGTCTACACGTCAGGGATTTGCACATGCCCAGGGCTAGATGCCGAACTCGCTGGGGATGTCGCAAATCCCTGGCTTGCTCACTCGCCGGGGGCAATCTGCGGCTGGAAGCGACCCCCCAACGTGCAGCGCAGAACGGGACAAAGGAGGAGGCCGGGTCATTCCCGTGCTGGGCTCCATGTGCGTGTGCGAGGGGCAAACCAGCCCCTTGCAGAGTCCATCCCGGTGACTTTTGCTTTTGGGAAGAGGCTCCGGGAGAGACATGAGCAGAGCACGTCCCTGGCCCCGCAAGAGCCCCCCCTCCAGTCACGTCACAGCCCCCCACCCCCCACTAAGGGTGAATTCCCAGCCCCAGAGCCATCGCTCCACACACGACACTTCACGCTACGTCCGGCCAGGCGAGCGCTCCGGCGGGGGGTGCGGAAGTCCCGCCTCGTCTGGGAATCGGGAGTAAATCCCGTCGCTGGGTCAGCAAATCTCTGGTGAAATGTTCCCGTCGCGACAAAGCCCGGAGACTCGCGAGTGACGAGCCGAACCGTCGTGCCAGGAACGTGCACGTGGGCCGGGGGCTGCCTGGGGCCATGAGGAGCGACTCCCCCACGTGACTGAGAAGGGCGCGGAAGCCACTCGGAGTCCCTCAGGCCTGGACTCAGATTGTCGTAGCTGGGCCCTGGCCCTGCCCGGCCCCCAACGGCCCCCTGCTTCCCCTGCCCAGCAGCGCCAGGCCCGGCCCCTCCCTGCCCCCTGGCGCACAGGCAGACGCGCGTGTAGCCAGCAGTGCTTCGTGTGGTGCCGCGGAGCCCCTCGCCCTCTCCTGTCCGGGGCTAGGCCAGGGCATTCTGCTGGGGAAGGGGCCTTGGGACCGGCCCTGGGCGCTCACCCCAAGGAAACGCCAGCGGGGGCTGGGAGAGGTTAGCGAGCGTCGTGCTTCACGGACACAGCAGGCAGGGCCGTGTGCGGCACGGTCCGTGCGAAGCGGAGCACGTCCATTGCGCAGAAATCCAGGTGCAACCACCCCTGCTAGGGCGGCCAGGTGTCCGGGATTCAACCGGACAGTCGGTTTTTGCACCCTCTGTCTGGTAAAAAAATCCAGAAAATACCCAACACGTGCAATGTCCGGTGTTTTCTGGTTCTCCAGCTGGGCGCCCGACGGAAGCCTGGAGGGGGCGGGGGCGTGGCTGGGAGGGGGCGTGATCGGCGCTGGGAGCCTCTGGTTGTGTCTGACGTGGAGTGGTGCCCTGGGGAAAGGAGAAGCCCCGTCCGTGCCCCTGAGCGCTGGTCCAACGCGTTGTGGAGCCGCAGCCGGACTCGCTCGCGCTTCACTGGCTGCCCCCCCCAATCTCCCCTGCCAGCCCCGCTGCCCCGACCTCCCCCCCGACCAACCCTGCTTCCCACCGGCTGCCCCCCCCGATCTCCCCTGCCAGCCCCGCTGCCCCGACCTCCCCCCCGACCAGCCCTGCTTCCCACCGGCTGCCCCCCCCCCCGATCTCCCCTGCCAGCCCCGCTGCCCCGACCTCCCCCCCGACCAGCCCTGCTTCCCACCGGCTGCCCCCCCCCGATCTCCCCTGCCAGTCCCGCTGCCCCGACCTCCCCCCCGACCAGCCCTGCTTCCCACCGGCTGCCCCCCCCCGATCTCCCCTGCCAGCCCCGCTGCCCCGACCTCCCCCCGACCAGCCCTGCTTCCCACCGGCTGCCCCCCCCCGATCTCCCCTGCCAGCCCCGCTGCCCCGACCTCCCCCCCGACCAACCCTGCTTCCCACCGGCTGCCCCCCCCGATCTCCCCTGCCAGCCCCGCTGCCCCGACCTCCCCCCGACCAGCCCTGCTTCCCACCGGCTGCCCCCCCCGATCTCCCCTGCCAGCCCCGCTGCCCCGACCTCCCCCCCCGACCAGCCCTGCTTCCCACCGGCTGCCCCCCGATCTCCCCTGCCAGCCCCGCTGCCCCGACCTCCCCCCCGACCAGCCCTGCTTCCCACCGGCTGCCCCCCCCCGATCTCCCCTGCCAGCCCCGCTGCCCCGACCTCCCCCCCCGACCAGCCCTGCTTCCCACCGGCTGCCCCCCCCGATCTCCCCTGCCAGACCCGCTGCCCCGACCTCCCCCCCGACCAGCCCTGCTTCCCACCGGCTGCCCCCCCCAATCTCCCCTGCCAGTCCCGCTGCCCCGACCTCCCCCCCGACCAGCCCTGCTTCCCACCGGCTGCCCCCCCCCGATCTCCCCTGCCAGTCCCGCTGCCCCGACCTCCCCCCCGACCAGCCCTGCATCCCACCGGCTGCCCTCCCCCGATCTCCCCTGCCAGCCCCGCTGCCCCGACCTCCCCCCCGACCAGCCCTGCTTCCCACCGGCTGCCCCCCCCCCCCCGATCTCCCTTGCCAGCCCCGCTGCCCCGACCTCCCCCCCGACCAGCCCTGCTTCCCACCGGCTGCCCCCCCCCCGATCTCCCTTGCCAGCCCCGCTGCCCCGACCTCCCCCCCGACCAGCCCTGCTTCCCACCGGCTGCCCCCCCCCCCCGATCTCCCCTGCCAGCCCCGCTGCCCCGACCTCCCCCCCGACCAACCCTGCTTCCCACCGGCTGCCCCCCCCCCGATCTCCCCTGCCAGTCCCGCTGCCCCGACCTCCCCCCCGACCAGCCCTGCTTCCCACCGGCTGCCCCCCCCCGATCTCCCCTGCCAGTCCCGCTGCCCCGACCTCCCCCCCGACCAGCCCTGCTTCCCACCGGCTGCCCCCCCCCGATCTCCCCTGCCAGCCCCGCTGCCCTGACCTCCCCCCCGACCAGCCCTGCTTCCCACCGGCTGCCCCCCCCCGATCTCCCCTGCCAGTCCCGCTGCCCCGACCTCCCCCCCGACCAGCCCTGCTTCCCACCGGCTGCCCCCCCCGATCTCCCCTGCCAGCCCCACTGCCCCGACCTCCCCCCCGACCAGCCCTGCTTCCCACCGGCTGCCCCCCCCGATCTCCCCTGCCAGCCCCGCTGCCCCGACCTCCCCCCAGACCAACCCTGCTTCCCACCGGCTGCCCCCCCCGATCTCCCCTGCCAGCCCCGCTGCCCCGACCTCCCCCCGACCAGCCCTGCTTCCCACCGGCTGCCCCCCCCGATCTCCCCTGCCAGTCCCACTGCCCCGACCTCCCCCCGACCAACCCTGCTTCCCACCGGCTGCCCCCCCCCGATCTCCCCTGCCAGTCCCGCTGCCCCGACCCCCCCCCCCCCCGACCAGCCCTGCTTCCCACCGGCTGCCCCCCCCCAATCTCCCCTGCCAGCCCCGCTGCCCCGACCTCCCCCCCGACCAGCCCTGCTTCCCACCGGCTGCCCCCCCCGATCTCCCCTGCCAGTCCCGCTGCCCCGACCTCCCCCCGACCAGCCCTGCTTCCCACCGGCTGCCCCCCCCCTGATCTCCCCTGCCAGCCCCGCTGCCCCGACCTCCCCCCGACCAGCCCTGCTTCCCACCGGCTGCCCCCCCCCCCGATCTCCCCTGCCAGCCCCGCTGCCCCGACCTCCCCCCCGACCAGCCCTGCTTCCCACCGGCTGCCCCCCCCCCCGATCTCCCCTGCCAGCCCCGCTGCCCCGACCTCCCCCCGACCAGCCCTGCTTCCCACCGGCTGCCCCCCCCCCCGATCTCCCCTGCCAGCCCCGCTGCCCCGACCTCCCCCCCGACCAACCCTGCTTCCCACCGGCTGCCCCCCCGATCTCCCCTGCCAGTCCCGCTGCCCCGACCTCCCCCCCGACCAGCCCTGCTTCCCACCGGCTGCCCCTCCCGATCTCCACCTGCCAGCCCCACTGCCCCGACCTCCCCCCCGACCAGCCCTGCTTCCCACCGGCTGCCCCCCCCCGATCTCCCCTGCCAGCCCCACTGCCCCGACCTCCCCCCCCGACCAGCCCTGCTTCCCACCGGCTGCCCCCCCCGATCTCCCCTGCCAGTCCCGCTGCCCCGACCTCCCCCCCGACCAGCCCTGCTTCCCACCGGCTGCCCCTCCCGATCTCCACCTGCCAGCCCCACTGCCCCGACCTCCCCCCCGACCAGCCCTGCTTCCCACCGGCTGCCCCCCCCCGATCTCCCCTGCCAGCCCCACTGCCCCGACCTCCCCCCCGACCAGCCCTGCTTCCCACCGGCTGCCCCCCCCGATCTCCCCTGCCAGCCCCGCTGCCCTGACCTCCCCCCCGACCAGCCCTGCTTCCCACCGGCTGCCCCCCCCGATCTCCACCTGCCAACCCCACTGCCCCGACCTCCCCCCGACCAGCCCTGCTTCCCACCGGCTGCCCCCCCCGATCTCCCCTGCCAGCCCCGCTGCCCTGACCTCCCCCCCGACCAGCCCTGCTTCCCACTGGCTGCTCCCCCCAATCTCCGCCTGCCAGCCCCGCTGCCCTGACCTCCCCCCCGACCAGCCCTGCTTCCCACTGGCTGCTCCCCCCAATCTCCGCCTGCCAGCCCCGCTGCCCTGACCTCCCCCCCGACCAGCCCTGCTTCCCACCGGCTGCCCCCCCCCCGATCTCCACCTGCCAACCCCGCTGCCACCAACCCCATTTGTCCTGTCTCTGGCTTGCCAGCGAGGGGGCCGCGTGCCCGGACCCTGTCTGATTGGCCTGGCTGGGAGATGGGCCTGGGTGAGACCCCCAGATTGATCCTGGTGGCTCCAGAGCCAGAGCGGGTCACCAGACCCCAGTGGCTCTAGGCTTGTTGGGAAGTGGACTATGGCTTCCCCCCGGGCTGCCTCTGCACCAGCCGGTCCCCCCCAGCACCGTCTCGCAGCGCGGGGGTGGGGCGGGGGAGGCAGAGGCGCAGCAGTCCAGGGCCTGGGCGAGCCGGGTCCGGGCCCTGCCCCGCTGTGGCCCTGCACTTTAAATGTAGCAGAGCCGGGCTGCCTGCGCACCCAGCTCCTGCATTTACCCTGCAGAGCCGCGGCGGCCCCGCAGGACGAACCGCGACTTGACTGCACGATCAGCCAGTTGCCTCAGCGAGGACACGGCCCGTTCCCGCGTGGGCTGCGCAGGCGCCATCCACCCCTCGGGGGGGAGCCGGGACGGGCTCCCGAGGAATCTCCAGCCCCAGGGTGTTTCAGTCAAAGCCCAGGCTGGGGTGGTGGAGCTGGGGCTGGTCCTGCCTTGGGCGGGGGCTGGACTGGATCCTCCTGAGGTCTCTGCCCGCCCTGCTCCAGGCGTCGCTCCTGTAGTCCCGCGAGGGCTGCATCCCCCACCGGCTCGCCTGAGCCCGGGGACTCCTGCGGGACCCCTGGGGCTTGCAGACATGCGCCTCCCTTTTGCTTGCCGGCTGCGCGTGGCACTGGGGCCTGCCAGCGTCCGCCGGGGGGAGCTCGCGGGGCTGCTCCAGCCACCCGCTTACACCGTCGCTTCCTGGCACTTCTGCCCCGGGCAAAGGGCCAAGCAGGCCGAGCGCCCAGGCAGGCCTCGAGCAGATGGCAGGAGTGTGGCAGCCAAGAGGCCGTGTTCAGAGGGCGGGAAACCCACCAGTCACCATGGAACCGGCAGTGCCCGGAGTCCTCCAGCGGACGCTGCAGCCGCTGTGAGAGCTGAGCGGAGGTTTGGGGCCACTGGACTCGAGCCGCGCTGGGGGCAAGCGGCAGAAGCCAGCCAAGGCCTGTTCACGTGGATCATTACTGGACACGGGTCTGGATCCAGCAATGACATGAGCACAGCCGGGGGGGGGTTGCGGCTCCGCTCGGCCTCGCACCCAGGCCTGCGCTGCCCGAAAAGCGAACCCCACGAACGTGCACATCACACGCACGCCCCACTGCACGCCTGGGGCACGGCAGAGCTGCACGAAGCTGCTCTTGGAGCGGGGGGGCGTGCGCACAAATCACAGACTGCCTCCGGAAACATCCCATTTGCCGCTTGTGCAGCCGTTGTGGCAATTGCAGCTGCAGCCCGCGAGCGCCGCTGGGCAAACCGACCGAGCCCCCTGGCGGCCTCGCTCCCTTCATCCCGCCCCCCGCGCCCAGCGGCAGTTCACTGCGATGCCCACGGAAAAGCAACACGAGAGCGAAATGCCCGTCAGGCCGTGGCCTCCGCCCCAGCCGGGCGCCTTGCTGCGGGTGGGCCGGCTCCGTCCAACGGGCGCTGTCGGGCCCCTCGCGGGACTCGTGCACCTGCGGCTCTGCCTGCACCCTGGAGTCTGACACCAAGGGGCGAGGGCCGGGAGCGTGGGAACGTGGCAGGGCACTGGGACGGGGACGCTCTGGGGCTGGAGCCTGCCAGGGGGAAGTTCCCGCTGATGTCAATTGGCCCGAGTGGGGAGGCAATTGTAGCTCAGCTGGTGCAGCCTGCAGGGACCTGGGGCAACGCGGGCAGCGGGGGCTGGAAGCCTTTGGGCAACCCCGGCTCCAGCCAGAGGGGGCTCCCGTTGCCCCAGGGCCCAGGCCTCGCTGGCAGCACGGCCTCCGTGTTCAGTGTCGGTGCCCAAAGCGCAGGGATTCCTGCAGAGTCACTTGCATTTTAGATCCAGGGAAATAACCAGCCGCAAAGGAGCGACGTGGCTCAGCCGGCCTGTGGCTGCAATGCCCCTGGGCAGCAGCCGCAGCAGCAACGGGGAGGGCGGCCGTGCAGGGCAAGCCAGCTAACCCCGCGCCACGCCAGGCTGCTGCAGACCTGTCCCTGCGCTGGCACCTGCCTTGGCCACTGGGCCGGATTCTCCAGCAGCCAGAGCGGTGCTGCAGCTTCCACGGATCCGGGGGCCACGCCCGCTCCACGGACACGCAGCGGACATGCACACGCTCCCACCGCTCTGCGTTCGGCTGGGACTCACGCACGAGTCCACGTCCCGGTGCCTTGGCTGGTGTGGGTGATGCCTGCCCCCGGCGTTCCCTGCCACCCTGCCACACACACCGGTGCCACCTCCTGCCGCCTGGAAACTGCGCAGAGCACAGAACGCCGGGCCCCTCCCTGCGCCTTCGGAGATCTCCAAGCACTTTGCAAAGCAGGAGATGCCTGACCCAGTTTCCTGGCTTCTTAGCAAGTCGAGTTCCTCCCGACAAGCCGGTTCCTTGGCTCGGCTTGTGCCCATGAGTAACTCCAGTGGTTACACAACCCTGCAGTGCTCCCCTGGGCCGCCTCCGCCCCACCCAGGGAGCCCGGAGCAAGGCCGAGAGGCTGGTCCTGGGATCACAGTGGGGACATGGGCAGGGCGGCGCTTGCTCGATGCTTCGGGGTCTCTAGGCCAATGGGCCAGGGCCCCCTCTCGAGGGGTGAATCTTGCCTCGCTCCTGTGGCGGCGGGAAGGGCCAGGCCCGCTCCCCAACCCTGGTGCTGATGTTCCCAGGCAGGGCCGGCCCACAACATTTTGCACCTGAGGCGGGGCGCTCGAATGACGCCCCCAGGCCCCTCGCTTGGGCCAGAACTTTGAACGTCTCAATTCTGCCTCCTTCCTGCTCTCCTCTCATGGGACTGCAGAGCGAATACACAGACACCAGCACACAGCGCAGGCACAGTGCCTCGGCCCACGAAAGTCGTAATGCGGCCCTGAGCACAGACACAATTTCCTACACTCTGGGTCCAAGTGCCCCCCCCCAGGCTGGCACTTGAGGCGGCTGCCTCAGCTCGCCCCATGGGAAGGCCGGCCCTATTCCCAGGCAGGGCCCCGGTTTCAGACTCGCTCAGAGCGAACTCTCTGTAGCCCGGCTAGAGCGATGCGCTCGGAGCTGGCTCCTGGCCACAGACTTGCTGGCCGGCTCTCGCAGCGACAGCAAGCCTGGGGCCGGGGGGATTTTCCTGGTGACTTCTGGAGAGCCCTGGCCACGCCAGGCTCAAGGCTGCTCCCACTTTTCCCCTGGGGAGCAATTGCTGGGGCAGGTATTTTCACTCCTGTAGTTGAGGCCTGGAGCCCCCCTGCAGGTGACGCGAATCTTCTGAGACGCCTCCGCCTGGACGCCGGGTGTAAACGGGGCAGCGCCCGGACGCCGGGTGTAAACGGGGCAGCGCCCGGACGCCGGGTGTAAACGGGGCAGTGCCCGGACGCCGGGTGTAAATGGGGCAGCGCCCAGACGCCGGGTGTAAACGGGGCAGCGCCCGGACGCCGGGTGTAAACGGGGCAGCGCCCGGACGCCGGGTGTAAACGGGGCAGCGCCCGGACGCCGGGTGTAACCGGGGTAGCGCACGGACACCGGGTGTAAACGGGGCAGCGCACGGACGCCGGGTGTAAACAGGGCAGCGCCAGGACGCCGGGTGTAAACGGGGCAGCGCCCGGACGCCGGGTGTAAACGGGGCAGCGCACGGACGCCGGGTGTAAACAGGGCAGCGCCCGGATGCCGGGTGTAAACGGGGCAGCGCACGGACACCGGGTGTAAACGGGGCAGCGCACGGACGCCGGGTGTAAACGGGGCAGCGCCCGGACGCCGGGTGTAAACGGGGCAGCGCCCGGACGCCGGGTGTAAACGGGGCAGCGCACGGACACTGTCCCGCCAGCTGAGATTCTCACTGTTCGGTTGGGAGGACAGCGCCAGGCTGAGCAGACGGCTCCGTGCGGGGCGCTGGGGCGTGTGTGCAGGCCCAAGGCTGCAGGGAAGCGGAAGGGAGACGTTTGCTAAAGCGCAACCTGGGAAAAGCGCAAATGCCAGCTGGAGCCGAGACACGTCCCGGCGGGAGCCAGTGTGAACGGTTGTGAGAGGGTTGTGAGTTCATCCGGAGGAGCCGCTGCCGCAGCCCTGGGCTCCTGGCGTTTGAATTCTGCTCCCAGACTGTCTTCGTGCGGGTGAGGAACTGAGGCCTGGATTCTGGAAGGTGTTTAGGTGCCTAACTCCCATTGGTTTCAGTGGGCGCTAGACACCTCAGTACTCTGAGCGCCAGCTTGGTGACTTGCCTAGCCTGGGAATCAAGCCCCCACCTCCGGCATGTGGGGGTGGGGCCCTGATCGCTGGACCCTCGTCCCGTGTGACCCTCGGCCAGGCAGTAGCGCGGGGCCCTTGACGTCAGGGCGTAGCCAACCAGGGCTCTGGCCCTTTCAACGAGGAGCACGTGTTACAAAGCAATGGTGCAAAATCCCCATTAATGCCAATGGGTCAAATCTCTGCTGCTGTGCACCTGGGGCCTGGCACCGAGAGTGACGTGGGTCAGGGCACCGCTCGGCCAGGCCCTGGCCAGTGGCCGGGAGAGCTGGTCCCACACAGGGATGGGAGGGGCTCACGGTACAGCAGGGGACCAGGTCCATGGGCTTGCACTGGCATGGCGGGGGAGTGCAGGAGATGGAGGAAGAAGTCGAGTTTGGCCTGAGCATTGGCTGAGCCAGGCCGGCAGGGTTAGCTCTGCATCCGTAAAGCTGCCGCTGGCTTCAGGGTCCTCCTGCCCTGCCAGGCCCATTGCACAGGCTCTGACCGGCCCTGGTACGGGTCTGGGCCCCCGGGTGGGCCTCAGTGTCTCCCCTGCAGGGCGCCGGCTCCATGCGCCAGGCCAGGCTCGAGAAGCCCGGTGAGTGAGCAGCCAGGGTGAGAAAACGCGCTGGCCCTGTGGGTTGGCCTCAGTGCTGGGCTCCTCAGGTTCGCCCTGTCCCGGGGCACTTGCTTCCCACCCTGCCTCTCTGCACCACGCCGGCCCCTCCGTCCTGCGACCCTGAGAGCCAGCTGGGGTGGGGTTGGCCCATGGAACTCAGGGATTTTACACTCAGCGACACCGAGTGGCGACACACTCAGCATCCCCTGCCACGCCCTGCTCAGTCCCACGCCCACCGCTTGCGGCCTCACTGTCCCCCGGCTGCGCCTGGGCCAGGCCGGTAAGTGCCCTGAGCCAAGCTGCTTTTCAAGTTACACAACCTGGACATGTAAGAACTCGCTCACCGGGCTGCCCGAAGCCTGCCCCAGAGGCTACGAGCCGTTTGAACCCTGGAGTTTCCATCTGCAGAGTTTGCTCTGTGGCTTCTGCCTTCGGAGGAACAATCTACAGACGTCACAGAACCCGAGAGCCCTGGGCCTGGCAGAGGCCTCAGGAGGCATCGAGTCCAGCCCCCCGCCACACACACACACCTCCCCCCAGCGGGACCAGCCCCAAATCGATCATCCCAGCCTAGGGAACGCATCCCAGTGCTCCATCCCCTCCCTAAGGAAATAGTTTTTCCTAATCTCCAGCTTAGACCTTCCCCACTGCAACTAGAGACCATTTTCCTCATTCTGCCATCTGCCACCACTGAGAACAGCCTCTCTCCATCCTCTTTGGAACCCCCTGCAGGGAGTCATAGAATCCTAGAACACTAGAACTGGAAGGAACCTCGAAGGGTCATCAAGTCCAGTCCCCTGCCCTCACGGCAGGACCAAGCACCGTCTAGATCATCCCTGAATGATGTCTGTCCAACCTGCTCTTCAGTATCTCCAGAGATGGAGATTCCACAACTTCCCTGGGCAACTTATCCCAGTGTTTCACCTCCCGGACAGGCAGGAAGTTTTTCCTAATGTCCAACTAAACCTCCTGTCACGTTACTGGATTTTGAGGGGAGCAGCCAGATCACTGCTGAACCCATAGGTGGGGGTGATGGCCCCAGAAAATGGTATAAAAGGGCACCATGTGGGGTGTTGAATAGAGGCTTGCTGTCTGCTGATCCTGTGTACACTAGTCATGTGAGTGTATAATGTCTGTGTGTGTAGTTAGGAATCTGTAGTCTGTGTGGATACTGAATATTTCTCTGCATGTGGTTGAGCATTGGGCAGAGCCCGGCCTATGGACATGCTAATTAGCGAGGCCCTGTGGGACAATGGCACTCGATGGGCCAAGGACACACATAAAGAATGAGGGTGACTCATACCTAAGGGCTACCAGCAGGCAACACAGGAATAAGGTGAACCAGGTGACCTGCTATAGCCAAGAAGAGACCAGGAAGGAGGGATAAATAGGCCATGTGGTGGTCTCCATCTTGTTCTCAGCTCAGCACTTCATCCCCGAGGCAGCAGTGCAGGGATCGAAGAGCCCGGAAGACCTGTGGACCCATCCTGATCCTAGGATGCACAACAAGAACTTTTAAACCAGCAGCTGTAATATCTCTGCTAGAGCCTGCATCGAGAACTGGGAGATTCGGTGCATGTAACGTACTATCCTTTAACAACCTCACTCTCGTGCTTTTCTTTACTGTAATAATAAACCTTTAGATGTTAGATGCTAAAGGACTGGGTAAGGTCCAAAGGGTAAATTGACCAGGGATCTGTGGCTGGTTTCTTGGAACCGGACAGGACTTGTTCGGGGTAGGTGGGATTGGGTGTTAGGACCCCCCACCTGTGTATGAGGCCCGGGGCCATCTGGGGCACGGATATTGCTGGGGTGTCGGAGGGGTTTTGCTCGGGAGGCTTCAGGCAGGCTGCTGAAGCGCTCTGTGGGACTGGTTTGTGGCCTGTTTGGAGAGGTCATCAGTCTGGGGGCTGTAAGAAGCCCCGGAGTTGAGCAATTCGCCCTGAGCGGACGCCCTCAGCTGTGCCCAGACACGGCCCGGTCCGTCACACCTCCTCCTCTGCAATGTAAGCCCATTGCTTCTTGTCCTGTCCTCAGAAGCCAAGGAGAACAATTTTTCTCCCTCCTCCTTGTGACACCCTTTTAGGTACTTGAAAACTGCTGTTCTGTCCCCACTCAGTCTTCTCTTTTCTAAACTAACCAAGCTCAGTTCGTTCAGTTTTCATGTTCTCTGGACCTTTAATCATTCTTGTTGCTCTTCTCTGGACCTTCTCTGATTTCTCTACATTTTTCTTGAAATGTGGTGCCCAGAACTGAACATAATACAGCCTCTCTCCGAGTTACGGACCGAACACTTGGCCGTAACTCGATCTGTTTGTAACTCGGACCCCATTGAGTTAAACTTGACCGCTCTGTTCGTAAGCGCAGGTCGCGTTCGTAACTCGGGGACCACCTTTACGACCGCTCCATGGGAGCTTTGGTCGTAAGTGCGAACGGTCGTAGCTTGACCGTTCGCAACTCGGGGAGCGGCTGTACTCCAACTGAGGCTAATCAGTGCAGCGTAGACGTTAACTGCAGTTTTCAGTTGCCTCTATCACAATACAGGGGCTCCACAAAGAAAAATTATACAGTCCACATAAGAAACAAATTCAAATTAGGTGCCGAAAAAAATGTGTTTTGGTCAGGGCTGAGTTGGTAGCTTTATGCTCATTTTTGCTTCAGGCCTTTTCCCAGAAAAGTTATGAGAGATCCTAGCAATTCCGTCAGACCCTGTTTCAGAGGTGCTTCCCTATTCGGCAGAATACGTAAGCACGTGCTGAAGGGTGAGCGCTGTCTCACGGGCATCTCTGTGCAGCCCACAGGAACGAGTCTCGCAGTGCGGGCTGGCAGGGAGCACACACCCCAGTGTACGAGGCTGACGATGGCACACTCACGCCTGCTCATCAGAGCATCTTTCGAGCGCTACGTTGGCAGTTGATGCTCCCCTGCCGATTCCGCCAACTCTTCTCGTTTTGGTGGAGTCGATGGGAAAACGCTTGGCAGTCAATTTATTCCATCTGTACTAGACACGTTAAACCTACTGCCTCTGAATAGATCGCTGCCCGCCAGTCAAGAGGGTAGTGAAGACAGGCCCTTGGAGTCAGCCATGTGCTTGTGGGCGGAGCAGGAAAGGCCTGACACACTGACGTGCTTTGCTGAATCAGGACCCTGAGGGTATGTTGCAGGCTGCTCTCAAATCCCCCTCATGCTTCTCTTTTGTCAACCAAATCAGCCCAAATCTCACAGCCTCCCCTCATAGAACATGGAGATGAGTCACAGGGCGCCCTTGTAGCCAAGAGGGTGTCAGGGTGCAGGTCCCCCCCCCGTGCCTCAGTGCCCCCTGACTGTCCTCATCTAGCCCCTCTCAGGGCCAGTTACAGCCTGGACGGGTTGCTCAGCATTGGCATCGGGGTTGTCTCCACTGCCCTGTGTACCTAGGCTGCCTTGTGATCCGCCTCCGAACCCTGGGCCTTGCCTCCGGCCCCTAGTCCAGGGGGAGTCTTGGCTGGCCCTCTCCCAGCCGGCTATCCCCAGCTGGTCTCTCTCCTGGGAGTCCCTGCTTCCTCTGCAGTCAGCCCTTCGCTGCCCCTCTCTAAGGGAACTGTGCTTCTTTATATAGCTGCCAGCTGGGCTCTCACTCGCCCTAACGGCTTCAGCTGGCCTCTGTTTCCAGCCCGGGCTCAGGGCCTGAGTCCTGGTCTTAAAGGGCCAGTGCCGGGCAGGCGCCCTGTCACAGAGGGCTCATGGCATGTCAGGCTGCATTAGGAGCATGGCCAGCACATCCAGAGACGTGACCATTCCCCTTCACTGAGCACTGGGGAGGCCACGTCTGGAGCGCTGTGTCCAGCTCTGGGCCTCCCACTGCAGGAAGGACGTGGACGCGCTGGAGAGGGTCCAGCGGAGGGCAACCAAACTGCTGAGGGGCTGGAGCGCATGTTTCTCTGCCACGGCCAGGGAGTGGCGCACGAGCCAGCCTGCCCCAGCGTCCCAGCCAAGGGCAGAGTGAACCTGCCGGGCCCGAGGGAGCACACGCAGCAGAGCCGCTGACAGGGCCCAAGCCAGTGGCTCAGGAACATTGTTGGACTGGGGGTGCTGCACGGCACCCACCTGCCTCTGCTGCGCCCCCTCTGCCAACTGGAGCCAAGACTGGCAGCTGGGATCCTGTGTGCGGGGCCAGGGTGGGGGTCAGGACCCCGGGCCAGCGGCTGGGCAGCTCTGCTGGCAAGGCCAATGGCCAAGCTCTGGGGTCAGCAGCTGACGGGGACCAGGGGCCAGTGTCAAAGCCCCCAGGCAGCCAGGATCCAGGATGGCAGGGGTGCAGGGACTCGCACACCGAAATCCACTTCCCAGTGCCCTAGCGGGAGAGAGCCCAGCTGCTGTGGGCGATGCCTGTCTCCCCCGCCTGCCCTGAGCCTGCTGGCCTTGTGACTGGGAGCGATAACCCAGCTCCGGAGCCAAGACTTGCCCCACGTCTGCCAGCCAGGGCAGGGCAGAGCGCAGAGTCCTGGGTTCCCGCGGTGCTAAGCCCCACCCACCCGTGTGGCCTGGGGTACCAGAGTGGGAGGTGGAGCCTCCAGTCGCTCAGCTCAGGACTCCAATCCAATTAGGGCTTTTTTACCATCCCTCCCTCTGCCCCATCCCTCCCTCCCCAGGGCCCAGCGCCTCTCGGCCTTCCGCCGGCTTTCAAACCCGGAAACGCGCCTCTCAGAACAGCGCGAAGGAACCTCTATGGCACGTGTGTCCCCGCCAGTCCCCTCCGTACGCCCCCGAACATGGGGAAAACCTGGGAAAGGAACGGCCCTGGGACCGCAGTGCCCACCAAGGGCGAGGCCACCTGGCAGGTGAAACCCATTTGCTTGCACCATCGCTCCGGCAGGTCGCAAACCTTTCACTGCCTGGTGATTTAGCTCCGCTGCTGCTTCGGATCCAGGAATAAAAAGCGAAACGTTCCCTGTAGTGGAAGCCAGCACATCGGCCTCGCACGCTGTTACGCTTTGGAAAGGGGACAATAAATCCACAGAGCTGCAAGGAGTTATCCAACCCCAGAGACTCGTCTTCTCGTTATTCTCTTCCAGGTGATTTTCAGGGCTCACTGCTATTTTAGTTCTTGTTAATTGTGCCCTGTGTCAGGCGACGCGCTGCTCCGTCTGACACGCCCTGCGCCGAGCGACGCGCTGCTCCGTCTCACACGCCCTGCGCCGAGCGACGCGCTGCTCCGTCTCACACGCCCTGCGCCGAGCGACGCGCTGCTCCGTCTCACACGCCCTGCGCCGAGCGACGCGCTGCTCCGTCTCACACGCCCTGCGCCGAGCGACGCGCTGCTCCGTCTCACACGCCCTGCGCCGAGCGACGCGCTGCTCCGTCTCACCCGCCCTGCGCCGAGCGACGCGCTGCTCCGTCTCACACGCCCTGCGCCGAGCGACGCGCTGCTCCGTCTCACACGCCCTGCGCCGAGCGACGCGCTGCTCCGTCTCACCCGCCCTGCGCCGAGCGACGCGCTGCTCCGTCTCACACGCCCTGCGCCGAGCGACACGCTGCTCCGTCTCACACGCCCTGCGCCGAGCGACTCGCTGCTCCGTCTCACACGCCCTGCGCCGAGCGACACGCTGCTCCGTCTCACACGCCCTGCGCCGAGCGACGCGCTGCTCCGTCTGACACGCCCTGCGCCGAGCGACGCGCTGCTCCGTCTCACCCGCCCTGCGCCGAGCGACGCGCTGCTCCGTCTCACACGCCCTGCGCCGAGCGACGCGCTGCTCCGTCTCACCCGCCCTGCGCCGAGCGACGCGCTGCTCCGTCTCACCCGCCCTGCGCCGAGCGACGCGCTGCTCCGTCTGACACGCCCTGCGCCGAGCGACGCGCTGCTCCGTCTCACACGCCCTGCGCCGAGCGACGCGCTGCTCCGTCTCACACGCCCTGCGCCGAGCGACGCGCTGCTCCGTCTCACACGCCCTGCGCCGAGCGACGCGCTGCTCCGTCTCACACGCCCTGCGCCGAGCGACGCGCTGCTCCGTCTCACACGCCCTGCGCCGAGCGACGCGCTGCTCCGTCTCACACGCCCTGCGCCGAGCGACGCGCTGCTCCGTCTGACACGCCCTGCGCCGAGCGACGCGCTGCTCCGTCTGACACGCCCTGCGCCGAGCGACGCGCTGCTCCGTCTGACACGCCCTGCGCCGAGCGACGCGCTGCTCCGTCTCACACGCCCTGCGCCGAGCGACGCGCTGCTCCGTCTCACACGCCCTGCGCCGAGCGACGCGCTGCTCCGTCTCACCCGCCCTGCGCCGAGCGACGCGCTGCTCCGTCTCACACGCCCTGCGCCGAGCGACGCGCTGCTCCGTCTCACACGCCCTGCGCCGAGCGACGCGCTGCTCCGTCTCACCCGCCCTGCGCCGAGCGACGCGCTGCTCCGTCTCACCCGCCCTGCGCCGAGCGACGCGCTGCTCCGTCTCACCCGCCCTGCGCCGAGCGACGCGCTGCTCCGTCTCACACGCCCTGCGCCGAGCGACGCGCTGCTCCGTCTCACACGCCCTGCGCCGAGCGACGCGCTGCTCCGTCTCACACGCCCTGCGCCGAGCGACGCGCTGCTCCGTCTCACACGCCCTGCGCCGAGCGACGCGCTGCTCCGTCTCACACGCCCTGCGCCGAGCGACGCGCTGCTCCGTCTCACACGCCCTGCGCCGAGCGACGCGCTGCTCCGTCTGACACGCCCTGCGCCGAGCGACGCGCTGCTCCGTCTGACACGCCCTGCGCCGAGCGACGCGCTGCTCCGTCTCACCCGCCCTGCGCCGAGCGACGCGCTGCTCCGTCTCACACGCCCTGCGCCGAGCGACGCGCTGCTCCGTCTCACACGCCCTGCGCCGAGCGACGCGCTGCTCCGTCTCACCCGCCCTGCGCCGAGCGACGCACTGCTCCGTCTCACACGCCCTGCGCCGAGCGACGCGCTGCTCCGTCTCACACGCCCTGCGCCGAGCGACGCGCTGCTCCGTCTCACACGCCCTGCGCCGAGCGACGCGCTGCTCCGTCTCACACGCCCTGCGCCGAGCGACGCGTTGCTCCGTCTCCTCTGTGCTGAGCGACGCGCTGCTCCGTCTCCCCTGTGCTGAGTGATGCGTTGCTCCGTCTCCCCTGTGCTGAGCGATGCGTTGCTCCATCTCCCCTGTGCTGAGCGATGCGCTGATCCATCTCACCTGCCCTGCACCGAGCGACGCGTTGCTCCATCTCCCCTGCGCTGAGCGAGGGGGACTAGCGGAGAGCTGGGGAAAGGCATCGGAGGCAGGCACATCAGGGAATGGCTAAGGGATTCTCGGGGGGGGGGCAGAAATCTCTTGTCCCATCTTGTCTCCCTCCCGCATTGCTGGAAGGCCGTAGAGTCGTGGATTTAGAGCCAGCACGAACCGCTGAGAGTGATGCTGAGGTGGAGCCTGGGCTTCCCCAGAGCTCTAGAGAACTGACTGAGGCCGGGCCCTGGGCCCAGCCCTGCAAGCTGCTGAACGCTCCCCCCCGACTTCCGTGGGGTGGGGCCAACCCTGCGCCTTGCGGGGTGTAACCTCCGGGGCCGGTCTCAGCTGCGCACTCGCTGGCGGGGGCAGGGAACCCAGAACCGTGGGGAGTTAGGAGCAGCCCTGCTGCGTGGGCTCCTGCAGCCTGAGGGGGCGGCTTGCACCATGACCTTTGCTTCCTGACGTGAGCCCCCCAGCAGAGCCTCAAGGCCCAGGCCCAGGCCGGAGGCGCAGTGACGAGCCTTGCTGGTGCTGCTGCGGGCTCTGAAGGCTCTGTCCCAGGCAGCAGCAGCTACCGGCGCCCCAGGGGCACACGGGCACTCGGGGAAGCGAGGGAATCACTCTAAGGAATTGCCCCTTGCAGTCAATGGGGGCGTCTCCAAACCACAGCCAGCCCGCTGCCTGGTTCTCTTTGGGCTGGGGCAGGAGCCGGGGCTGCAGGGGGGAGGATCCCGGAGGCTTGGCTCCAGCCTGAGCCCCAGGATGTGTCCACTGCAGGGAAACAGCCCTGAGCCGGAGCCAGGGGTGAGGGTCGACCTGCAGCGGAGTCACACCCGGGGTTGCTATCTCCTTCGCAGGCTGCTGCCCTTGCTGGGCCAGGGAGCCACCGGAGCGACGTTCCAGGGGCCATTACGAGGCCTCGCACCCCAGGAGCCAGCTGGAGGGGCCCAGCATTGGCTGCTGGGAGAAGGATGGAGACTGAAAAGCAGCTGAGCCGGGAGGGGCGCAGGGACCATGACAGGGCCAGTAAGAACCCGGGGAAGTGCCTCAGGTGGGGGCTGCAAATCGGGACTGGCCGGGCGGCCGCATCTCTGGGGCAAGTCTGAATGGTTCGGGATCGGGGGGGACGCCGGGTTTCCCTCTAACGCCATCCTGTTGGGAGGGGCGAGCCTGGGCGACTAACGGAAACGCTGCTCGTCAGCCCCCCCCGAACGAAACCAGCAGGCTGGAATTCAGGGCAGGCCCGTGCCCAGGGCTGCTCTTAGGAAGGGCTCAGAGCACAGCTCCAAAGGGGGCTCCCTGGCCGGCGGGGAGCAGGAGAGGCTCTTGGGGTTATAGCGGCTCACAGAGGGCATCTGATCCATAGGGGGGAAGCAGTTGCAAAGAAACACCGTGTCACCGCCGCAGCGCCTCCTGCTGGACACTCGCGGAATCAGCTCTTCAGCCAAGGAGCCCCCCCCTTCCAGCTGGCGTCTCACCTGTTATTCCCCACCACCACCAGCGTCCCCCTCCCCACTGGGTACCGCCCCGCCACAGGGCCCCACACTCTGGGGCCCTCCGCCTCAGGGAAACCAAATCCCTACACCCACCTTGCCTCAGTGACCCTCTGCCAGTCCTCATCTAGCCCCTCCCCAGGGCAAGGGCACCAGTTATGGGAGGCTGGGGGCAGTACCCCCTCCCGAGGCTGGAACCAGTGTTCCATCTAACTGGTGCGGTAGCACAGCTCCAGCTTCACGCGTGATGAATCTGTCCTGCCCAGTCTGTCAGCTGCCTGCAAGGAGCCCTGAGCTGCTGGCTGGGCGGGGCTGATTAACCAGCTGTGAAGCTGTGCTGCTGCCAGATTAGAGGGAACACTGGCTTGGACCCCCGGATTTCATGTTTGAGGCCTGCACAAAGCTGCGGCCCTGGCTCCAGGGGCAGGTCTTAAATGCAACAGAGTTTGAGCTGCTTGCAGCTTTGCCTTTGGGGCAGGGAGCTGGTTATAAACAGAGGGAGGCGGGTGATTAAGAATAGCAAAAGGCCGGGCATTCCAGTCATTGAAGGATCATTAGATCATCAGGAAAACATTGCTCGGTGCTCCACTTAAAAGCTGGGCGGGAGAGTAGGAATGAGTGTTGTGCTGCTGGAATTTGCATTTGGCTCACTCTGTTAAACTCATGAGTGTTCTTGAAAAGGAGTGAACAGGGACTAATCCAAAGCTGACTGCAAAGAGCTACAAAGAGATTTTACAAAACTGGGTGACTGGGCAACACAGAGGCAGATGGAATTCAGTTCTGATAAGTGCAAAGTAATGCACATGGGAAAATATAATCCCGGCTACACATTCAAAACTAGCAGTTACCACTCAAGGAAGATCTTGGAATCCTTGTGGATAGTTCCCTGAAAACATCTGCTCAATGTGCAGTGGCCATCAGAAAACTAAAAAGCCGACAGACCATTGGGAATGCTTAGGAAAGGACAAGCTAATAAGACAAAACGCCATATTGCCTCTACACAGAGCCACTGCACGCTCTCATCTTGAATACTGTGTGCAGGTCTGGTCACCCCATCTAAAAAAAAGATCTATCGGATTTGGAAAAGGTACAGACAGGGCAACAGAAATGATGAGGGGTGAGGAACATAAGAAATAACATAAGAACATGAGAACGGCCAGACTGGTCCATCCAAAGGTCCATCCAGCCCAGTGTCCTGTCTACAGGCAGTGGGCAACGCCAGGTGCCCCAGAGAGAGTGAATCAAACAGGTAATGATCAAGCGATTTGTCTCCTGCCATCCATCTCCACCCTCTGACAAACAGAGGCTGGGGACACCATTCCTCACCCAGACTGACTAATAGACATTAATGGACTTAACCTCCATGAATTTATCTAGTTCTCGTTTAAACCCTGTTATAGTCCTAGCCTTCACAACCTCCTCAGGTAAGGAGTTCCACAGATTGACTATGTGCTGCGTGAAGAACTTTCATAGATTCATAGATTCATAGACTCATATATTCATTCATAGACTTTAAGGTCAGAAGGGACCATTATGATCATCTAGTCTGACCCCCTGCACAGTGCAGGCCACAGAATCTCACCCACCCGTCCTAAAATAATCCTCTCACCTATATCAAAGATATTGAAGCATTCAAATACTTTGAAGGACCCAACATGCAGAGAGTCCTTCAGCTGTGATCTGTGCCCAATGCTACAGAGGAAGGCGAAAAACCTCCAGGGCCTCTGCCAATCTACCCTGGAGGAAAATTCCTTCCCGACCCCAAATATGGCGATCAGCTAAACCCTGAGCATGTGGGCAAGACTCACCAGCCAGACACCCAGAAAGTTCCCTATAGCAACTCCTATCATCCCTCCATTGACCTATTTCCAACTGATAATGAATGGTCAATTAGTTACCAAGATCCTGTTATTTCATCCAACCATCCCCTTATCATAGAATCATAGAACTGGAAGAGACCTCAGAAGGTCGTCAAGTCCAGCCCCCCGCTCTAGGCAGGACCAATCCCATCTAAATCAACCCGGCCAGGGCTTTGTCAAGCCGAGACTTAAACACCTCTAGGGATGGAAACTCCACTACTTCCCTAGGTAACCCATTCCAGTGCTTCACCACCCTCCTAGTAAAATAGTTTTTCCTAATATCCAACCTGGACCTCTCCCACCACAACTTGAGACCATTGCTCCTTGTTCTGCCATCTGTCACCACTGAGAACAGCCTCTCTCCATCCTCTGGAACCTCTCTTCAGGAAGTTGAAGGCTGCTATCAAATCCCCCCTCACTCCTATCTTCTGCAGAATAAACTGACCCAACTCCCTCAGCCTCTCCTCGTAGGTCATATGCTCCAGCCCCCTAATCATTTTGGTTGCCCTCCGCTGGACCCTCTCCAATGCGTCCGCATCCTTTTTGTAGTGGGGGGACCAGAACTGGACACAATACTCCAGATGTGGCCTCACCAAAGCTGAATAAAGGGGAATAATGACATCTCTGGATCTGCTGGCAATGCTCCTCTTAATGCATCCTAATATGCCATTAGCCTTCTTGGCTACAAGCGCACACTGTTGACTCATATCCAGCTTCTCATCCACTGTAACCCCCAGGTCCTTTTCTGCAGAACTATTACTTAACTGGTTGGTCCCCAGCCTGTAACTATGCTTGGGATTCTTCCGTCCCAAGTGCAGGACTCTACACTTGTCTTTGTTGAATCTCATAAGATTTCTAGTGGCCCAATCCTCCAATTTGTCTAAGTCACTCTGGATCCTATCTCTGCCCTTAAGCGTATCTACCTCCCCCCCCAACTTAGTGTCATCTGCGAACTTGCTGAGGGTGCAATCCATCCCCTCATCCAGGTCATTAATAAAGATATTGAACAAAACCGGTCCTAGAACCGAACCTTGGGGCACTCCACTAGAAACCGACCGCCATCCTGACATCGAGCCATTGATCACTACCCGCTGGGCCCGGCCTTCTAGCCAGCTTTCTATCCATCTTACCGTCCATTTATCCAATCCGCATTCCCTTAACTTGCTGGCAAGAATATTGTGGGAGACCGTATCAAAAGCCTTGCTAAAGTCAAGGTATATCACATCCACTGAGCCAGTTACCTCATCATAGAAGTTAATCAGATTGGTCAGGCACGACTTGCCCTTTGTGAATCCATGCTGACTATTCCTGATCATTTTCCTCTCATCCAAGTGCCTCAAAATGGATTCCTTTAGGATCCCTTCCATGATTTTTCCAGGAACTGAGGTAAGACTGACCAGCCTATAGTTCCCTGGATCGTCCTTCTTCCCTTTTTTGAAGATGGGCACTACATTTGCCTTTTTCCAATCATCCGGGATTTCTCCCGATCTCCACGACTTTTCAAAGATAATGGCCAAAGGCTCCTCAATGACATTTGCCAACTCCCTCAGTACCCTTGGGTGCATTAAGTCTGGACCCATGGATTTGTGTACGTTTAGTTTTTCTAAATAGTTCCTAACCTGTTCTTTACCCACCAAGGGCTGTCCATCTTCTTCTCGTCTTGCGTCACTTAGCACAGAAGTCCAGGAGCCGACCTTGTCCGTGAATACAGAGGCAAAGAAAGCATTGAGTACTTCAGCTTTCCCCACATCCTCTGTCACTAGGTTACCTCCTTCATCCAGTAGGGACTGCACACCCTCTCTGATCACCTTCTTCTTGTTGACATGCCTGTAGAAACCTTTCTTGTTATCCTTCACATCCTTAGCCAGTCGCAACTCCATTTGCGCTTTCGCCTTCCTGATAACCCCCCGACATTCTCGAACTATACATTTAAACTCCTCCCTGGTCATTTGTCCAAGTTTCCACTTTCTGTAAGCTTCCTTTTTGTGCTTAAGTTCACCAAGGATTTCCCCTGTAAGCCAATCCGGTCTCCTACCAGGTTTGCCTCTCTTGCTACGCATCGGGATGGTTTCTTTCTGTGCCTTCAATAAGGCTTCTTTAAAATACTGCCGGCTGTCCTGGACTCCTTTCCCCTTCATGTTAGCATCCCAGGGGATTCTGCCCATCAGATCTCTGAGGGAGTCAAAATCTGCTTTTTTGAAGTCCAAGGTATGTATTTTACTAATCTCTTTCCTTCCTTTGGTCAGGATCCTGAAATCTACCATCTCATGATCACTGCTTCCCAGGTTGTCACCCACCTCTACGTCCCCTATTAGTTCCTCCCTGTTTGTGAGGAGAAGGTCAAGCTGTGCACGGCCCCTGGTCGGATCCTTCAGCACTTGTACCAAGAAGTTATCCCCAACATTCTCCAAAAACTTCCTGGATTGCCTGTGTACTGCCGTATTGGTTTCCCAACAGATGTCAGGGTGATTAAAGTCCCCCATGAGAACCAGGGCCTGTGATCTGGAAGCTTCGCTCAGTTGTCCGAAGAAAGCCTCATCTACCTCATCCACCTGGTTCGGTGGCCTGTAGCAGATACCAACCACAACATCACTGCTGTTTGCTCCTTTAAACCTGACCCATAGACTTTCAACAAGTTTTTCTCCCTCTTTAGACTGGAGTTCAGAGCAATCGTAGTGCTCTCTTACATATAGTGCAACTCCTCCTCCTTTTCTCCCTGCCTGTTCTTCCTGAACAGTCTATACCCTTCCATGACAGCGCTCCAGTCATGCGAGTCATCCCACCAAGTCTCTGTTATCCCAATTAAATCATATTTCTTGGTCTGGGCCAGGGCCTCCAGTTCTTCCTGCTTGTTGCCCAGGCTTCTCGCATTAGTGTACAAACACGTCAGGTAACCAGTTGATTGCACTATCTTCTCCATTCGAAACTGGGGTCCTCCTTTCTCGCTCCTTGCTCTATGCATTTCTTCCCGGTATCTGACTTTCCCACTCCCCTCAGGGTTTTGGTCACCGTCCCCCGACGAACCTAGTTTAAAGCCCTCCTCACTAGGTTTGCAAGCCTGCCCGCGAAGATGCTCCTTCCTCTCTTCGTTAGGTGGATCCCATCTCTTCCTAACAATCCTTGTGCCTGGAACAGAGTCCCATGGTCGAAGAAACCAAAGCCCTCTCTGCGACACCACCTGCGCAACCACGCATTGACGCCCTCAATTCGACGATCCCTGCCCAGTCCTTTCCCTTCAACAGGGAGGATGGACGAGAACCCCACTTGCGCGCCGAATTCTTGGATCCTTCTTCCCAGCGCTACATAATCCGCAGTAACACGCTCAAGATCATTCTTGGCCGTATCATTCGTTCCTACATGGAGAAGCAGGAAGGGGTAGCGATCAGAAGGTTTGATCAGCTTGCTAAGCCTCTCAGTGGCATCCCGAATGCGAGCTCCCGGTAAGCAGCACACTTCCTTTTATTTGTCTTAAACCTGAGGCCCATTGGTTTCATTTGGTGACCCCTTGTTCTTATATTATGGGAACAAGTAAATAACTTTTCCTTATTCACTTTCTCCACACCACTCATGATTTTATAGACCTCTATCATATCCCCCCTTAGTCTCCTCTTTTCCAAACTGAAAAGTCCCAATCTCTTTAATCTCCCCTCATATGGGACCCGTTCCAAAGCCCTCAGCATTTCAGTTGCCCTTCTCTGAACCTTTTCTAATGCCAGTATATCTTTTTTGAGATGAGACGACCACATCTGTACGCAGTATTCCAGATGTGGGCGTACCATGGATTTATATAAAGGCAATAAGATATTCTCTGGCTTATTTTCTATCCCTTTTTTAATTATTCCATAGGAGGAGAAATTTACAAGACTGGGACTTTTCCTCTTGGAAACAAAATGACTACAGGATGGGGGATACTAGAGATCTAGAAAATCAGGAATGGTGTGGGGAAATAGAATAAGGCAATGTTGTTTATTCCTTCACTAACAAAATGCAAGAAGCTGACCCAATGAAATTTATAGGCAGCAGATTTAAAACAAACAGAATACAGTATTCCTTCACAATCAGCCTGTGGGACTCTGCCAGGAGATGGTGGAAAGGCCCAAACTAGAACAGGGTTCCAGTAAGTGCAAGATAAGTCCAGGGAGCACAGGTCCAGCAATGGCTACTAGCCAGAGTGGGCAGGGAGGGTGTTTGCCGGAAGCTGGGAATGGGCGACGGGCTGGATCGTGATGATGCCTCTTCTGTTTATTCCTCCTGACACACCCGGCATTGGCCCGTCGGCGGAGAGGACGCTGGGCTAGGACCGTGGGGCTGACCCAGTCTGGCCGTTCTGCTGCTCTTGTGTAGAGCTGAAATGATCTGTCCCCTGCTGTAACGACTAGACCCCCCCCCCCCCCCAGAGCTGAGCGCGCCCAGGAGCGGTGTCGGGGTCCGTCTCCCTCCCCAGACGTTAACAGCCAGTGTCCCCGCAGCGACTGGCCCTGATACGGGAGCGTCACGGCACAGTGGGTCCGACAGCCAATTCGCTTTTCGATAGGAGTCAGATCCAGGGCTCCTGCCACTCGCCGCTCAGTTGTCTGCCAAAAAAGCAGAGCTTTGCCGGGCCTTGGTAGCCTGGATGGGGATGATGGGGGGGGCTCGTTCCCCCTGCCTCATTTGGTGCTTGGCTTGTACTGGGCATGCTCAGTAACACTGCTGAAGGCTCTGTCCTCAGTCCACCCCCAGTGCTCCTGCTCCCCTCCCGCAGCGTGCACAGGCCCCCCCAACCAAAACGTGCAATGGTGCCCTGCCCCGGGCACACTGCAGTCTGGTGTGGCCAAGGGGGCGGACCTGCTGCCTCCCTGCAGCCTCGTACCTCAGGCCCTGAGAGCCAGGCCTCAGCCTGGGAGCTTGCCTGGCCGGAGCTCCCCCCACCCAGCCCTGCTCTCAGCCAGGAGCCCTCCCGCGTCCCCGGCAGCCGGGCCCCTCCTGCCACAGCGGGAGCAAGAGTGAGTCTGAGTCGCCCTGCAGGAGCCTCTGTTCAAACTGCCCCAGCTGGGCCCTGCCTGGCTAATTCCTGCCACAGCGGCTGGCTGCTCCAGTCCTCCCCGGGGCTGGGGCTGAACCCTGCAAGGGCCAGTGCGGGCAGACACCCTCACGCGGGGTGAAGAGGGAGACAGGGAGCTGGGGGCGTCTGGCAGGAGGAGCGGAGAGAAGAGCCCGAAGGGTACGGGGAGGAGGCAGGAGCCATGGGAAGCTGTTTTAAAACCAGTGGAGCTAACGAAACGCGGCAGCGTGTATGCCCCTGGGACAGGGCCGCTGCTCTCTGGCTGGGCCCCACCCTGGCTGGGTGCTGCAAGAGAGCCGCAGCTGCCCCTTGGGGCTGGGAATTTCAAAGCCACGTGAGAATGGGGTGTCCGGAGCCGAGGGCTGGCTGCAGATGCTGGCTGTGCTGTCGTGTGCCAGCTCCAAGTCACCCCCATTTGGGTGCCAGATGGTTTCAACAAAACTACTGGACACAAGTATGTGGTGGCACGTTGGGAACCCCCCGCGATCCTGCACCCCGTCTGCAGCAAGATGAGACTCCGCCAGCCAGTAGAACGGGGGGGTTATTGCTCCTCCGGGATACAGCACGGCACAGACGTGAGGTGGTTACAGGAGTGAGGGCCAGGATGCCTCAGTCCCCTGGACTTAGGAGGTCCATTGCCATCACTAGACCCTCAGCCCTCAGCTAAGGCTGCCTCCATCAAGTTTCCCAGCCAGCAACTGCCCCTTCCCCCGAAACCGCCTTTCCTTTGTTCCCTGCCTGCCCTCAACCGGTCCGACAGGTTGGGTCTTTGCCTGCGAGACTTAAGGCAGCCGTCCTGCTGGGTAGTGCGGCCAGTAGGGGTCACCCCAGCCCACACAGCCACCAGTGGATGCCCAGAGGGTATGGCCTGCCCACTACAGCACATCTCTCCCCCTTCCGAGAGCGACCGAGCGGGGTCACTGTGCTTGTGGCCTGGGGAGGTTCCGGCCCCGCTACAGGACAGTGCGGCGGCGATGACGTTGGCCTCCCCTTGACGTGGGTCACTTCCATGTCGCAGTCCTGCAGGAGCAGGCTCCACCGCAGCAGCTTGGCCTTGGCCCCTTCATCTGGAGCAGCCAGGTCGGGGGCAGTGGTCGGTGTCACCGTGAAACGCCGGCCAGACAGGTACGGCTGCAGCTGTTGAAGGGCCCACCCCATCGCCAAGCGTCCTTCTCTGCGGCCACATAGCTGCTCCTGGGGCAGCAGCTTCCTGCTCAGGTACATGGTGGGGTGTCGCTCCCCCTTCTCATCCACCTGCATCAGCACCGCCCCCAGCCCGGTGTCCGAGGCGTCAGTAAACACCATAAAGGGCTTGTCGAAGTCTGGATTCACTGGCACTGGGGCCTTGGCCAGGGCCTCCTTCAGTGCACAGAGAGCCCTCTGGCACTGCTCCGTCCAGACCACCCTGTCTGGCCTCCCCTTCCTGCACAGCTCCGTGATCGGGGCAGCGATGGAGCTGAAGTTGGGCACAAACCTCCGGTAGTGCCCCGCCATCCCAATGAAAGCCTGGACCTGCTTCTTGGGCTGGGGCACAGGCCAGTCCCGGATGGCCTCCACTTTGGCCGGCTCTGGCTTCAAGCAGCCACTCCCCACCTTATGGCCCAGGTAGGACACTTCGGCCAGCCCCACCTTGCACTTCCCAGCCTTTACGGTCAGCCCGGCCTCCCTCAGCCGATCCAGTACCTGGCTGACCTGGGCCACGTGGTCCTCCCAGGACTGGCTGAAGATGCAGATGTCATCTATGTACGCTAGGGCGCAGTTCTCCATTCCCCGCAGCAGCTGGTCCCCAGGCGCTGGAAGGTGGCTGGTGCCACCTTGAGGCTGAAGGGCAGGACCAGGAACTCATAGAGCCCCCTGGGGTGATGACAGCAGATTTCAGCCTGGCCTCAGGGTCTAGCGGCACCTGCCAGTAGCCCTTGGTGAGGTCCAGGGTGGTGAGGAAGCGAGCTCCCCCCAGCTTGTCCAGGAGCTCATTGGGCCTAGGCATGGGGTAGGCGTCGGGCACCGTGATGGCGTTGAGCTTCCAGTAATCCATACAGAACCGGATTGACCCGTCCTTCTTGGGATCAGAGCTACCGGAGAGGCCCAGGGGCTGGAGGACGGTTGGATCACCCCTAACGCCAGCATGTCCCGGACCTCACAGTCCTGGGCCGTCTTTCCCGTGACTGAATGGGGAGCAGCGCACAGGAGGGCGGGTGCCCGTTGCTACCCGGTGGACGGCCAGGTTAGTGAGACCAGGATTGTCGGAGAACAGCTGCTGGCGGGAGCACAGCACCTCTCGGATCTCGGCCTGCTGGGTGGGGTGAGCTGGTCTGGGTGGGAAATTGACTCCAGCGAAGAGTCTGCTCCTATCGCAGGGAACAGCCCCACCAGGGGATCCTCCCCCTGCTCTTCCCAGGGCCTGCACACGGCCAGCACCAAGTTCTCTTTGCCCCAGTACGGCTTCATCATGTTCACGTGATACACCCGCTGGCCGCGCGTCCGGCCCGTCAGCTCCACCACGTAGTCACCTTGTTCAGCTGCTTAACCACCTTGAAGGGGCCGTCCCAGGCTGCTTGCAGCTTGTTCTTCCGCACGGGGATTAGGACCGTGACCTGGTCCCTGGGGGTATGTCTACACTAGCCCCCTAGTTCGAACGAGGGAGGCTAATGGAGGCATTCGAAGTTGCAAATGAAGCCCGGGATTTAAATATCCTGCGCTTGATTTGCATCTTCCTGGCTGGTCGCCATTTTTGAAATGTACAAGTCCGGACTAACTACCCGCGTCTACATGCGGCAGGGACCCGGTAGTTGGAATTAAAGCCCTAGTTTGAACTGCCTGTTATTCGTCCTCCCAGGGCACGGGAATCACATGGATGCAGCTGGCCCATGATGGCTCAGGGTACGTCTACACTACAGCGCTAGTTCGAACTAACTTAGTTAACTAAGTTAACTAAGCTAATTCGAACTAACGCGTCTAGAACTAAAAACTAGTTTGAATTAGCGTTTTGCTAATTCGAACTAGCAAGTCCACATTGAGTGGACTCTGAACAGGGCTTAAGGATGGCTGGAAGCAGTGCCGGCAGGGCATAAAAGGAGGACTTAGAGCATGGAGATGCTGTCTCAGGCTAGCCGAGGGCTGCGCTTAAAGGGTCCTGACCCCGACCCCGGACACACAGTTCTAAGGGGTGCCCCGCTTGCAAAGAAGTTCTGGCTTGGAGTGCCCGGAGTACCCACACTGGGCACATCACACCACTCATCCATCAGCCCGGCTGCACTTGCCGCAGGCTGCCATCTGGGGAGAGGGGATAATTGGGGGGCTGCAGGAGAGCTTCCACCCCCAGAAGCCCGCAGAGCCAGCCCAGTCGTCCCCATCGGGGGCTCGTACCCCATTCCTCCCTCACCTCCTTCCACTTACCCTTCCCTAGCCCCCCTTCTTATTGATGTACAAAATAAAGATAACGTTTCTTCCAACATTGACTCTGTCTTTATTGAAAAAAAACTGGGGGAGACTGGGAAAAGGAGGTGGGAGAGGGGAAGAGAAAGGCTGGGAGAAGGGAGGGCAACTAACATGATCAGGGGTTGGGAACAGGTCCCAGATGAAGAGAGGCTACAGAGACTGGGACTGTTCAGCTTAGAAAAGAGGAGACGGAGGGGGGACAGGATAGAGGTCTCTAAAAGCAGGGGTTGGGTGGAGAGGGTGCATTCAGAAAAGTTCTTCCTGAGTTCCCATAAAGAAGGACTAGAGGACACCAAAGGAAAGGAATGGGTAGCAGGCTTGAAACTAGTAAGAGAAAGTTGTTGTTGTTGACAAAGCAAATAGTTAACCTGCGGAACTCCTTGCTGCAGGAGGCTGTGAAGGCTACAACTAGAACAGAGTTGAAAGGGAAGTGAGATCAAGTCATGGAGGTTGGGTCCATGGAGTGGTCTTAGCCAGGGGGTAGGAGTGGTGTCCCTGCCCAAAGTTTGTGGAAGGCTGGAGAGGGATGGCACGAGACAAATGGCTTGGTCACTGTCTTCGGTCCATCCCCTCCAGGGTCCCTAGGGTTGGCCGCTGTCGGCAGACAGGCTACTGGGCTAGATGGACCTTTGGTCTGACCCAGGACGGCCATTGTAAGCTCAGGGCTCAGGGTCGGGGGTCTCAGTGGACCCCCTTGATTTTCATGCACACCTTCTCCTGGGTGGCCAGGCTGGCAGCTCTCCTGCCCTAGACGGCCACTTTCCTGTGCCTAGTGCGGAGATTGTGGACGAGGTCCACGATGTCCGCACTAGCCCAGGAAGGTGCCCACCTCTTGTGGTCCAGGGCAAGCTCCCGGGAGCCGCCAGCCTGGTCCCGGCAAGAGGGGGTGGGCTGGGGGGCATCGGGTGGGTGGCTCTGTGCCGTGCCAGGTGCAGGGTCTGCTAGCTGGGTGCTGGCAGGCTTGCACCTGGCACGGGCACCGTAGCCAGCCCGTGCCCCTTTAAGGGGTCCGGGGCCGGGAGGGGGGCAATAGAGTTTCCCTGGTGTTGGCCAGAGTGGCCACCAGGGAAACCTGGGGAGGGCTAGCCTCCCACTAGTTCGAACTAAAGGGCTACACAGCCCTTAATTCGAACTAGCTAGTTTGAACTAGGCGTTAGTCCTCGTAAAATGAGGTTTACCTAGTTTGAACTAAGCGCTCCATTAGTTCGAATTAAGTTCGAACTAACGGAGCGCTAGTGTAGCGCCTAGGAAAGTTAGTTCGAACTAACTTTGTAGTGTAGACATACCCTCAGGATGTCTGGTACTTGGGGCAGCCCCACCCAGACGGGAGGCGCCGGCGAGCCCAGTGTCTGCCTGGGCACCAGGGGCTGCGGGCAGCGGCGGGGAGCTCGGTGCCCTGGGTGCACCAGGGCGAGTGCGGGGCGGCGTTAGCCAGTGTCCTGCGGCAAGACAGGTGGATCCCAGCCTGAGTGCGAGCAGCTCCTGGAGTTAGCCTGTGACCCAGGCCAGGCCAGCTGGTCTGAGCGTAGAGTTTGGCAGGGGGTGGATGGGACCGGCCTCAGCCGCTGGTCGGCCAATCTGCACACCCTGCGCCATTTCTTCCAACCTCGCCCGCGATCCTACAGCGCACCCAGCACTGTGGGGCAGCCAGACCCTGAGAAGCAGCAGGCAGGCCTAGTGGTTGGAGCAGCAGCAGGCAGGCCTAGTGGTCAGAGCAGGACTCAGGAATGGAGAGCACGCCCCCAGAAGCACCATGTCACATGGCCTGCTTTCAGGAGGGAGCCTTTCTCCCTAGTGTTAGGGGTCCCCTGGTTACACCTTCACCTGCGCCTTGGCTGAGCCTGCCTCGGTCACCCTGGAGCCCTGAGGTCCTGCGGCTCAGCCCGGCTCCGAGATGCCCTGACGTGGAATCGCTCGCCTGGCGTTCATTCCTCATTCCCAGCCGGTTCTGGGAGCTGGAGACGAAGCCAAGAAGCTGCCGCTTTCTGCAACCCTTGGGCCTGACTCCACGTCGCAGAGCCGCTGCCCCGTGACCCCCCCTTCCTGCCCCAGCCAGCGCTGGCTTCGGGGGGCTCTCTGCGGAGACCCGAGGCAGCAGCTGTGCTGGGGCTGGCCATGCAGCCAGCAGCCACCATCTCCAAGGGGCTTTTCCAAGGCTCCTGGCACAGCAGAGCAGGAAGCCGCATCTGCCCCTTTGCACGCCAGCCTGCCAGCTGCCAGGACGTGGGGGGGTGAGACATCTGCTGGCGAAGTCACTGGCGGGGGCTGAGCCAGGCTCCGAGGCCTCCCTGGCCTGCGGGTGCCAAACCACAGTGTGTCACATGCAGCCCCACAGACTTCCACTGGCTGAGATCTCTGCACGTCACAGCCTGCTTCCGCCAGGGCGGGCGGCCGCTTTCAGCCTCTGCCTCTTACCGGCGCTGCACTGAAGCAGCATGTTCGCCGGGCTGGCTCGTCTCCCCCCGGAACGCCGGCTCGGTGGGAACCGCGCTGGGCGCTGGCCCGCACTGGGGGTTCTCCCCTTGCACTTCGGCCACTTGCACAAAAGTTGCTGCTCAGCACCGTTATGTACCAGGGAGCACCCGAAGGGCCCCAGAAATCAGACCCCCAGGCTGGGCTCTGCACAGACACGTCGGGAGAGAAGCCCCCACCTCACGGGCCTTACACACCCAGCGATGGTTCCAGCCCCCTTGTAGAGGGGGTCCCTCAGGCGCGACGGGAGCCCGTGACTGCCCGGAGCTCACAGACTGAGGACGCGAACTGACGCTTCTGGAGGCCCAGGCTTGCGCCTTAGCAAGGCGCCCAGATGCCGGGCCGGCGGCGTGGGCAAGGTTCAAAAGCTCAGCACGTCCGGCTGCTCAGAGCCCACTTGGGTCGGCACCCTCAGCGTCGCCAGCCCCGTGTTCCAGCGCCCGCAGCGGGGAGTTCCTGGGGTCCACGTGCAGAGTGAGCAGCAGCACAAGTCAAAGGACCCTTCAGAGCTGAGACCCTCCCGTCCTGGGCGAGGGAGAGCAATGCAGCATGTGCTGTGCAGGAGCAGAAAGGATTCCCAGGTAGCTGCATTCCCAGGTCCTCTGCATGTCCCTGGGGACTCTGGACAGTCTGGTGGAACCCGCTCCCCCCGACGCAGCACAGACACCCGCTGAAATTACCCCCAGAACAGTATAAGAACATCACAACAGCCACCCGGGGTCGGAGCAAAGGCCCATCCAGCCCAGGATGCCTGCCCACAGCGGCTGATGCCAGGTGCCCAGAAGGAGGGAACGGAGCAGGGAATCAGCTGTGATCCCTCCCTGGGGGCCCATTCCCAGCCCCTGGCAAACAGAGGCTGGGGACACCGCCCTGCCCCGCCTGGCTCGTAGCCATTGCTGGACCTGGCCTCCGTGGATCTAGCTAGCTCTTTTTGAGCCGTTTTCCACGTGGCCTCCACAACGTGAAACAGGGTTGGACAAGAAGCAATGGGCTTAAACTGCAGCCCGGGAGGTTTAGGTTGGACATTACTGGGGATTGCCGTGGATGAGACGCTGGATACGAGTCACCAGTGCGCCCCTGGAGCCAACAGGGCTAATGGCATATTAGGGTGCATTAGGAGGAGCATTGCCAGCAGATCCAGAGAAGTGATTATTCCCCTTTATTCGGCTTTGGTGAGGCCACATCTGGGCTGTGTCTACGTTGGCGCAAATCGGCCACTTTTGCACAAAAACTGGCTGCCTGTCCACACTGGCCGCGAGTTCTTGTGCGAGAACCCTGACGTTCTAATGTAAGAAATCAGGGCTTCTTGTGCAAGAACTATGACGCTCCCCCTCAGGAATAAGCCCTTTTGTGCAACTGTTCTTGTGCAAGAGGCCAGTGTAGACAGGCAACATAAATTTCTTGCGCAAGAAAGCCCAATGGTTAAAATGGCCATCACAGCTTTCTTGCACAAGAGAGCATCTACACTGGCACGGATGCTCTTGCGCAAAGGCACATGCCAGTGTAGACGCTCTCTTGTGCAAATACTTTAACACAAGAACTCTTGCGTTAAAGAGTATTTGCGCAAGATCATGCTGTAACGTAGTGTTGGTACCTTGCTGGTTGCTATGCTGGGCAGTGGGCTGTGGGTGACCTCCACTGGCTGCTGTCTGTAGCACGGCCCAGCAGGACAGGGGATGAGTCATTATGCAAGGGAGCTAAGAACCTGTCTGACCAGTGATCTCCCAGGGAGCGGAACAATGGGAAGAAGGGGAGTGGAGCCCTGGCTGGGGGCAGGGCTGGAAGTGAGGGAGTTAGTTTCTGTCTGGGAGCATGGAGGAGACAGCCTAGGGAAAGGGGCTGAATTTAGGGGCTCAGGCTCCCCCATCTCAAGGGGGGCTGAGGCATCCTATGCCTGCCCTGTAACCAGATTACATCTGTGCTGTATCCTGGAGAAGCAATAAACTCCCTCTGTTCTACTGGCTGGGGGAGTCTGTTCGTGCCATTACGGGAGTGCAGAAGGTGGGGGAACCCCAACGCGCCATCACAGATGCCAATGTAGACATAGCCCTGGAGTACTGTGTCCAGTTCTCAGCCCCCCACTGCAGAAAGGATGTGGACGCATTGGAGAGGGTCCAGCGGAGGGCAAGGAAAATGATGAGAGGCTGAGGGATCTGGGCTTGGTTATTCTGCAGAAGAGAAGAGTGAGGGGGGATTTGAGAGCAGCCTTCAACTCCCTGAAGGGAGGTTCCAAAGAGGCTGGAGAGAGGCTGTTCTCAGTGGCGGCAGATGGCGAAGGAGGAGCAACGGGCTCAAGTTGCAGCGGGGGAGGTCTAGGTTGGTGTGACAGGGCGTCTGCCCGCACTGGCCCTTGCAGGGTTCAGCCCCAGCCCCGGGGAGGACTGGAGCAGCCAGCCGCTGTGGCAGGAATTAGCCAGGCAGGGCCCAGCTGGGGCAGTTTGAACAGAGGCTCCTGCAGGGCGACTCAGACTCACTCTTGCTCCCGCTGTGGCAGGAGGGGCCCGGCTGCCGGGGACGTGGGAGGGCTCCTGGCTCAGAGCAGGGCTGGGGAGCTCCCAGGCTGCAGGGCCTGAGACGAAGCCTGAGGCTGCTAGGGCTGGGGGGAGGCAGCAGGGCAGGCCGAGGCAGCAGGTCCACACCCCTGCAGTGCCGAGTGGCCGTGCCAGGCTTCACTGTGCCCTGGGGGGGGCTAGATGACGACTGTCAGGGGGTCACTGGGGCAAGGTGGGTGTAGGGCTTGGGGGTTCCCAGAGGGGAGGACCCCTGAGTGTGGGGCCCTGCGGCAGGGCGGTACCCAGTGGGGAGGGTGCTGTGGTCTGGGAGGGACGTGGGTCCTAACACAGAGGTGGGGGGAACAGGTAACAGTGGGCGAGACGCCAGCCGAAAGGGGGCGCTGCAGGGCTGAAAAGCTCGTTCCCAGAGTGTCCAGCAGGAGGCGCCCGTGGCTGAGTGCCCTGCTGCGGAACAGCTGGATATTCGGGAAAACTATCCCCCTGGGGGGTGGGGAGGCGCTGGGCTGGGTTCCCTGGGGTGGGGGGAATCTCCGTCCCTAGAGGTGTTTAAGCCCCAGCTGGCTGGGCTGGTTTAGGTGGGTTGGTCCTGCTTTGAGTGGGGGGCTGGACTCGATGACTCCCGAGGTCTCTGCCCGCCCTGGGATCACATTAGGAAAAACGTTGTAACCGTCAGGGAGGTGAAACACGGGAGCAAGTTGCAGAGGGAGGCTGTGCAGTCTCCAGCCCTGGAGATGTTGAAGAGCGGGTTGGGCAGACGCCTGTAGGGATGCTCTAGATGGTGCTTGGTCCGGTGGACTGGGCTTGATGACCTCTCGAAGTCCCTACCCGTTCTATGTGAAGAAATGCTTCCTTTGCTTTGCTTTAGCCCTGGTGCTGATCAATTTCATTCTCTTGCATCCTGAGCCCCTCCTGTGCACAAACCCGAGAGAGCTGAGACGACTCCAAGGCCAGGGCGCAGAGACTGGCTTGCAGTTTGAGCGGAGGGCAAGGTAACCGTCCCTCCGTGTCGCTGAGAGCCATAAACACGAGAAGTTTATTTAGGGCAGCTCCAGGAGGTAGAACTAGCAGGAAAGGGATGTGTCCTAGGGTCCCAGGAGCACCTTCAAGCAGCACCCCAAGCACTCCTGCCTCAGTTTCCCTGCTGTGAGGCCAAAGCACAGGGATGTTCTGTCACAGAAGCAAATTCAATGCCTTTGATTCACATAAAATGTCGCAAGCTACAGCTCCATGCAAATCCCAGGTTACAGAGATCACCCCTCCCGGGCACCCAGCCACGGCTCCCCCAGCCTCAGGTCCACAGCCCGCCCTGTGGGCCTCTCGCCTGCCCCGAGCAAGAGCCAGGTGTCTCTCGGGCTTCTGGAGCCCGGGCAGGAGATCTCCCGCCCGCCCCCGCTCAGGGAACACCCTGGCGATGTCTCCTCTGGCGGGTTCTTCCTGAAAATACTCAGCGTAGCGGCGTTGCGCAAGAGGGTTTTTCTTGTGCACGAAGGGGCCGTGCAGACCCTCCTTCTGGCGCAAGAGCCTCTTCCGCAAAATGGCGGCTCATTAGATATGCAAATGAGGCTCCGTGATATTCCACACTTAGCCTCATTTGCATATTTCTGGTGCAAGAACCCGCCAGTGGAGACATCGCCCCTGTGTCCTCACCAGGCAGCTCTTCCCAGGGGCCGGGGCGAGCTCTCTGCGCTCAGCTGGGATTTCCAGCCCCAGGCGTCGCCCCATCCCCCTTAGCTCTCTCAGGCCCAGGCACCTTCCGCCCTGGGGGCAGGCCAGCCCCCTCTGCTCCGCCGGCCTCTGCCCTCCGAACGGGCTTCGCCCTGCGCCAGAGACGCTGCCAGGGCCTCTCGGGGCTGCACCCAGGCCAGGCCTCCGCGTTGCTGCCCCTGCTGTGCACAGAGCCCTCGGGCCGCGGCTCATCCCGCCACTTCCCTGAGAAACGCAGCCCCTGGGCCAGGGGAACCGGCCCCTCATGCCTCCCCGGTTCCCCCCTTACCGGGGATTAGCCGCACCCGCCCCTCGGCCCCACGCCTCCTTCGGCTTGTGCCCAGTCCAGCCCCTTCCTTGAGCCCTGGCCTGGCCTCAGGCCGGCTCCCAGCACCCCCCCAGCACCCCCCCAGCACGGGACCACGAGGGGCTCCCCCAACCCTGCGTACGTGGTACCTCTGCCCGCCCCACAGGCTGCACTCAGCCCCGGGCGTCTCAGGGAGCAGCTCCCTGCAGCCTCAGGCCGCCGTGGGCTGGAGACCTGACCGGGAGACTCGGCCTCAGCTCCGGCCCCTGGGTCTGCTTTCCAGCAGAGTGAGACGCCCCGCGCCCTGCGCCCGCAGCTTTACACGAGGCCCCGCTGAGGAGCCGGCCCGCGGGCGGAGTGAGCAGGGGCCACCATCGTGGGGGACTTCACACTACTCAGGGGCCAGTACACCCGGCCTGCTGCCCGCGTGGCCCACGGGCTCGGTCGGGCTGTGGGGCGGGCGGGTCGCAGAGAACCACCTGCCTGCGTGTTGCACGGAATGGGGAAGGTGTCAGAGACGAGCCCTACCCCAAGGGCTCAGGCAGGCAGCGGGGGGGGGGGGGGCGCAGGGAGGAGCGTGCCGGGCGGGCAGGTGGGAGCGCGGGGAGAGGCCAAGGAGAGGGAAGGGGAGGGGGGCGTATGGTAGGGCAGGGAGAGAGGGTCCCTCCTACAGGTCTGGTTGGGTTTTGCTGCATGGCGTCCGGCAGCGTGCACACAGGTATGTTTGGGTTAGATTCCTAGTGCGACCTCGTGCTCCACCCAGCGGCTGCAGGACGGTGCGACCCCTGTTTGCACCGGGAGGCAAGTGGCCAGTGGTTAGCGGTTGTGGTAAATCTGCCCGTGGGGTCGTCTCCGAGTCTCTGGGCACCCCCAATGCAAATCTCTCAAGGCCCCCGCTTCCCAGAACGGGGCCCCAGTGCGCTGGCAGGCACAGCCGCCCACTGCTCCCAGGGCCTGTGCTCCACTGCCCCAGCCACTGGCAGCTGTGGGAAGCAGTGGCCAGCATGGCCCCGTGGCCACACTGCTCATGTAAACCTGCTCTCGTGGCTTGTCCTGGGGGCTGCGCATGGCCCACGGGCCACACTGCTGGAATGCCCTGGACTCGGGCCAGTCACAACGTGTCGCTGGGTGAGCTGTGGCCTACAGGCTGTGGTTTGGGGATGTGCCCTAGAGGGGTTTCGGTCCCGTGGGCTCGTGCCAGTCACTGCGAGTGGCGCTCGTAGCCGCCTGTGGAACAAAGCCAGGCGTGGGAGTGTCTGTGTGCGTGTGCGTGTGCGTGCGCCGTGCGATGGGTTGACTCGCTGTTTCCATGCTGTGTGCACGGAGCTCCTCCGTGGGAGCGCACCCGCCGCCGTGGTACCTGGCCTGACCAGCTGCCACAGAGCTGTTGGATGCAAGACCCCCTGGCTCTCCAGGGGCCTGCCAGGCCGGGGCCCAGCGGTAGCTTGAGCACGATGAGCGCTGCACTGGGCCGGCAGCCTCGTGCACTGGGACGTGGGCTCCACGCACTCGGCTTGAGTGTGACACGCTGAGCGAGGGCACCACCGCGCAGCAGCGATTAGTGGGCATGCCTGAATCAGCGGCAGCTGCTAGGGTTGCAAGATGTGACGGACCGGGCCGTGTCTGGGCACAGCTGAGGGCGTCTGCTCAGGGTGAATTGCTCAACTTCGGGGCTCCTTACAGCCCCCAGACTGGTGACCTCTCCAAACAGGCCACAAATCAGTCCCACAGGGTATGTCTACACTACCCCACTAGTTCGAACTAGCGGGGTAATGTAGGCATACCGCACTTGCAAATGAAGCCCGGGATTTGAATTTCCCGGGCTTCATTTGCATAAGCCGGGCGCCGCCATTTTTAAATCCCGGCTAGTTCGAACCCCGTGCCGCGCGGCTACACGCGGCACGGAGTAGCTAGTTTGGATTAGGCTTCTAATCCGAACTAGCTGTACTCCTCATTCCACGAGGAGTACAGCTAGTTCGGATTAGGAAGCCTAATCTGAATTAGCTACTCCGTGCCGCGTGTAGCCGCATGGCACGGGGTTCGAACTGCCGGCATTTAAAAATGGCGGCGCCCGGCTTATGCAAATGAAGCCCGGGAAATTCAAATCCCGGGCTTCATTTGCAAGTGCGGTATGCCTACATTACCCTCCTAGTTCGAATTAGGAGAGTAGTGTAGACATACCCACAGAGTGCTTCAGCAGCCTGCCTGAAGCCTCACGAGCAAAACCCCTCCGACACCCCAGCAATATCCGTGCCCCAGATGGCCCCGGTCCTCATACACAGGTGGGGGGCCCTAGCACCCAATCCCACCTACCCCGAACACGTCCTGTCCAGTTCCAAGAAACCAGCCACAGATCCCTGGTCAATTTACCCTCTGGACCTTACCCACAAATCACGCTGGGCCAATCCTTTAGCATCTAACATCTAAAGGTTTATTATTACAGTAAAGAAAAGCACGAGAGTGAGGTTGTTAAAGGATAGTACATTACATGCATCGAATCTCCCAGTTCTCGATGCAGGCTCTAGCAGAGATGTTACAGCTGCTGGCTTAAAAGTCTTTTTTGCACATCCTAGGATCAGGAAGGGTTCACAAGTCTTTCTGGCTCTTCGATCCCTGCACTGCTGCCTCTGGGATGAAGTGCTGAGCTGAAGACCAAGATGGAGTCCCCCACGTGGCCTATTTATCCCTCCTTCCTGGTCTCTTCTTGGCTACAGCAGGTCACCTGGCCCACAGCTTATTCCTGTGTTGCCTGCTGGTAGCCCTTAGGTATGAGTCACCCTCATTCTTTAGGTGTGTCCTTGGCCCATTGAGCGCTATTGTCCCACAGGGCCTTGCTGATTAGCATGTCCATAGGCCGGGCTCTGCCCAATGCTCAACCACATGCAGAGAAATATTCAGTCTCCACACAGATTGCAGATTCCTAACTACACACACAGACATTATACACTCACATGACTAGTGTACATAGGATCAGCAGACAGTGAGCTTCTATTCAACACCCCACATGGCCCCCTTTTATACCATTTCTGGGGCCAACACCCCCACTTATGGGTGCAGCAGTGATCTGGTTGCTCCCCTTAAAATCCAGTAACGTGACACAAGGTGTCCAGTTTTGAACTGGACAGTCCAGTATTTGAGCTTTCTGTTCAGGAAACAAACTGAGCCAATAGAACTGTCCGGTATTGTAATTTACAATGACAATCAGGTAAGATGCCAGCCCGATCCAAACGTCCCAGCACCGGGCTTCGAGGTCCTGGCCTCCCGCCAACAGACCAGAGATGCAGCAGCTACAGCTCCCAGCAGCACAGAGAAGGACACGGAAGGGTCCAGAGCCAGGCCCTCGACCATAGGGAGCTCTTGCCTAGGCAGTCCAAGGAGACCATCCCAGAGGGGCTGCACATCAGCTGGGTCCCGGCCCCATGGAACCCCCTGCAAAGACTCCAGCTGAGTCCCGCGGGCACGGCTCCACTGTGGCAGGGCAAGTCCTGCCTTGTGCCCCACCCGTAGCTATGGCTCGGCCAGGGGAAAGGCCAAGCCAGCCGTCTGTGCCTGCTCCAAACCCGAACTTACACGCTGTTCTCCGGGCCCGGCCGTGCTTCGATGAGTCCCCTCGCGCCCCGGCTCCAGCGGGAACAGGAACCAGAGGTGACGAAGGGCTGCAGGGAAGGCCGTTCTTGGGAGCCGTTCAGCTCCGTCCAGCGAAGTGCCAGCAGTGCGGAGAGATGGGTGCGCTCCGAGGCTTGTCCATTGCACCTCCCACCTGGCTCAGTGTCACTGGCACGAGGCGCCTAGAACCTCGAGGGTCAGATTCCCCCGTCCCACACCGTGCACAGGCCCCTGCATCCTCGCCAGCCTGAGCTGGAAGCAGTTTGCCCAGGCTCTGACAGGGTCCGTGTTACCTCGCAAATATCAGCCTAAGCCAGGCATCATGCAGCCGCCGGGGAAACACGGAACATTTGCTACGTGAAAATTGTGAATTTTTACCCCAGAGCAAAAAGCAACAAGTGGCCTTCAATGACATTTTGTATTCAAGTCATACCCATGCCTCTTCGGCCAGGCAGCCGAGCGGTGCACACTGCTAAGTGACTACAGTGGGGCACTAACCTAGACTTGGAGGTTTTTCGTTTGTCATAAAGCCCCAGCGCAGATTCAATACGACTCACAGTGGCTGGAAGCTCAGTTGGAACAAGTCAGGTGTTTGTGTTTTCATGCAAAACTGACCCGCTCCCAAACTCATTTTTAAAAATGACATTTCTGGCTTGAAAGAAGGCCCAGTACGGGGGAAATGGCCGTTTTCATTCCCTTTGTGTATTCCTCCCTGGCTAATGTGCCCTCTGTGCCACGAGAAGGCACGAGACCGTCAGAACCTCCCTCCCCTGCCTTTCCTAGGCCTTTCGCTGGGCGTGCCGGGAGCGTAGGGGCAGTCGACTGCTCACTAGGGTGGCCAGGAGTCCGGTTTTGAACCGGACAGTCCGGTATTTGAGTTTTCTGTCCGGGAAACAAATTGAGAAAATACCGGGCATAGAAGTGTCGGGTATTTTCTAATCAAGTGCATTTTTATTATTATCAGGAGTATCAGTGCGTAGTTGGGAACTGCCTGGCTGCTAGACACGCTCACACTGCGTGAGTCACACTGCGTGGGCGTGTCTACCAGCCAGGCAGTGCACAACGACGCGGTGGAGAGGAGAGAGGTGGGGGTGGAGCCGGGGCGGGATGGAATCCCCGGGGCCGGACTCGCCCATGCGCCCCGCCGGGACCGTGCACAGGACGGGCAGCACCCTGGAATCTGTGCGCACCTGGGCCAGCCCTGCTCCCCAGCGGCCGGTTCCCCTCCTGGCCAGCCCTGATCCCCCACCTCCTCCTGGCCAGCCCCTCTCCTCCCAGCCCCCTCCCAGCCAGCCCTTCTTCCTGCCAGCTGGTCCCTCCCCCCCTCGGGGATCTCCCCCAGCCAGCCCCGCTCCCCTTAGCCCCTCCCGGCTGGTGCCCCCCGCTCCCCCTTTGAGATCAAGTGTGTCCGGTATGTTTTTTAAACCATCTGCTAACCCTACTGCTCGCGCTCTGAATCGGAGGCGGCAAGCGGGGGCCAGTGATGGAGGCAGTCAGCGTTGAAAAGGCAGCAGGGCCGGCGGGGGCAGGAGGGGGCCACAGGCTGCCTGGCTCCCACTGGCTTTCAGATTGCAGAGCCGCAGCGGGGTTCGGTCCCGCCCCCGGGGCAAGCCAGGACTGAGCCGGCTGCCTGGCGACTACTCGATTAGTGAAATACCCTCCTCTCGCCTCCCCCGGGCGCTTCTCCTGCCGGCTGCCCCAGGGCCGGTCGCTTCTTCGGGGCCATCCAGAGCTGCTGGGAGACGGCAACCCCCCCGCCCCCCGGCCTGGGTTTCATGGGCTGCTCTGAACACAGCTGGGCGCCAAGGGGAGATGCTGCCTGTGACGTAGTGGGGGTACTTGCTGGGCTGTGGTGACCCCTGCTGTCTGGAGCAAGACCCAGCAGGGAAAACCTCACTAGGCAGAGGTAATGCCAAACTTGTTGAACCAGTGGCCAGACACCCCCCATGGAGAGGAACAAAGGAAGGTGGAATGCTGCCCTGGCTGGGGGGCAGGGCTGGAAGTGGGTTTGTTGGTTGCTGGCTGTCTGTGAGGATGGATGAGACAGCCTAGGGAGAGGAGCTGGAGTTTAGGGGCCCAGTCTCCCCCCAACTCAAGGGGGCCTGAGGCATCCTAGCCCAGTTCCTGTAACCAGATTACATCTGTGCTGCGCTGTGCTGGAGGAGCAATAAACCACCCTCAATTCCACTGGCTGGTGCAGTCTGTTTGTGCCATTTCGGGGTGCAGGAGACTGGGAACCCCCAACGCGCCGTCACACTGCCCCTCTGCTGCCAGCCTCTAAGCCCAGGGCAGCTTCCTCTGGCCTGTGGGAGAAGGTCCCGGCTTGGCAGGCAGCCAGTCCCGGCCAGGGCTTGGGGGGAGCTGGTGTGAGTCTGGGAGCCCCCAGCCCCGGTTCAGACTCCCCTGTCCGTTCATTGCAGCCCGGCCGTGGCTCTGCCACGCACACGGGGCCACGGCCCTGCTTCCGACCCAGGGCGCTGCCCCTCACGTGCTGCCCCCCGGCCAACCTCCTGCCACCCTGCCCCCGCCTGTACCCAACCCCTCCTGACAGCTGGCGCAGCAACTCAAGCCTGCCGTGGCCAGTCTGTGCTGAGGGCAGGGGGTTCAGAGGTTGGGGCGCTTGCCTGGGGAGGGGTCCCTGGCGCTGCTCCTGTTGACCCCGCTGCAGCTACCAGGCTGGGAGAGGGGCTGAGAGACCCGGGAGGGGATGGGGGGACTGCCTGAGGAGGAAGGGCCTGTGCACTGATATGAGGGGGTTGAACTGAGGGGCGGGGAGTCCAGGGGTTCGAAGAAGGTGAGACGCTGCGGGGGCTGCAGGAGGAAAGCGCAGTGAAACGAACGCTGCCTGACGTTCAGTTATTTGGAGAATTCATTCTGAGCTCTTTGAAAAGCCTCCAGAGCGCATTGCAATTCCTGGGCCCTGGGCAGACGTGGTTAGTAAGTAACACAAGGAAAGGAGGAAGAATGATTGAAAATGGTTTCTGAAATACCCCCAATGTGACTGCATCGATTATTTAAAAATAATATTTAGGGATTATTAATGTAATTACTGCAATGAAATATAGAAAGCTCAGAAAGGCCGTTGATAGTGTAAAGATATTCTTGCCTGTAAAGATCTGTGCGGCTCACATAAATCTTCATTGAGAAATAATTGGAAAACTTGATACGTAGAGAGAGTGATTTGTGTGGGTTGCATGTTCATTGTTCATTTTCCAGCTCCATTTTGCAGATCTCGCGCTGTATCTTTCTAAATACGTATGAAATAGGGTTTCTGCAGTATTTTAACTTGATCACATTATAGAGCTTTCGACTAAGGGTTTATGTGCAGAGCCCTGCAAATCCGCAGGCATCCGCTTTGTACCTGTGGCTAGCTGCATCCCGGGATGGCCCTGTGGGTATCCCCAGCACATTTTTAGGTATTCAAATGGGGATGTGGATACACATTTCGTATCTGCACAGGGCTCTACCCATGTTAAACCCTGGCACATGAACATAACGTCTTCCCCCTTTCCCAGCTAGCAGGTACCTGCCCCCGCCCATCTCACCATTTCCCCAGGGACAGCTTTGAGGGGACATGCAGACAGGCACCGCTGGAAGAGGGGAGTTAAAGAGGGTTTGACAGTATTTGTAAATCTCAATATTCGTGGGCCAATCTCATGGTTTTTAATGATTGTTGCTCTCTTGCAGTCAGCAACACTGCACATGAACTGTGCCCATTTCGCAGCATTTGCACAACAGTGTCTGTGTCCCGAGCATGGCACTAGCAATGCTGCACGTGTCCCTAGTTATGTTTGGTACACAGGGTAGAGAAGCCTTTCATTGGGGGCTGCAGGAGCCGCATTCAAAGCTACCAAGGGAAGGCCCCTGCGGGATTTGCTTGCCAGCCTGTAGGGAATCGCTGGCGTTCGCGCTGCACCTCGTCCTTTCGAAGCACTGGACTAGCGCCGCGTAACTGCCCCTCCGCCCACCCGTGGGGAGGGGTATGGGCTGCATACTTGGTTGACTGATCCTCATTAGAAACGGGGACACTTGCATGCCGAGTTGGCAGCCCCGAGTTTTCAAACCACAGAACCACGGGGCTTAGCGGGGCCCGCCAGGGCCGTCCAGTCTAACCTGCCAAGACGCAGGGTTTGCCAGGCCCGAGCCAGCCGCGCCAGGCGGCTCCAGCCTCCCCAGCTCTCCCGGCATCATGCCAGGGTCCCACGGCTCTGACAGGCGAGTCCATTGAAATCTGCTGTGCGGCAGTGTGAAGCCGCCGGCTCGCGTCCTGCCCGCTGCGCCGGAGAGAACTGTTCTCCCGCCCGCAGGCAGCCAGTCCAGTCCTTGAAGGCTGGCCCCCGGCCACCATGGCCCCCCCTCGTCTGTCTTCCAACCCCCCCCCGCTCCTTGAGCCCCTGCGCCCGTGGCTGCAGCCCTCCCCTCTGAGCACCTTTGCCACTCGCCTCCGGCTCCTTTCCAGTGTCCCTGCGCCAGTGACCAGGCCTGGGCACCTTCCTCCCGCCTAACCGCACCGAGCAGAGCGGCTCTCCCGCCGCCGGGGCTTGCGCCTCTGCCGATGCCACCCAAATGCACGTGCTGGCTGCCCCCAGCATCGAGGGGCTGACTCCCGCTGGGGGGGGATCCGGCACCGCCCCCAGAGCCTTCTCAGCAGAGGGGCTGCCCAGCCAGGGCCCGGCCTGCACTGGTGCATTTCGCTTTTCTGCCTGGGGCAGCCCCAGCATGTGTGTCCAATTTCCGTGCTGTCTAGAGCCCAGCTCTGCAGGGTGCCAGGGGCCTCTGGACTTCAGCTCCCTCCTCCCAGCTTTGTGTCATCTGCAGACTGACCGGTGTCTCTGTGTCCCTGCGCCCAGGCCACGAGCCCCCGACCCAGAACAGAGCCCTGCGGAGCCCCCAGGAGACGTCCCTCCAGCTCGCAGCCTCCATCCACAGTCGCGCTTTAGCCTACGACGTGTCCACCTGTCGAGGGCCCTGGCCCGGGACTCTCGAAGCCTGGCTGAGCTCCACGTCTGCGCCGTCCCCCAGCCGCCACAGCAGGTATCAGGGACGAAAATCGAGTGGGTTTGGCCGGTTTGTTCTTGGTAGAGCCACGCTGGCTGCGCGTGAGTGGCCGCCCTATGGGAGTCGTGCAGTGAGGGGTCAGACGTTGCACTGGCAGCTGCCCGGGTGTGGCTGGCCGGCTGGCTGCTCTGTAGGTCCTGACTCGCTGTTGGCCCTTCGCCAGGCTTCTGGAACCGCTCCTCATGCACACGTGGGCCAATAATCTGACCCGTGGTTCTGAGATTTCCTCCGCTCCCTGGTGGCCCTGCTGATTCGCACTCTCCCCACGGTCAGCACTGCCGTGTGCCCTGTAGCTGGGCACTGGGCGGCCCTCAGGAGACATGCCGGTCGCCCAGCTGGCTAGCAGAACGCCCACGGTGAGGGTGTGGTGCACGTTCACACACGCCTCAGTGCACACAACAAAATGTATTCTGCACGTGGCACATTGGTCAGACGGTCTCTGACGTGCGCTTGGCTTATCCCAGTCTGCGGCAAGGTCGTTAGCTGTCTGCCCACGTCCTGTTTTTGTGAGCACAGAGCAGCTCGGCCTTCCTGCCCTCTTCCCTTGCCTGTTCTCCTTCTGCCCTGAGCGAGGGGCCCTCGCCACCCCCGATCTCTCTGCTTTGTAGAAGCCTCTCTGGGCTCCGTAACATTTCCTGCCAGCTGATTCCTTCCTCGTCATGGCCTTCCCGCCGTGGCCTTCCCGCCGTGGTCCCTGCACACGCGCTATCCCTGTGTCTGCTGTGCTGGGGACAAGCCCCTCCTGCTACCTCCCGTGGGTGTCCCGCGGCGGGGTGTTTCCATGGCTAACACGCTCCTGGGCTCTTCTCTCTCCTCTGCATTAGAACAGCTTGATGCTGAGCCTCCGGGGGGTGGGGGCGGGGGCGTCTCCACAGGCTGCAGCCCACGAGCAGTGTCCTCACCATTTTCTATTGGCCGCAGGGCAGAGACCCCCTCCCCAGGAGCCACGGGGCCCAGCCAGCTGCTGGGCGGAGTGAGCGGCTGGACCTGGGGGGCCGCACCGGGAGGGGGGTGCGTGGAGGCAGCGGGCAGGCTGGGGGATATACCTGGGGCCCATAGAACTCGCCCCCCATGTTCACAGACTGTGTCTTCCAGTTCATCCTGCTTGTTCTCTCACTCCCAGCCTCGGGCTCCGGCATCGAGTTGTTCTGCAAACTCCCCGGCTGCTTTTCTTGCCTTCTGAAAGCAGCTGTGACGTCCAGCCCCTTCTCCGGAAATCAGCCCTCTCCCTTTGTCCGCCGTACCTGAGCCTGGGCCAGACTGGATCTTGGTCCCCATGCGCTCAGACCCTATTGAGAGCGCCCCTCGTCGCCTCGCCGCTAGTCAGGCCTGGCAAAATGATGAAATCGGCTTTAAAATCGTGCGGGCTTTTAAAGACACCACGTTTGGTGCCTTCTTCCTTGCCCTGAACCGGAGCCTTCCGGGGGCAGACACCGTCTCTGGGAACGTAACTTCGACTGTTCAGCGCATCAGCTGACCCCAGGGGCCGGGCTGCCAGGGAAACACCACCCGCTGGAGGCTTTGCCATGAAGTGGCACAGGTCAGTGACGTGGTTCGAACCGGAGGAGTGAATCTGCCATAGCAGGGCAGGCTCTGGAGCCAGGGAGCAGACCCGTGGCCGTCCAGAAGGCATGTGCTGGAGCATCAAGGCAGCCGGCAGCCCCTCGCATGACAAGGGGGCGGGATCTGAGCCCGCACGAATTCACCAGCGTCCGTAGCAGTCAGCGTCCAGCAGGCAACGAGCCTGGGATAGGGACCGGGGGAGGGTCAGGACGCGTGTTTGGTCTTCAGGCCACACACCTAGTTTGCCAACCACATATGCAGCCCCCCCCCCCCCGCCCCCAGGGACAGCACCGCCAGCCCCTGCAGGCCAAGACGTGCCCCGCTGTCTGCCCCAAGGAAGGCCTGGACGGGGGTGCCAGAGACCTGGATTCGCTGCCTGCTTGGGCTGCAGGGGCGGCTGGGACAGCCCCTCTCTGGCTTTCAGCTGTGAGATGGGCGCTGCCCTCGCCCCCGGCTCCTGCGCTTAGCGCTCCCGAGTGGTTTGAACGCGGCCCGTCTTGCGCCGCTTTGCCTTGCTCTTTTCCCTCGCCCCCGGCGCAGCAGCCTCATGTGCGAGCTTTTCTCTGCAAGCCCCTGGGCAGAAACCGACCTCGTGGAGGCCAGCGGAAGCCGAGGCTCCATGTTCCCATGAGGCCGGGAGCCAAGCTCGCGAGCGGGAGCAGACAGCGCCAGGCGTGTGATGAGCCGGGGGCCCGGCAGCGGGTAACTCCGGGCCGCGCAGCGCTCGCACGGGGAGCACCGGGCATTCGTTGCCTCTTTGCACCTCCAGCAGGTCCGGGCAGACCTGTGGCCAGCCAGCAGCCGTCGCGGCTGGGCCAGAGCGCTACCCGCTGGCGTTCCAGGCGGTGGCTGATCTGAGGGTCGCCGAATATCACTGCGGGGCTGCACGACGAGCCGAGGCCCCTGGCTCGGGGCAGCAGGGACGGTTTCTCCTGCAAGCTGCTCTGCACGAGCCAGGTGCCTCGCAAAGGAGCAGGGCCAAGCCGCCGGCAGGACGCCGCTGCATTGCCGGGGATGTGCCCAGCACAGCGAGCCTCGCTCCGGGGCGGATAGCCCACGTGCTGACCCGAAGGCCTCCCGGATAAACCACCAGCCAGGCTGGGGCGCCGACGAGCAAACAACCCGCAGAAGCCGCTGGGGCCCAGGCCGGCGCGCTCGTTATCCCAGAGGTGGCAGCAGCAGGCCCGGGCCGGGGGGGCGGGGTACAGAGGGGGGGGCCTGCCCCTCGTGCTCCACAGCCAGTGGCTCAGCCCCTCTCCTGGGGGGGCAGACTCGGCGGGGAGGAGCGGCCTCGCACGGCAGGGCAGGGCACAGGGAACCAGAGCAGGGCAGGGCAGGCCCCTGGCCCCAGGCCTGGCTCTGCCTCTGGGCCCGCTGCCCCAGGCAGGGCAGGGCGTGGCGCTGGGGGCGGAGTCGGGGGCACCCCAATCCCACTTCCCTAAGGGCCGCCGGGCGGGGGAACGGGGCAGCCCCCTCCCAGGGGGAGTGCCAGGTGGGCAGACCCCTGAACCCTGACCCTGATCCCCAGCAGGAGCGCCCAGTGGGCGGAGCCGGGCGAGCCCCAAACCCCTTCCCTGGCAGGGGCGGGAGTGGGGGAGGTGGCGCAGGGCAGAGCATCCTCCCCTCCCCCAAGGCGGGTGGGCCCCAGCACGCCTCCCCACAGTCGGGCCCCTGCCCAGGCGGCCGTGCGAGGCAGGGCAGCGGTTTGGAGACTGCATGGCGCTGGCACAGGAGACGGGCGGCTGCTTCCTCGCGCTGGGGGCCTGCGAAGAGGAGCTGAGGCCTGGCCGGAGACACGGGGCCTTGTCTGGCGTAGCCCAGCCGACGGCAGCACAGCGAGCGCATAGACTCGGGGCAGGCCAGACCCCCGGATCCACCCGACCCGCTCGGACCTCGGCCTACGCCCCGCGGCAGGCAGCCTGGCTACCCAGGCTAGGTCTAGACTGTGGCGGTTTTGCTTTTTCTGCTTTTTTGGGGGAAGAGGCTTTTCCGCCATTTGGCCCCATCTCGACGTGAAACGAGGGACACGGGCCCCCAAAGGGCGCCTTTGCTCTCCCGCGAAAAGAAGCTGAAGAGCAAACGCGTTCCCTGGACGCGGCGGGTCTAACCGTAGCCCCATGGGCCCACAGCTGTGCTTAGCACGAGCATCCCAGGGCCCGATTCACCTTCACCTGCTTTGGCTCCTGTAATTGCCTGGCTCTGTGGCCTGCTTTAGAAAAGAAATAATCATGGAATAAATGAGAAACAACAATGCAGGGAAACCCCTCGGCCCAGAAGATGCTCGTTCATACAAACACGTGTGTAAACGCACGCGCACACGCATGCACACACACGCCCGCGTGCACATAAACGCATGCACACACACACAAATGCACACACGCACGTGCGCGTGCACACACATGCATGCACACACGCCTGCACACAAGCGTGCACACACACACATGTACACATTCATGTGCGTGCACACATACACGCACACAGGTGCACACACACACACGATTTCCACCTTATCTTTGCGGCTCACTGCCGCTTCTCAAGCTGGGCCCCCGACAGTCTCCCGCAGAGGTGTGAGTGTTACACACAGTCTCGGCGCTGGCCCCTGGGACAGGCGGATGGGCAGAGCAAGGGAGAATAGGCCCCGCCCCACCCTTTGAGAGGTGGAAGGCCTGGGGAGGACAGAGCTCGCTTTTCAGAGGTTGCTGCCGTCAGTCCAGGGCCCTGTCACACCTGCCGTTACTTGTTCTGATCATTTGTATCCTCCGTCAGCTTCCAGTCTCCCCGGGCAAGGTGCGTCCCTGCTTTCGGCTCCAGCCTGGCTTTTCTCCCCAGGGCATGTCCCTGACTGATTGGGCTGCGCTGTGTGAATGTCAAGGCGGGAGGTAAAGCCCAGGCCTCTGACTACAGCAGCGCTGCAGCCCTGGCAAGAGGCAGCCAGGGGCAGCCAGGCGGAAAATCACACCCAGGCTGAGCAGAGCGTCTTCAAGGTCAGGTCTGCACTGGCCCAGGCCGGGCATCTGGGTCTGAGCTAGCTGCTCTTCTTGGGATGCTGCAGCGGACAGCTGACTGTTTGACCAGGAGCGTTGCTGGCAGATCTGGGGAAGCGAGGCCACATCTGGAGTATTGTGTCCAGTTCTGGGCCCCCCACTACAGGAAGGATGTGGACGCACTGGAGAGGGTCCAGCGAAGAGCAACCAGAATGCTGAGGGGGCTGGAGCACATGACTTACGAGGATTTGGGCTTGGTTAGTCTGCACAAGAGACGAGTGAGGGGGGATTCGACAGCCTTCGGGTTCTATGACATCTATAGATTGTGCCTCAGAGAGAATATCACCAGAGCGAATTCTACAGCTGGCGGACGCAGCTAACTCCAGCAAAGTCAGGATTTTACTCCTGGGCTCAGCACTGACATTGCAGTGTGGTTCTTAAGACAACTGGCTGTGATGGTGCCTTGGGGTTCCCCCGCCTCCTACACCCCCGTAGTGGCACGAATTCCCCCAGCCAGTAGAACAGAGGGGCTTTGTCTACACTGGCATGAATTTCCGGAAATGCTTAAAACAGAATAGTTTCCGTTCTAAGTATTTTCGGAAAAGGAGCGTCTACATTGGCAGGCTGCTTTTCCGGAAAAGCCCTTTTTCCGGAAAAGCGTCCGTGGCCAATGTAGACGCGCTTTTCCGGAAAAGGGCCCAGAGCGTCATTTTCACAATCGGGGCTTTTTTCCGGAAAAGACTACTGGGCTGTCTACACTGGCCCTTTTCTGGAACAGTGTTCCGGAATAAGGACTTATGCCCGAGCGGGAGCAGAATAGTTTTTCCGGAATAGTGGCTGATTTTGTACAGTAGAGCGTCGTTGCTTTTCCAGAAATTCAAGGGCCAGTGTAGACAGCTCGCAGCTTATTCCGGAAAAGCGGCTGATTTTCCGGAATAAGTGGCCCAGTGTAGACACAGCCAGGGAGTTTATTGCTTCTCCAGGATACAGCACAGCACAGATGTCATCTGGTTCCAGGGCAAGCCTAGGATGCCTCAGCCCCCCTTGAGATGGGGGAGACTGGGCCCCTAAATCCCAGCCCTTTTCCCTAGGCTGTCTCCTCCATGATACCAGCCAGAAACTAAAAACTCTCTTCCAGCCCTGCCCCCCCAGCCAGGTGCTGGTCTCCGCCTCCTCCCTTTGTCTCCCTCCCTGGGAGGCTGAGCCGGGGTGTCTGGGTTAATCCACATTTGGGTGAGTCAGTGGGAATCTCCCATCCCAGCGCAGGGGGAGCCTGGGTCACAGAGCAGACAGCGCCCCCCCCCCCCCCTCACGTCACACCGGCGCCGGCTAAATAGCAAACAAACTCATTCCCGGGCTTTTAAATGAGACAGAAGCGTTGAGTCCGGGCCCCGATGGGAGGGGTTCCGTTCTTTGCTGTCCATCAGCAGATCTGGTGCTCAGGTTTTGATAAAATCTTTGTGCAAGAAATTCTAGTCTTTTTTCAAAACAAAAATCTTCACAAAAAGCTTTGGATATTTTTGCATTTTTCTGCTTTTTCATTACAACGAAAATGTTTGAAGTTTTTGAATTTTGATGGGTGGCTGGGCAGGGCCTCCTCACCTATCCCCCTTTCTTTTCCTTCCCTTTTTGGCCATTGATGGTTTGTCTGCACTACAGAGCAGTGTCCACGCTGCAATCGCGTTCTTCCCAAGCAAATGGAAAGAACAGAGGGGTTTTCCGGCACTGGTAATCCTCATTCTTCAGGAAGAAGCCTTTTTGTGAAAGAACTCTTGGCAAAAGGCGTGTGTGGCCGGGGAAGAGGGAGTTCTTTCGGAAGAAGAGGAAAGAGGAGAAAGCACAGGTGCCCCGGTGGCCACTCCGCCCATAGCAATCACAGCTGACATGCGAGAGAGCGTCCAGTCAGGGTGAACACTCTCTTTCAAAAAAGCAGCTCGCTTTTCGATGCGCTTTGGCTGTGTGGACGCTCTGTCGGAAGACGTTTTTCCAGAAGATGAAACAAAAAACAGGACTATGCAGAACTTTAAAGACTAACAAGATGGTTTATTAGGCGATGAGCTTTCGTGGGCCAGACCCACTTCTTCAGATCAAACAGTGGAAGAAAATAGTCACAACCATATATACCAAAGGAGACAATTAAAAAATGAACACATGTGAAAAGGACAAATCACATTTCAGAACAGAAGGGGGATGGGGGGGGGAGGTGCTACATGGTCCTGTTTTTTTGTTTCAGCTACACCAGACTAACCCGGCTCCATCTCTATCACTTTCCAGAAGATCTCTTCCGATAAAAGCTCCTTCCGAAAGAAGCCTGCAGTCTAGACGTAGCCAGAACGTAGTGAATCCATAAGTACAGTAACTAAATAACCTGAACGGTGCCCAGATTTCAGTTCTGCCCCCACCCTGCCCCAATGTTTCCAGTTTTCTCTTTTTCCCATTGTTACTCGATAGCTTTGCACAACTGTTTGACGTTAGGAAAAAGTCAAGAGCAACAAAAGGAAAAGGAGAAAAAAGAGGAAGGCAAAGAACTTCTCCAGACTTCCCTGAACAATGCTGAACATCAATGTTCCCTCTAATCTTTTCCATCCATGTGTGGAATAATTTTGCACGTGCATGGAGGGATGTGCACATAGAAACACAAAGCGAGCTGCGGGTGCTCTGCCAATCACTTGGGAGGCGTTTGAACCTCTCCGAGCGGCAGCACAAGTGCCCAGCTTCCAGGGAGCGCTGCTGAACATCACTCATCCCATTGCAAGGAGAGGCAAAAAGGAAAAACAAAACCAAACCCCCAAAGCATAAAAAGACAAAGAACAAAAACAATCCTCAACATCTTTCACGGAGGATGTAACCCCTCCCCCGCCCGCCCCCCTTCCAGAATGAGAACAGCTTTGAGATCTTGAACTTTATGTTCTAGAAATCCACCCTGAGCGCTCAGGCAGCTGCCCGGAAGTGTCTGCGAGCCCCACGTGTGCCTTACTCACAGCAGGGCGTTGGCTCCTCAGGCCGCACTGAGCCTTGTACCGTCCCTGGCAGCTCTCTGGTTTGCTCCTGGAGGGGCCCAGCATGTGACCATGTCGCCACCGCTCAGGAATGAGTCTGAAGCCTGCGCTGGCTCAGCCCTCCTGAGATAGATGGAGGGACGGACGGACGGACGGACGGGTGGATGCAAATTCTCCAGCCCCGGGAAGCTTGTTAACTGATGGCAACGGGATTCTCGTGGCCCTTCCCTTTCTCCAAGGATCTGCCCCTGCGCTGACTCTCAAGGTCCCTTCTCTTCTCTGCCCCTTCCCCTCAATCCCCCCCCCCCCCCCGTTACTCACTGGATCATCTCGAGTAGCAGGTGGCCCCGGCTGAGCAGGTTAATGACCCAGCACCTCCCCTGCCCCACGGTAACTGGACTTTCTGGCCCCAAGCGGTGTCTGGTGGCCCCACCTGGCCCCAGGCAACGGCCGTCCCGGGGGTGGCTCCCCCATGGGCTCCTTTCTCACTCCCGCTGCCTCTGGTGCGCCTGTGACCCAGTGGGGAGAACTGACAAAGCCACGTGCCTCCTCCCCACCCACCTGGCACCAGCCGTGAGCAAACCGAGAAAGCGACCAGTCCTCAGACGGCCCGAGCCTGGGTCCTTTGGCCAACGCAGAGCTCAGGAGCCGATACCAGCCTGGAGCCAACCAAGAGAAGGGCCAGACAGATGCTTAACGTCACGGCTGTCTGCACATCAGCAGCTTTACTCGCGTGAGCCGGGTCTTGCTGGCTTTCACAGGACTGTTACTCTGGGGAATCGCTCGAGTGTGCTCATGTTTGCAGGATCAGGACCAGAGGTTTGACCGGCTCCAGTGAAGACTTTTTCCTTTTCCTTTACTAGAAGCTGAGCAAGAGAGACAAATCGCTGTCCTCACACGTGCCCACTGTGTGTTTTTGCTGACAAATGGCACTCCATGTGTGGGTATTAGAAACTAATTATTTCCCCGTATCTGGAGTGATGATCTCAGAAATAGAGTTTCCGAACCGCTCTAGAGTAATGATCAGATTATTTTGGGATGACAAAGTTCCCTGGGCGAGTCAGAAGGATAATTCATTGGCATTTGATCGAATCTAAAAAGCATTGGATTCAGAAACGGATGGGGGGGATCCCAGGTAGTGCCTATAAATCAGCCACACTTGTTATTTCTAAGTAGATGTCATTCAGACAGGCTGATGCTACAGTATTTCTTGGGGCTGGATGACTGAAGGGAGCTCAGGAATCTGAAATATAGTTGATGAGAAATTATCTTGGAAGCAGCATATTCACTTTATTGAGAGGAGCAGTAAGAGGCCCATCAATCTTCCGAAGAGCATTCCAGGTGCTTTTATGACTCGGGCATGGGATTTATAGCATATTTTCAGAAAAAATATAATTTAAAAGGACACTGTCAAGTACTTTTTATGGCTTTTATTTATTTTTTAATCTCCATTGTTTGCAAAACGCTCCTCGGCGCTGGGAAAGGCATTTCTGCCCCGCTCAACTCAGAGACGATTGGTTTATTTCTCCCCTGCGTTTCCACTAGCGCCAGAGTCAGTGTGGCGCGGGGAACGGGTGGGCCTCACGAAACCAGCTCCCACCTCTGGTGTTTCCCATTCAGGCTGGGATCCAGGGGCTTGCTCTCCCCACTTCCTAAGAGGAGTGATTGTGTGTTTCCTGGAGAGGAGCAGGGGCGCAGCCAGCTCTCATTTCGTGGGGAGCGTCTCTGAAATCCAGGCAACGGCTTGAAACGTGGCAGACGGGGGCAAGTCCCCGTTCTCCGTCAGCTCCGCTTGTGCGCAGGGCTGCCAGCTCACCGCCAGGCCGGTGGGGACGACAGCCCGGCCCTGCCCCTGCGGGCTGCGAGGCTACACGCACTGAGAACTGGGAGGGCAGGATCCTGCCAAGAGGGGGCTAGAAGTCCCTAGGATGCGGAGCTGGTCTCCCTCACTTCTGGCGACCCACTGCCTGTACAACGCTCAGGGCGGAGCCCTCTGGCCCGAGCACTTTTCCGAAGTGGCCCCAGCACAACTCACACAGACGCGGCTGCAGCTGGCTTTAGCCCCCCAGGAAGAGGCATCGCTAGCCGCCCGGGGCGGGGATACGCCGCCTTCCGGACACCACGAGCGGAGGCCAGACTGCTCAGTCCGGGGGCGTTAGGCCAGGGGTGGCTGGGACCCCGTGCCGGGGGGGAGGCGTCACTGCACCAAAGGCAGGAGGATGAGGGGCCTGTGCAGGGAGGCCCCCAAATCAGGAGAGTGGGCAAAAGTCCTTTTAGGTTCATTTTATTTTGCCTTCTTGTTTCCCCAGCGGCCCCTCCTATTTCTCGTGCCCCAGCAAGGGCCTTTTCCAGCTCAGAGAGGCCGTGGAGGAGTCAGCCCGGGCTCTCCTCGGCCCAGGGACCAGCCCCCTCCCCGGGCCGGCCCGGGCTGCGCGGGTTGGAGCTGGCCTTGCGGGCGCCACAGGGAGGGGAGGGCTGGCTGGGCATGGGCGCTGGGATAGGATGGCCTGTGTCATGGCTCTCAGGTCGCGCCCACACTTGGCCTGTCCGTCCCCGGGCCAGACCCCCTTCCAGTGCGGCAGCCCCTTCTCGGGGGGCCCCTCTCACCAGGGGTCTGCCCCTCCGCCTCTGGGACGGCTCCTCTCAGGGCCTTCGGCACACTTGGGCCTTCCGAACAGGGCTGACCTGTTCCCTCGGGCCCCCTGGGCCCCCCTCCCAGAGGGGACAGCGCAGCCTGTTCCCCAGCTCAGAGCAGCTCCCCGCCAGCACCCAGCTGGGGGGCTACTGAGCTGTGAACAGCAACGGATCCCTCAGGCCTGTCGGCCTGGGCCCCCCGCCCGTCTGAGTCTCCCTGCAGCCTGGGGGCTCTGCCTGCTCCGCTCTCTGTCCTGATCATCCCCCGGCTGCCAGCTGAGCCCCCAGTGCCCCCAGCAACAGCCCCTCCCCGGCCAGTGTCTCTCTCCAGGTAACAGGGTCCGCTGGGCCCCTCTTCACTGCTCCCCTCTCGCCCGTCCAATGTTCTCCTCTCGCTGGGACCAGCTGGGCCGGGCACTGGGGTCCCCCTCTGCGCCCCATTGCCTGTCGTCTGGCCAGAGCCGGCCGTGTCCTCTGAGCAGAGTCTGCCGGGCACCAGATGCCGGCTCCAGTTCTGTTCTCTGCAACCACAGACTCCTTCTCCCCTTGTCACATTGAACTAGTAACTGAGTGCCCCCCGCCCCCGCATGCAGCCCCCTCTGAACCCCTAACCTCCGCACAGCCTGCTGATCTGTTCTGAGAGATTAAATCAAACCCCCTCCAGACCCCAACCCCATCTTCCTCTTTCCTCCCCCGGAGCCCTGCACCAGCCAGAAGAGCCTTCGCCAGGGACACCTAATCGGTTCCCAAACGTGGCTGCTTCTAGTCAGTGGCTCCCGCCCCTCCCCCCTTTGAAATCTCCCGTGTCTTGCCGAAAGTGGCTCCACCGCTTCTTGGCCTTGCAGCTGCTTAATGAAAAGCAATAAGAGGAGAAGAGAAGCCAGCGAACGAAAACAGGCTT